>NC_092728.1:102421762-102750395 GCF_047496885.1 Scyliorhinus torazame | reverse complement strand
CCAGTCAGTCCCATTCCCCACCCACTTTATCCCTCCAAGTTTTCATCCCTCTAGTCCCTGCAGGTTTGCTTCCCTCCAGTACCCATCCAATTTCCGTTTGAAATCATTCACCGTCTCCGCTTTCACCTTGTCCCCAGTGAGTTTCAGATCTTTACCATTCGCTGCATGAAGAAGCTCTTCCTCATATCCTCCTACACCTCTAGCCTAAAACCTTAAACCTCCGTCCCTTAGCCCTTGTACCATCAGCTCCTGGGAACAACTTTGTTTTGTCCACCTCATCTGCACCATTGGCATTCTTGTGTTCCTCCATCAAATCCCCCCCCCCCCAATCTCCTTCACTCCGAGGCGGACAAACTCAGCTTCTCCAATCGAAGCTTGTGGGAAAAATCCTCTCTCCCTGGAACCGTTCTGCTAAATCTCCGCTGTGCCCTCTCAAGGGCCTTCGCACCTAATCCACTTCATTAACCCGGCGACCCCTGCTGTTTATTGTGTTTGAACTCTGGTCCCCTGTGATGTTGGACTTCATTCACAACTCTCACATTAATAAAATATTTCCTCGCCCCACTGTTTGGATGCAACTATATGACACAGCGCAGGTTTAAGTGGGTAAAGGTATATATATTGGATTGAGTTCCACACCTTGTCTCGGTGAGTTTTAAAGTCAAATTTCTATTCCCGTACCAGAAGGGTGGGGGCAAACAGGGCGATTTTGCGCCAGCGTTCGCCATCAGCAAGAACGGCGAGGAGGGGGTGACCCGGAAAGGTCTGGAAGCCTGATTCTCGCCGGCGAGATCTAATTTCCCGATTTTCCCCGTCCCTCGCCAGTGATGTAAGGAGGCTCCTGCCCAGAAAGTGCGGGAACCTCATTTAAATACATTGGAATTAATCTGCATATCATTAAAGGGCCAGCCCATCACATGATCCCCCCTCGACTGAATAGTCAAACTTCGCCGACGTGATGTCACATCGGCCGAGTTCACAACAGCTTTATGAAGATGGGAAACAGTTAAGGGGGTCCTGCCGGGGGCGCCAATATAGCCCCCCCCCCCCCCGGTGGGAAAGGGACATGCCCCTGGAACAGGTTGGGGCCGCCAGGTTGGCACAGGCTGGCATTTCTGGAGGGTGGATTGGGGGGGGGAAAGAGCCCACCATACCTTCGTGGTGGTGGGAGGAGGGGGGGGGCGGGGGGGTTGCTGGGGGGAGTTACGCCTCGGTTCTGGTTGAGGCGCCCTTTAAAGATGGCGCCCCGATCTCTGTGGAGCTGGCTTTGTCGCTCTATCTCCGATTTATTTGCCGCTCCAATTTATTTGTTGCGAGGGTGGCTCAGGAACGGGTCCGAAAACCCGGCCCTGCGTCTGGAGAGGTACGCGCTGGCTTTCAGTCAGAACCCAACGCTGACAAATTATGGGAAAATTCCAGCCGCAGGGCGGGACTCTCCATCCCCCACCCCCTACCCCCCACGGGGGGGTATCATCATGGGCAGGATGGGAAAATTTGGAGAGCTGTTAAAATCCAGGGCCGGATGATCTGGCCTAGATTCTGCCAGACCTGCTGCAGAATCTCCAGCTTTGGCCACTTCTCATTGATCCAGTATCTGCAGCTTTTTAAAATCAGAGTCACTACGGCACAGAGACAGGCCCTTGGGCCCAAACTGGTCCATGCCAACCAAAAGGCACATCTGAGCTAACCCCATTTTCCTGTATTCGGCCCATATCCCTCTAAACCTTTCCTATCTATGTGTCTGTCCAAATGCCTTTTAAAAGTTGCCATTGTCCCTGCCCCATTCTCTGTGTAAAAAAAAGTTGCTCCTCAGGTTCCCATTAATTCTTTCCCCTCTTAACTTAAACCTGTGCCCTCTCGTTCTCGATTCCCCAACCCTGAGAAAAAGACTGAGTGCATTCACCTCATCCACCTCTATAAGATCACCCCCTCAGTCTTGTACACTCCAAATAATAAAGTCCCAGCCTGATCAATGTCTACCTATAACTCAGTCCCTCGAGTCCTGGTAACATCCTTGTAAATCTCTTCTGCACTCTCTCCAGTTTAATAACGACCAAAACTGAACACAACACCCCAGGTGCAGCCTCACCGACATCCTGTGCAACTGCAACGCAACTTCCCAACTTATCCTGCCTTCTGGTCACCTCATTTTAGGAAGGATGTGGAAGCTTTGGAAAAGGTGCAAAGAAGATTTACCAGGATGTTACCTGGAATGGAGAGTAGGTCTTACGAGGAAAGGTTGAGGGTGCTCGGCCTTTTCTCATTAGAACGGAGAAGGATGAGGGGCGACTTGATAGAGGTTTATAAGATGATCAGGGGAATAGATAGAGTAGACAGTCAGAGACTTTTTCCCCGGGTGGAACAAACCATTACAAGGGGACATAAATTTAAGGTGAAAGGTGGAAGATATAGGAGGGATATCAGAGGTAGGTTCTTTACCCAGAGAGTAGTGGGGGCATGGAATGCACTGCCTGTGGAAGTAGTTGAGTCGGAAACATTAGGGACCTTCAAGCAGCTATTGGATAGGTACATGGATTACGGTAAAATGATATAGTGTAGATTTATTTGTTCTTAAGGGCAGCACGGTAGCATTGTGGATAGCACAATTGCTTCACAGCTCCAGGGTCCCAGGTTCGATTACGGCTTGGGTCACTGTCTGTGCGGAGTCTGCACGTCCTCCCCGTGTCTGCGTGGGTTTCCTCCGGGTGCTCCGGTTTCCTCCCACAGTCCAAAGATGTTCAGGGTAGGTGGATTGGCCATGATAAATTGCCCTTAGTGTCCAAAATTGCCCTTGGTGTTGGGTGGAGGTGTTGAGTTTGGGTGGGGTGCTCTTTCCAAGAGCCGGTGCAGACTCAGGGGTCTGAATGGCCTCCTTCTGCACTGTAAATTCAATGATAATCTATGATTAATCTAGGACAAAGGTTCGGCACAACATCGTGGGCCGAAGGGCCTGTTCTGTGCTGTATTTTCTATGTTCTATGTTCTCGCCATAACCCCTGATCTATCTATCTACGCTGCTGTAGTGTCTTCGGACATAGGGCGGCACGGTAGCACAGTGGTTAGCGCAGTTGCTTCACAGCTCCAGGGTCCCAGGCTCGATTCCCGGCTTGGGTCACTGTCTGTGCGGAGTCTGCACGTTCTCCCCGTGTCTGCGTGGGTTTCCTCCGGGTGCTCTGGTTTCCTCCCACAGTCCAAAGATGTGCGGCTCAGGTGGATTGGCCGTGCTAAATTGCCCTTAGTGTCCAAAAAGGTTAGGTGGAGCTACTGGATTGGGGAGGTAGGGTGGAGGCGTGGGCTTAGGTAGGGTGCTCTTTCCAAGGGCCTGTGCAGACTTGATGGGCCGAATGGCCTCCTTCTGCACAGTAAATCCTATGATTCTACGACATTGCTGTCAAACCAAGATAACATTATTGCCGTTATTCCCCACACGGTGTGATTCGCCATCGCCCAGCAGCGGGATCTTCTCGTCCCATCGACGTCAGCGGCTCTTTTCGTGGCTCACGCCCCCACGCCCCCCCCCCCCCCCCCCCCAGCAAGAATCCGCGTCTGGAGGTCACCATCAGCGGAATCAGAAGATCCCACAGCGGGAGGGGCCGGAACATTTTCTGTAAATGTATTAGCGGCTAGATAACAGTGCAGTGAACATCCCAACAATCAGATAACTGATCCACCTAGAGACAGATCACTTGTAAAAAAGAGTCCCCGTGATGCCAACAGAGAGAAAACCGGCGGATAAGATTTCATCCTTTAAAGCTGTGACTGGAACAACCCAATTAAAACCACCACAACTCAAACCTTAATTAACAGGCAAAGGATACTTGAAATCAAGAGGTAAATTTCACTTTAAATAGTTGATACAATTCTCATGTAGTTACTCCCTGTACACTCACACAACCCTGTGGCAAAATTCAGCTCCAACTCCATCTGCATCTTTGCTGATTACACGGCCGTAGCGGGTCGGATCTCAAACAACGTGTAGTCAGAGTACAGGAGGGAGATGGAGAACCCAGTGGAGTGGTGTAGCGACAACAATCTCTCCCTCAATGCCAGCAAAACATTGACTTCAGGAAACAAAGTATCGTACACACCCCTGTCAGCATCAACGGGGCCGAGGTGGAGATGGTTGACAGCTTCAAATTCCTAGGTGTGCACATCATCAACATTCTGTCCTGGTCCACCCACATCGATGCTACGACCAAGAAAGTACAACAGCGCCTGTACTCCCTTAAGAAACGAAGGAAATTCGGCATGTCCACATTGACTCTTACCGATTTTTACAGCCCACCATAGAAAGCATCCTATCTGGCTGCTCGGCCCAAGACCGTAGGAAACTTCAGAGAGTCGTGAACACAGCCCAGTCCATCACATGAGCCTGCCTCCAGTCCATTGATTCTGTCTACACCTCCCGCTGCCTTGGGAAAGCGGGCAGCATGATCAAAGATCCCTCCTACCCGGGTTATTCTCTCTTCCAACTTCTTCCATCAGGCAGGAGATACAAAAGTCTGGGAAATCGCACTAACAGATTCAAAAACAGCTTCTTCCCCACTGTTGCCAGACTCCTGAATGGCCCTCTGATGGACTGAACTGATCATCTCCTCTACTGAGTCGTACTACATTCCGTAATGCCATGTCCATGTATTTACATTGTGCATTATGTATGTCCATGTTTTTCATGCATGGAACGATCTGTTCCATGGAACGTTCATGTATGGAACGATTCCCGTACCAGCCTCCCTGAACAGGCGCCGGAATGTGGCGACTAGGGGCTTTTCACAGTAACTTCATTTGAACCCTACTTGTGACAATAAGCGATTTTCATTTCATTTCATTTCATTTTCATCTGTCTGGACTGTTCTTTTCACTGTACCTCGGCACACGTGACAATAAACTCAAATCCAAATCCAGAGGGCACAATGAGTCAGCCACTGGGGAAGCTGAGTGTCGGCCCGCACCAGTGGAGGTGACAGCTTCCCTTCCCTGAAGGAAAGCTTTTATTTCTGGTGTCGAGCCAGAAATGACCAGATTTATTATAGTTATAGAATGGCTGTCGCACAGAAAGAGGCCAATCAGCCCTTTGAGTCCATGCCATGTCTTTGTGCGCCGTAAGAGCAACTCAGCTAGTCCCGCTCCCCTGCCCTTTCCCGATAGTTCTGCGATTTACTTCCTCTTCAGGTAGTTCCCTTTGAAAAGCACACAATTGGATCTGCCTGCACCACACCCTCAGGCTGAGGACCCAGTGCTCGCTGGGTAAAGAAGCCTCTCACTAAGGCGCCTCTGGTTCCTTTGCCGATCACATCAATAAACCCCCGGCCCTCTCTGGTTCTCAACACTTCTACCAACACTTTCTTCCTTAACAAAACCATGCTGACTCTCCTTGATTAATCCCTGCCTCTCCAAATGCAGATTAATTCTGTCTCTGAGAATTGCTTCCAATAGTTTCCCCACCACTGAGGTTCGATTGACTGACCTGTGGCTTCTGGTTTACCCCTTCCTCCCTTCTTAAATAATGGAACCACATTGACTACCCTCCAATCCTCCGGCACCTCTCCTGTGGCCAGAGAGGAATTGGAAATTATTGCCAGCGTCCCTGCTATTCCCTCCCTTGCCTCACTCAGTAGTCTGGGACACATTTCATCTGGCCCTGGAAATTTGTCTACTTTTAAGCCTGCCAGACCACTCAGAATCTCCTCTCTGTCGATGTTAATCTCTTTAATTTTATCACAATCCTTCTCCTTAATTTCTACACCCTCCCTGTCCAGCTTGACAAGGACGTACAAGAATTAGAGACAGGAGGAGGCCATTCGGCCCCTCGAGCCTGTCCCGGTATTCGATTAAACCATGGATGATCTGACTGCGGTCTCGACTCCACTGTTCTGTTTCCTCGATGATACACTCCCCTGTCAATCAAAAATCCAAATCAGCCTTGAATTTATTCAAAGGCCCAGCGACCACTGCTCCCGGTGGAAGAGAATTCAACAGATCAGGAGCATCAGACAGAACAGAAAACATTGCCTCACTTCAGACAAACTGGGCGGTTTGCTCGGCCATTTCAGAGGGACAGTTAAGAGTCAACCACATTGCTGTGGGTCTGCTGTAGGCCAGATCGGTAAAGGATGGCAGATTTCCTTCTCTTAAAGAATGTTAGTGAACCGGATGGGATTTTACGACAATCCGGCAGTTCCGTGATTATTAATGGGAGCAACATGGTGAGATTTTAACTCGTACCGCTGCAGGATTAGTCCAGGCCTCTGGGTAACAAGTCCATTACACTGCCGTTGTGCTACCTTCTCAAGGGCAGTTAGGGCTGGGCAATAAATGGTACCCTTGCCTGCGACATCCAGATCCCAGGAACGAGCAGCAAACAAAAACCGTGCGAAGCAATGTTTCATTTTCAGACCTGTGTTGTTACCTGGCGCACTGTGGAGTAAAGCAGAGGCTGTAGAGTAAATCGCCCTTACCTCATACCCTGCGATTCCGGGTTCACCCTGAGCACCCATGCGACCAGGAGCACCCTACCAAAGAGGGACAGATAGGTCTATCAGCCAGCGAAATCAGAGCAAGCACCCAGAGATAACAATATGTTTGTAAATTTGAAATCATGTTACTCGTGCATTCATTAGAAAATAAGTTAAAGACATTTCTGAGCTTCCCTTTTTTGCAGTGCCCACCAGGCCTAATGTATTTGAATGTGCAAAGCTCAAAGTGGAACCTCTAACCACAGATCCTGCAGGTTGAGAAAGACAAACACTCGTATCTTTTTGCGCAAATTAGCTTTCTCCAGAAATAGCACCTCCATACGGTGCAATTTTAACCCATCAGTTTGGAGAAATATAAATGAGCATATTAACTAGGTTATTTTTTTGAAAATGTACTGGGCAATGAACAGATGTTTCCATGCCGATTCCGATGTCTCGTGCTGTGATGTTACAGTTTATCTCCTTTATCTGCTGTGCTGTATTCAATTTAATATGTGGATCATTTACATGCAGTGTCAGTGTACACAGCCTGTGTGCAATGCTCTGCCCATTGCTCAATTTCCACATGCAATTCTGTTTGGTGGACAAAGCCTCTGCCTGCTAATTCATGTACAAAATGCTCAACGTACAATGTCAATAAAATTGTTCGTTTACAGACCCTTACTTTCCCGTAACAGCCTCCCCGAACAGGCGCCGGAATGTGGCGACTAGGGGCTTTTCACAGTAACTTCATTTGAAGCCTACTTGTGACAATAAGCGATTTTCATTTCATTTCATTTCATTTATTATCCCATCACTGAAAAAAAAAAAAGAACCTCTTTGTCAAAGCTTTTCGGCTTGCACTCAGCAGGTCAATTCGCTAGTGTGCCAACGTTAGGGAAAACAGCAGATTTACACTGCGCTGTTTGGATTGGCAAGTGGACTCTGATTGGTTAACTGTTAGTCACCATCGACTTGTGCATTCTCTATGGCAACGACACTACCAATCAGAGTCCATTTGTCGACCGATCAGCATGCTCTTCCCATACACTATAAATGCGTTGTTTCTCCTCACATTTCGTATTCTTGCCAATTATCCTGTTGAGTGGAAGGCAAAAAGCTTCAACAAAATGCCTCTGTTTAAGCCACACTCAAGTTCTGCACTACCAAATGACTATTAATATCCCACCCTTGGGTGTCTGTATTATATTATAGGCAGGCATTATATGTAAAAGTAAAGCCACCACAATCCCAGATGACCATAGGCTGCTTTCCCCTTTGAGGGAGAGAGCTGACTTGTGGTGATTTAATCTGAGGGTCACCACACCTCAGGCGCGGGGGTAAGAGAAGGCGGGGCCTTCATGAGTAACCTCAGATGGTACGTGAATTGTTAACCTTGCTCCGCATCACAAAGCAGATGTACAGCCAACTGCCTGCCAGTACTTTTATGAGTTGAGAAATAACTTTTGGCTCGTTTAGGCGATAACAGATTGACGGTGGGTTTAATTGTGTGAACGGTGCTGCAATTACAAAGTGAGTACCATGGCTCCTCGTGTTCCTCGAGATCCCTTGGGCCCCTGGGTTCCCTCGGGTCCTTGTTCTCCTGGGGGTCCAGTCTCTCCCAGATGTCCCAAGTGACCTTTGCTACCCTGCAATGCATAAGGCACGAAAGCGTTAAAAAGGATTTCGCCCCCGGCAAAAGCTCGTTGTGATTCCAACACATTGTGCGAAGGGGAAAGGTCGATGCTGCGGGATTAAATTGCAAAACAACAGGCACAATCCAAGAAACAGGTGCCTTGAACTTATCAAAGAGTTTGACTTTAGATGGGGCAGAGGCAGGAAGGGAAGCAGCCGGCTTTCCTGACCCCGAGGGGCAGTCATTGTACAAACGGATGATGGGTCTTGGGTGTGCAAGTGACTTGAGAAAGGTTGTGGCCTTCTTTAGACGGATACAGCGAGAATGGCCAGCATTGCTATTGGCTGAGGCAGGTCATTTTCATTCATAAGAAAATGAAACAAAACCCCAAAGAATTCTCCCCGCAGCTGATTCAATCCATTTCTCGAATCTTCAGCTTTCAGTTTAATGATGTGTGAATAAATAATTTGAGCAGGAAATCCATCTACCAAAGAAATATGACGTTGGGGGGGGGGGGGGGGGGGGGGGGGGGATGGAGGAGGGAAGAATGCGTCTAGGGACTGAATAATTTGACAGTTTGCCAAATGGATCTTGTCCAAGGTCACAGAGGAATTTACATATCCTTGTAAGTTTCGCATTGTTTTGATATGAGATCTGGACGTGTTACGGACATTCAAAGATACTCCGGAGATATATCTTTGTGACGCTTTTATGTCAGCGGGTCTGCGTGGTACTTGACTGGGTGTAACTCATGGTTGTCAAGGCATCCAATGTAGCAGGCTGGACGAGGCAGTGTACCGAATTCTGAGAGAATGGTGGAGAGAGACAAGAGTACGGAGCGGTCGATAGCCACGGTCTGCTTTGGAAAACAGATAGATAGATCCGGGGATGGGGGGGGGGGGGGGGGGGGGGGGATACATGATAGATGTATCCTTTTTTCATTCAACTTTTTTAAAAATGCAGGCACAACTAACCTTTCTGCCAGGTTTTCCCCTCTCCCCAGCTTTTCCTGGTTTTCCTTCAGGTCCCTGGTGGGAAATAACAACATTGATGAAGGACATTTTGCACAGCTTGTATCGTAATCACTGGTTAATCCGGGAGGTATGTTGGTCTGGGTCTCTGTGTTTTCTGTAACGCTGCTCGTTGACTGGGTTACAGAAGGAATAACTCACACAGGCCCGCTCCCTCTCAACCATTCCTTGGCTTTAAGGTACCTCGGTATTGTACGATATTAGAATCATAGAATGGCGACAGTGAAAAAGGAGGCCGTTCGGCCCATCGAGTCGGCATCGGCCCCCTCCGAAAGAGCGTCCTACCGAGGCCCGTTCCCCTGCCCTATCCCCGTAACCCCACCTAACCTTTGGGCACCAAGGGGCAATTTAGCACGGCCTATCCACCCAACCTGCACATAATAATAATCGCTTATTGTCACAAGTAGGCTTCAATGAAGTTACTCTGAAAAGCCCCTAGTCGCCACATTCCGGCGCCTGTTCGGGGAGGCCGGTATGGGAATTGAATCCGCGCTGCTGGCATTGTCCTGCATTACAAGCCAGCTGTTTAGCCCACTGTGCTAAACCAGTCCAAGACATCTTTGGAATGTCCATGTTCTGTCCATTAATGTTGTACAGAGCAGGAGGGCGAATGAAATGGTGCCTGCATCACTTTTACCTATATCGGTGGGGAAATTCAGGCAGGGATTCTCTGTCCGCACACAGCAGCCGGTCCCACTGCAGTGAATGGGAATTTGGCTGGGCGCCAACGGGGCGGCTTTGTAACGGAAAATCCCGGCCAAGAAAATCACAACGGAACCACGGCCGGGATTCTCCCCTTCCCGGCGAGGTGGGGGGTCCCGGCGGGATGGAGTGGCGGGAACCACTCCGGCGTCGGGCCGCCCCAAAGGTGCGGATTTCTCCGCATCTGTCAGGGCCAAGCCCTCACCTTGAGGGGCTAGCCCCGCGCCGGAGTGGTTGGCGCGCCACCGGCTGGTGGGAAAGGCCTTTGGCGCCACGCCAGCCGGGGCCGAAGGGATCTCGGCGGAAGGTCGGGCATCGCGGGAGCATCGGCGGCTGCTGACGTCATCCCCGCGCATGCGCAGGGGAGGGGGGGTCACTCCCGCATCGGCCATCGGGAGGCAATGGCCGAGGCGGAAGGAAAAGAGTGCGCGCACGGCACGGGCCCGCCTGAGGATCGGTGGGCCCCGATCGCGGGCCAGGCCACCGTGGGGGCACCCCCTGGGGCCAGATCGCCCCGCTCGCCCCCAGGACCCCGGAGCCCGCCCGCGCCACCAGTCCCGCCGGGAAGGGAGGTGGATTGATTCACGCCGGCGGGACTGGCATGAAAGCAGCGGGACTTCGGGCCATCGCGGGCCAGAGAATCGGCGGGCGGGGGGGGGGGAGCCCGCCGACCGATGCGATTCCCGCCGAATTTTCGATGCTGGAGAATTCGGCGGGGGTGGGATTCACGCCGCCCCCCCCGGCGATTCTCCGACCTGGCGGGGGGTCGGAGAATCCCGCCCCTCATGTCAGAGTTACTCCACGTGAATTGCTGAGCTCTCAATGCGGTAATCTCTCCTTATTTTGTTGCCAGTTTAAGACAAACAGTAAAAACCCAGCCCAGCAGGTCTGGCAGCATCTGTGGAGAGAGAAACAGAGGTTTTATTTTAAGGGATAATTTAGCGAGGCCAATCCACCTAACCTGCACATCTTTTTGGGTTTGGGGGTGAGACTCACACAGACACGGGGAGAATGTACAAACTCCTCGCGGACAGTGACCCCGGGGCTGGGATCACACCCGGGTCCTCGCCGTCGTGAGGCAGCAGTGCTAACCACTGCGCCGCCATGCTGCCAGAGAATCAGAGTTCACGTTTCAAGTCAATATGACATGTATGGAACTGTTTAGATATTTCAACGGGATTACAGCTGCTCTGCAACTTGACTCATGTTTGCTGAGAGATTACAGCATTGACAGCGCAGGAAGCCACGTGACGTACCTCTGGCGTTTCGTTTGTTGCGATTTTCTTCTGTCCAATGAAGACAAAGCTCCCCCACCTCCGAATGAACACAAGTAAAAGTTACGCAGACACCATTTCAACCCCCCCCCCCCCCTCCTGCACGTCACAAACGTAATTAAGAAAGGATTTTTCCGTTTCTTCAGGGATGAACGGGGCACTCTATTTTCTAGAAATCATCGAGGAAATTAGGAAACCACTCGGTGGTCTTCATGTGAAGTTTTTCACTTGCCTGATTTTTGTTACTTCAGGGATTTGTCTTGCTTTCCTTTCAGAGCGGTTATCTTATATTTATATCTCCTTTGTTCCAAACTCACCCAGAAGTGGAAACTATTTCTTTTCATCTAAACTTTGCAATTCTTCCATAATTGGAGAGGTCTCTGTGATGAAGCCACCTTGGAGTCTCCTCTATTCCAGAGAGAGGCGAGGAACTCCAATCCTACTCAATTTTTCCTCTCGATTCCGGTAAGGTGGCTATAAATCTGTTCCGCACTTTCTCCATATCCTTTTGACATTATGGGGAAATACTATGTCTTCACTGAGCTATTCGTTTTACAACTCGTCGAGCGTAAGCCATGGAGATCGTTTTGTCTGCCAATTCTCAGTCACTGCTAACTCACAAGAAATTTTCAAACCTGTGCAGAGGAATAGTACAGCCATGGAAACAAGAGAAAGCTGTTGTCCTGATGCTTGTATTGGGTAGGGCAGATAATTCAGCAGAGACCTGGGGACTCGAGGACAAAATTAGTTGCCCCTGACTGTAGTGGAAAAGTGGATTTCAGTAGGGAGTTTTCATTGAATCCCTGCACATCTTTGGACACTAAGGGGCAATTGATCATGGCCAATCCACCTAACCTGCATATCTTTGGACACTAAGGGGCAATTAATCATGGTCAATCCACCTAACCTGCATATCTTTGGACACTAAGGGGCAATTGATCATGGCCAATCCACCTAACCTGCATATCTTTGGGAGGAAACCAGAGCACCCGGAGGAAACCCACGCAGACACGGGGAGAAAGTGCAAACCCCACACAGACAGTCAACCCGAGGCCAGTATTGAATCTGGGTCCTTGGCGTTGTGAGGCAGCAGTGCTAACCACTGTGCCACCGTGCTGTAGAGTTATCAGAGAAGGAAATTTATCCCGAGAGTATGGAGACAAAGATGGAGGTAGAATATGAAGGGGATGGAAACGTAGAGAATGGACAGCACAGAAGGAGGCCCCTTTGTCCATTGCGTCTGTGCTGCTGAAAAAGAACTGTCCAGCCTAGCCCCACTTTCCAGCTCTTGGCCCATAGCCATGCAGGTTACATCTTCAACAGCATATCCACGTGTTTTATAAATGCAGTCAATTTACACGCATCAAGCTCCCATAAACAGCAATGTGATACAGGCCAGAATCCTCCAGAGGAGGAATTTCTTCAGCCAGAGGGTGGTGAATCTGTGGAAGTTTTGCCGCAGAAGGCTGTGGAGGCCAAATCACTGCGTGTCTTTAAGACAGAGATAGATAGGTTCTTGATTAATAAGGGGATCAGGGGTTATGGGGAGAAGGCAGGAGAATGGGGAAGAGAAAAATATCAGCCATGATTGAATGGCGAAGCAGACTCGATGGGCCGAGTGGCCTAATTCTGCTCCTATGTCTTATGGAGATCTCCCGGTTCCGCCAACGGTGAGACCCCACTCCGGGTTTCCTGGGGCGGGGGGGTTACAAACAATAGGAAACCCTGTTTGACAGCGGCGGGGCGAGAAGATTCCACCGCAGGCCCTGGCGGGCCCGCTGACACCACGAAACACGCCACAGAAAATCCAGCCACGCGTGTTTGTGATGTTGATTGAGCGCGGCATCTACAAGACACAGTACGGAATCTCACCAAGATTCCGTTCACAGCATCTCCCAAACCTCTCACCTCCACCACCAGGAAAGACGAGGGTAAACGCGCACATGGGAGCGCCAACGCCTCCGCAGAATCGCAGGATAGTTAAACACAGAAGGAGACCACTTGACCTGTCGGGTCCATGCATGCTCTCTGCAAGAACAATTTAGCGAGTTCCACTTCCCCTGCCCTTTCCCCGTAGCCCTGAAAATATTTTCCTGCTCACATTTAGCCAATGTACCAGCTTTCCTCCGGTACAATTTCCCCCCTAATTCAACAACGCTGAAACTCAGCATTCTATACAACCTATAGTAAGCTTTGATCTGATCCAGAATTTGTATTTGACTAAATCCAGCATGATGCATCCAAATGAGAACCAATGAACAGTGAAATGGTTGAACCCCCCTGTACCACACTCTTATCCACACGCCTACATCACACGGATGAACGGACATCGCGTGACAATCGCCAGGCAGGAATGTTCCCTTCCAGTCGGGGAACACTTCAGCCGTCAAGGGCATTCAGCCTCTGATCTCCGGGTAAGCGTTCTCCAAGGCGGCCTTCAGGACGCGCGACAACGCAGAATCGCCGAGCAGAAACCTATAGCCAAGTTCCGCACACAAGTGTGGCCTCAACCGGGACCTGGGATTCATGTCGCATTACATTCATCCCCCACCATCTGTCCTGCGAAATCCTACCAACTGTCCTGGCTTGAGACAACTCACACCTCTTTAACCTGGGGTTACCCCATCTCTGGATCTGTAAAGACTTAATTACCTGCTAATGCTCGCATTCAAAGCATTGTCTTGCATCTTTGACTTTGTCTATATATATGTTTCTGGAACCCACCTCTTCATTCACCTGAGGAAGGAGCAGTGCTCCGAAAGCTAGTGATTTGAAACAAACCTGTTGGACTTTAACCTGGTGGAAGACTTGTTACTGTGACCACACTCTTAAGCATTGCCTTCCAGAACTGAGCCACTCCCTACATAAAATAGTTTTTCCTCATGTCGCCTTTGGTTCTTTTGCTAATCACCTTCAATCTATATCCTTGGGCTCTCCACACTTCTGGCAGTGTGAATATTTTCTCTCCGCCCACTCTGTCTAGACCCCTCATGATTTTGAGAACCTCTATCACTCTCCTTGGAAATATGTTGGCTGTTCCTTTACTGTTGCTGGGTCAGAAAACCTGGAGCCCCCTCCCTAACAGCACTGTGGGTGTACCTACACCAGGCGGTTCAAGAAGGCAGCTCACCATCACCTTCTCAAGGCCAATAAATGCCGGCTGGGCCAGCGAGGGCCACATCCCAAGAAAGAATAAATAAAACCTACGGCCAGCATAAATATTGTTGTGAATATCTAATTTATGTCTTTTAGAGTGTAGCTTTTGATTTGGGGAATTAAAGTCTTATCTCTCGAAAATGGGATCAATGCAATTAGAGCACGCTTGGAGTCTATTACATTTTAAAATTGAGGACCATGTTGTCTTAAGAGTTAAGTTCGAGATAAATGCTAGAAAGATAGGATAATTAAAATGTTGGTTTTAGAGATTTTTAGAACACCTCAGGAAATGGACTTTGCAAGCTGATCCATGTTTGTTTAATACAGTCAGAGTGGAGGTGACAGAGCTATAAAACACCAGGTTAGCTTACTTAGTGATGGAGATGTGTGCGGCATTCGCCAGACCCCAGCCCCGTGTTTTTCGACGGCGCGCCGTTCGCTGGCGGCAGGATTCTCTCTTCCCGCCGCTTGTCAATGGGATTTTCTATTGAAGCCACTCTTCGCTGCCGGGAAACCCACGGGTAAGGGAGCGCTGCCAAGCGGGAAAAGAGAATCGCAACGATCGAGGATTCCAGTGTCTGGGTGGCAGTGCAAAGGTGCCCAGGTGCCACCAGGGGGCGTGCCAGGGTATAACTGTGGCCAGTGCCCAACCACCAGCGGCAGGGGGGGGGGGGCCTCAGGCTACCCAGCGAGACTCCCCCCCCCCCCCCCCCAGGCGTCATCACAGCTGGTTCACAACTTGGGTAGCACAGTGGTTAGCACTGCCGCTTCACAGCTCCAGGGTCCCAGGTTCGATTCCCGGCTAGGGTCACTGTCTGTGCGGAGTTTGCACGTTCTCCCTGTGTCTGCGTGGGTTTCCTCCGGGTGCTCCGGTTTCCTCCCGCAAGTCCCGAAAGACGTGCTGTTAGGTAATTTGGACATTCTAAATTCACCCTCGTGTGTACCCGAACAGGCGTCGGAGTGTGGCGACTAGGGGATGGCAGTGTTAATGTAAGCCTACTTGTGACACTAATAATGATTATTACTTTGTGAACCTGTACCAAATGATACCCGGTGCGGCCTCTCCCGGGTCCCGGTGAATAGGTGAACGTATATTTAAATCAGCCCAATGTCTCACTTAAATATGCACAGCTGGATCTTGCCCAGCGAGAGTGAGATCCAGATCGCCACGCCTGGTGAGTTTCAATGGCCTTGACCCGACACCAAGTGGGAAATGACGAGGCCGCTGAATCACACTTTCAGATTCCCTGGCCTGGATTCTCTGATTCAGAGATTATGTTCCCCCATGCCGGCGTTTAATGACAGAAAACATGGCGTAAAACGGCCACCGATTCCCCGTTTGGCCGGGGACTAGCACGCCGGCAGCGTAGAGCACCCGCGGGCCTGCAGCGGTGCGCTGTGCAACACGGCGGTGGCCACTTGCCGACCCGGCCCGCGAAATAGTCCCCCCCCCCCCCCTTCGGCCGGCTCGCGGGCCCCGGACCACCCCCCCCCCACTGCGTCCCCAGCCCCTGACGATGTCCCCCGCCGCCCGCAGATCGTCTCTCCCCCAACTGTGGCGGCGCTGGTCTGAGTTCGCAGCCGCCGTGCCTGCTTCCTGACGGGTGAGGCCACACGCGACGGATGCCCTCGGGAACTCGGCCGGTCGGGGCCGGAGCATCGGGGGGGCAGGCCTCAGGCAATGGCCTCAGGCGTACTCGGAGGGGGCGGAGCATCGGGAAAGCGGCGCCGCCCCCGATTTGGTTGGGATCTTTGATTCTCCGACCGATCGCCGATTTCGGCGGCGGGAGAATCCAGCCCTTTGTTTCGTTAAAAAAAAGTGAAACCTTGAGGCAGATTTCTATTAGTTAGAACAAGGTATTGGAATTTCTTATCCATGTCGCCGATCCCTTCCCGGATGGTAACAGTTATTGGATTTACACTGCGATCTCCCTTTCAGTCCAGTTAATCTGTGAGGACTGCCATAAACAAAGGAAGCATAAAAAAGGAGAGGAGTCTCAAACTAAATAAAGTTATTGTTCCAAACAGCAAAAAGCGTTAAACACCTCTCAGCCAGCAAGTCGAATTTCACAGTCATTGGGTTTTAGTGCTGTAGCAAGGCCCAATCTAAAAAGCCATGCTCATGAAATGTTTCTTGCAGGTCTGTATTTAAAGGTTGTGTTTGTCTCACTGGGCTGGTAAATGTAGTCAGTTAATCTTCAAGCCGTTTCTGTGTTATGATGCAGATTTGAATAGGTTTTAGTGTAATGCTTGTGGGATGCTACTTGGAAAAACCTTGGGCGCGGAACGAGACCGCTCTGACCTCCGTGTCTGCACCGGCTCGCCGAGTGAGTAATCGATCGCGCACCTTCCCCCGGCACATTCTCCGGTCGCCAATGCTCAAATCGCCGATCGGTCGGAGAATCCCTGTTTGTGGACTGAGTCATTCCTCGGGCAGGGGAGGCTTCGGCGGGGGCTGGGGGCACTGGTGGGGGGGTGGTCCGGGGGTGGCGAGGCTGATTACAGGGGGGGGCAGTTTTGGGCAGGCTGGGCCCGCAGGTAAAGCTGGTGGCTTTACGGTGCGTGTCAGCTAGCCCCCCACCAGACAGCGGATCGGTGCAGCTTTTGCGCTGTTTTTCCGGGAGTAAAACGCCACTGTTCCCACACCGGCATTAGCACTTAGTCTGCACATCGTGGAGAATCCTGCCGTGATTTTTTACTTTAAAAACATCTCCCAGTTTTGCCATCGTACATAAGGCTTTAATAAGTTTTAAATGTACTGAATAAGTGGTTTAGGAAAGGATAACATTACTTTTAGTTCACTGGTTATTTCGGAAACTGTCAGGTGACCCGAGATGATCTGACGAAAGGCTGTTATCTGGGAATTCGGCAAGTCGGCACAGGTAACAACCCTGCTGCACCTCAATGAACGTTTATCAAACAGCTTTCTTGCATCTGTGTTATCGTCTAATAACAAAGATTGTCTGTTACTGAACCTCCGCAGTACAGCATGACATATAGTGAATGGAGGGTTTACATTTTCCCCGAGGACCACAAGATTCTCTCCATCTGGTTTCCAGCTGAACTTCAATAAACGCGCCACTGGGACCAATTGAATCCAACATTAGTTGAGGCTGGAATTTGGCCGTGGGTCCTCCGAGAAGTCCAAGGCTTTAACCACGAGACATCAGGTTACCAGAAATGTTCTTTTTATTTACGTTAGTCACGACAACATGTTTCTTTTGCAGACGGCAGCGGTTTGTCAATCAGGGCCCAGGCGCCTTAGATCCTTCCAGTTTCTTTCGCTGCCGACTCGGACCGGGGCCGTGCCGTCCCTACCTCTGTACCCTCAGAGTTACAGAATCGTTACAGCGCGCGGAACGAGACCGCTCTCACCTCCGTGTCTGCACCGGCTCGCCGAGTGAGTAATCGATCGCGCACCTTTCCCCGGCCCATTCTTCCGCGGCGGCCTCCTCCACACACCTGCCTCAGGGGAATGTTGTCCGCTACGGGGTATACGGCAGAAAGAGAGGAACTGACTTGATGCTTCTGCTTTTTAATGTGAAGACCGGATGTTGCTCGGCACTGAAGGAAAGGACGTCAGAATTCCGCCCATTGCCCCATCTCCTCTCTGTCCTCCTTCAGGACACTCCTGAAAAACCTATGTCCTTGACCAAGTTTCTGGCTATCCGCCCTAATTTTTCTTATGCTGCTCAGCATCATACTCTGTTTCGTAACATTTTTGTGAAGCACCTTGGGATGTTTTGTTACGGTGCTGTATAAATGCAAGTTGTTGTTGGCGTAGCCATTTGCAGTGCTGATTAAAGGCATCAATGCCACCCGCGTGGCTTGAAAGGCCATTCAATTGACTTCAAGGCCCAGCGGTTTGTGAACCACTGTCTTTGTACTCTGTCTGAGAAGGCCAAGTATCGCAGCCAAGGCAGCACTCCCTCAGTGCTGTCATGATATGCAAACATGCAACCAATGAACACTCAGAATAGGACACAACCAATGGGCAGTCAGGACGCTCAGAGGTGGCATCACCACAAGGGGGCATGGCATAAACACTATAAAAGGGGTGAGGCACTCACACCCTGCCTCTTTCCACAGACAGACATCTAGAGAGTTAGACAGGGTTGGTCAGCAGCATCACACCCCAGCACGTGGCTTAGAGCAGGCTGGTACAGTTAGACTGAGTTACTACAGTTAAATTAGCAGAGAGTCGAACTCATTTGAGAACTCTGCTAATAGTTCAATAAACACGTTGAACTCATTTCAGAGTCTGGAGCATCCTTTAGTTAAGACTGCGTCAAGTAGCAGCCTGTGTTCTCCGAAGCAGCAGAACACAACAAGTACG
The DNA here is from genome assembly GCF_047496885.1 of Scyliorhinus torazame. Classification (NCBI taxonomy): domain Eukaryota; kingdom Metazoa; phylum Chordata; class Chondrichthyes; order Carcharhiniformes; family Scyliorhinidae; genus Scyliorhinus; species Scyliorhinus torazame. Next base: position 102,731,805 of record NC_092728.1, on the reverse strand, counting down.
ACACTGGAGTGTCAGCCTCGAGTTTTCTGCTCATCCCTTTGGAGTGGGGACTTGAACCCCCAATCTTTTGACTCAAGAGGTGAGGGAGTTACCAGCGGATGATGCCGACACTTTGAAGCAGAAGAGCAACATAGTGGTTTACAAAGCGATGATGCAAGTTTGGCACCAGGAAATATGGGGAGAGGGAGCTGTGGCGATAATGCCACTCGACTAGGCTCAGTTGGCTGGATAGTGAGGCGGAGCGACACCGATAGCGCGGGTTCCATTCCCGTGCCGGATGAGGTTATTCTTGAAGGCCCTCGCCTGAGGTGTGGTGACCCTCAGGTTCAACCACCACCAGTCAGCTCTTTCTCTCTCTCTCCCTCAAAGGGTAGAGCAACCTATGGTTACCTGGGGCTGTGGCGGCATTTACACTTTATTATCCAGAGGCCCAGGCTCATGTTCTGGTGACGTGGGTTCAAATCCCACCACGGCAGCTGTTTAAATGAGAAATGAACGAATACGTCTGGAATATAGAAAGCTAGTAGAGACCTTGACCAACATGAGGGACGTCCTGGTGTGGTGGGAATGAAGGAACCGGCACACAGTTATTTTTGGCGGCCTGGATTAGAGGCTTAAATTGAAGAGAAAGCTGTTCAATACCAATATTGTGCAAAAGTAAGGAAAACTCCGCCATGACAACCATTACATCCGTGGGAATGGCCAACTCAGCGATGGCAGAGAATACACATCGATTCTGCTGGTCCACCTGATGGACACATGGGGCGAGATTCTCCGACCCCCCGCCAGGTCGGAGAATTGCCGGGGGCTGGCGTGAATCCCGGCCCCCGCTGGTTGCCGAATTCTCCGGCACCGGATATTCGGCGGGACGGCCCCCCCCCCCTGCGATTCTCCGGCCCGCATGGGCCGAAGTCCCGCTGCTAGGATGCCTGTCCCACCGGCGTGGATTAAACCACCTCTCTTACCGGCGGGACAAGGCGGCGCGGGCGGGCTCCGGGGTCCTGGGAGGGGGGGGGGGGGCGCGGGGCGATCTAGCCCCGGGGGGTGCCCCCACGGTGGCCTGGCCCGCGATCGGGGCCTGTGCCGTGGGGGCACTCTTTTCCTTCCGCCTTCGCCACGGTCTCCACCATGGCGGAGGCGGAAGAGACTCCCTCCACTGCGCATGCGCGGGGATGCCGTGAGCAGCCGCTGACGCTCCCGCGCATGTGCCGCCCGGCAATGTCATTTCCGCGCCAGCTGGCGGGGCACTTCCACCAGCTGGCGGGGCGGAAATCAGTCCGGCGCGGGCCTAGCCCCTCAACGTTAGGGCTCGGCCCCCCAAGTTGCGGAGGATTCCGCACCTTTGGGGCGGCGCGATGCCCGACTGATTTGCGCCGTTTTTGTCGCCGGTCGGCGGACATCGCGCCGATACCGGAGAATTTCGCCCATGCTCTTAGTGATTGTGGACACGCACTCTCGAAATGGCCGGAAGTCGCCATAATGAAGCAGACCAGTGAGAAACTAGACAAAGTATTCACAAGATTTGGTACACTGGAGCAGATTGTCAGTGATAATGGTACGCAGTTTATTTCAAAGGAGTTTGATGATTACTTGAAAGGGAAACAGTATACACGATATCCGGTCAGCTTCAATATCATCCAGCAACAAATGGATTGGCCGAAAGTTTGTGCAAACATGAAAGCATGCTATCAAAGCATTGCCGGACCAGGCAACACCCCCTCAAGAAGAGTAAAGACATTTTTAATATCTTACTGCACATACTACCACGCAAAGTTCACTGGAAATGCTGTTGTTTAAGAAGAAACTACGAACAGCGTTTGATTTGCTAATCCACTTGGTACTTCAGAGATTGTCAAATGACAAACGACAAGCACAAATTGCATGGACTGAGAAAAAATCTGAAAGATGAGCATTCAACCAGGGAGAGAGAGTGTCAGCTCGGAGTTACATCACCAATGAGAGCTCGATTCCAGCTATAATCCCAGCAAAAATAGGTGCAATAGCGTACACCGTATGTCACGATATGCAAACATGCAGCTAATGAACACATAGAATAGGACACGACCAATGAGCAGTCAGGACACTCAGGGGTGGTATCTCACTATAAAAGGGAGGAGGCACTCACACCCCGCCTCTTTCCACAGACCAACATCTACAGAGTGAGACAGGGTGTATCCCCAGCACATGGCTCAGAGCAAGGCTGGTTCAGTTAGACTGAGTTTCCACATTTAGATTAGCAGAGAGTTGAACTTATCGAGAACTGTGCTAATAGTTCAATAAAACACATTGAACTCGCTTCAAAGTCTGGAGCATCTTTTACTCAAAACTGCACCAAGTGGCAGCCTGTGTTATTCTAAATCACCTAACACAACACCGCACAGACGGATGGCGAAAGCATTTGCTGATCAGTTATTTGCTGCACAAAGTGAGTTCACAGAAACCACTCAAGTGGTTCTCCCGTTAGAATGTCTAGCGAGCAAGACTTTGGGAGGGAGACCAGAGACAGTGACAAATTCATACTCTGCTTCTGAGGACTTTTTGATGTCGATAGTGACAGACACGGAAATAACTACTCAAGAGGCACCAGCGCCAGAAAGCAACGGGGTCACTTGTGAGGTCACAAATAGCCAAGTTCAAGACTATCGAATTCTATCAAAAAGGAACAGACATTCACCACAGAGACTGTCTCGTTGAATTGTATAGATGTACAGAGATAACATATCAGGGATCTGTTGTCCGAATGTTAATTGTTGTTGTTGCACTGATGAAGTAAAGAGGGAGGGATGTTTATGTATCTGGGAATATATTCCTGCGGGTTCTGCATTACGTGATGTGCAGTGACGTCAGCAGTGTTTGTGCGGGCTTTGAGCAGATCACCACCTTGGCTGTATGGGCAACACCCTTGATAAACTTCTCATCGTGTTTTACAAGAATCCAGAGTGTTCTTTTCATCCATACCTTTTCTCTTTGCGGCAATAAAGGAATACAACACAGATGCCCACATGATGTTCTCGGATGGCTGCACACGAACCGCCTGCTCGGAATGTGGAGCCGTGGGTTCCAGTACACCTCCCCTGTGACTGTGAGGCAGCCGCAGATACACGTGTGTACAGGCAATGGCTCTCTGTACAGGAAATCCTGCTCACCTGGCAAAGATATTTGCTTGTTCCTTCTGGGAGTGGAGGGGGACGTCCCCTCTGCCTATATGCAGTGCCTCTGTAACCTCCCTGATGCAGTGATTCACAACAGTCTGGCAGAATCACCTGTTCGCGCTGGTGTAGCGATTGAGGACCACAAACATTCTCTTGAACATTGGCAGCATTGTCCTCGCCCGTGTTGTGTGGACGTAGGTTCATTTGTGGGAAAGGCCACAGTTCAGGGACTGCCTCCTTGGTGAACTGCAAGCACCTTGGACACTGCTCTTTGCTGAGGTGAAGGTAGAACAAATGCTCTCGAAAGACCCGGGGGGGGGGGGGGGCTTCCTATTGGGAACTTTCTCCACCTCCTCTCAATGTGCACAGCTTCTCCTCTCTGCTCCTATACTCCAGCGCCAAGACATTCTGCAGCCCAAGACTGATTGCCAATCTCGCCCCCATTGCTGAGAGCAAGCTTTCTGAGAATAGGGTTCAAACTCCTCCGTCCTTCTTGTCCAGGTCCAGCAGCGCTATTGCCAGAATCCTGCAGATTTTCCAAGCGCCAACACCACGGCAGTCATTCCACCCAACTGCTGCAGCAAGAGGAGGTCAAAGCACCTCACTTGGTCGTTCCCATGGTGATGCTCTTAAAGGGGCACCCGTGGGAGGTGCCTCATGCGGCTGAACACCTGTTCAGGTGAGGGAATCCAGGGGAGCGCGTTAACAAGTTCCGCCAGGGGCAAAATGGTAAGCTGCACCCCCAGGCAATCACCAGTCACAGAGTGAAGCCATGGTCTGTCGACTCTCCAAGCCTCCGGCACACGCAAGACATGGCCTCACTAGTGCCCTTATAATCCGAGCATGCCACGTGACCCTGGCTGGAGATGGCCGAAAGCCATTTGGATGTCATTTTATAATGGGCATCCACCGGTGGTCTTAATAGTTGAATATGGCCAGCAAGTTAAGACAGCATACCCAAAGAACTCGACTTACCACAAGCAAAAACCAGAAATAAAACTCACAACTAGTTTTGGAAGATTAACTATCGATGCCATCACTAGCATGCCTCATTGAGATTGGATGGATTGCTGTTGGCACCTTCAAGTCTCGAGTACTACTCGTGAATGTAACAGCAGGCATGTAGCTATGCTCTGCAATGCTGTGATCACGTCCTGCAAAAACCTCCAGACGTTAAGACTGAGCGGGTGAGCTTATGTTGCAGTACGAGGCTCTGGCTATTAAAGAGACCTGGAAGAGTCACGGGGAGATTTCCTGCTCTTCGCTATCCGCAGGGAAGACCGAATGCCAAAACCTGGAGTGATTTATGCAAACTGAGGCCAACATGAACTCGCGCTAAGGACATACTGGCCTGGGTCCCACCTGCCGAAACTTCATGGAAACAGTTAATCTAACAGGTCCATCAAGAGTGAACAAACTCAACAGTGGAAATGAAACGAAGCAGGGGAATTCAAGTGAGTCTTTGCAGCAGTAGCCCCGTTAACCCTTTGCCACCTTCATCCACCAGATCTGTGAGGAAGCTGCAAGCACTTTTGTCACTTAATTTGTTCAAAGCCAAAATAATTCTCAGACTACAAGGGCGGGATTCTCCCATCCAGCGGCAGAGAGTCCACGCCGTCAGAAACGCCGTCGGTGTGAACGGGACGCTGGGAGTACCGATTCTGGCCCCTAGAGGGGGCCAGCACGGCGCTGGAGCGGTTCACGCTGCTCCAGCCTCCAATCCCGGCGTGAACTGCGCACCGCGGGATCTGCGCATGCGCAGCGGCGCCGGCGCCAACCCGGGCATGCGCAGTGGCCTCCCTCAACGCGCACATGGCGCGGGAGTTCAGGGGCCGGCGCGGAAGAAAGTAGGCCCGGGGAGCGAGAGGCCGGCCCACCGATCGGTGGGCCCCGATCGCGGGGCAGGCCCCATCGGAGCCCCCCCCCCCCAGGGTTGGAGCCCCCCCCCCCCCCCCCACAGGCTGCCCCCCGACCTTGCGCGCAGAGTTCCCGCCGGCTGTGACCAGGTGTGGGACTCTGCCTTATTAGAGCGGCCGCTCGGCCCTTCCCGCCAAACGCACCGGCGCCGATTCGCCGCGGAGTCGGAACCGCGTGCCGGCGTCGGAGCGGCGTGGCCCGCTTGCGGGGATTCTCCAGCCCGGCCCCGGGCTGCGAGAATCCTGCCCGAAAACTGCTGTCACGTTCGACTAAGACAGCTGACAACGTTGTTTAGACTCATGAGATCAACGTTATCAGAAAAGGCATTTTGATTGTCTGCCATTGTCGATTGTGTACGGTGATGGGTTGATTCTTTGGCATTCTAGCCCCCCTGTGGTAGAAATCACCCGTTAAACATTCCGAGAACCCGTGCAAAATACAGAGGTGAGAGAATCCCAAACTCTCACAAATAATATGTTCTTGGCGCCCAGCCGCTCTCCAATAACACACAGCATTTCAGCGACCCTCGCTCTTGTCAGGAAGTGGTGATGCCACATCTGTGTTGGCGAAGAAGCAGAATCCAGCACCAAACACGCCAAACGATGGGCGGGGTTCCCCGTTCCCCGACGCTGATATCGTAATCGGCGATCAGGCGGAGAATCCGTTCCGACGCCCAAATCGGGGGCGGGGCCGGTTTGCCAGACTCCGCCCCCTCTGAAATGACATCATCACGTTGCGCGCCATTGGAAATGCGTTGGCGCGTCATCGGAAGCCCCTCCCCAGATGCTTCGTGGCTGGGGAGGGGGGGAGGGGGGGGGGGGGCTTCGGCGAGGGCTGCGGGGCGGGGGGGGGGGGGGTGGCGAGGGGGGTTACTGGGGCCCATTATTTGGCAGGCCGGGTGCATGTTGCACGGCGCGGCCCCTGGTGTGCGTATGCACGGCCATGGACCCAGCCATTCTCCAGACGATTTTGGCGTGGGAGCCGGGAGCTTCACCCAGCATCGGTGCAGCTGTTGCGCCGTTTTTACTGGCATAAAACACCACTGTTCCCACGCCAGCGTCAGCACTTAGTCTGAAAACCGGAGCACCCAGCCCGGATATCAGCTCCATTGAGGGCTTTGTAAAATGATACTCGTAATAAAAGAATTAACTTTTTTTTCCACAGAATTGAAACATCGAGTTTCAGATTCGGGTTTTTATTAAAAAAGTCACGAGGCATGCAATGTTTAGACTTTTGCGGCTGGCTTTATTTTTGTAATATTAGAATGCTGTCCCTGGGTACGGCCATGCGACTGGCTTGGAGAGCACCTCCGGGTGCCAGTTCACACGGGCTGGCAAAAAGATTAAAAAAAAAAAAAAAAAGAAGCTTTGCTCGTCGGAATCCCGGAAGAAACGAACCTCGCAAACAAGGCGATGGCCGATTTGAGTGGCAACTTGTCTGGCTGGCGTCCATATCATTTACAGTGAAAGACAACCAGGTTCGGAGAGGGGCTCCCTGCAGCCCATAATCAACACTTAACCTGTGCTTGCAAACACTCGCCTGTCTTTTAAGTGGCTGGTTCTGTATTTCTGAAACGTTTTTGGAAACGGTTTCAGCTCCAGAACATAGAGGTTTGGCCCGATTTCCCCTGCCTGTCTGGCGCCTGTTCCCTCAATAGCCTGACTGTACAATGCCATAAAGTGTCAAATTCAAACAGTCTCCAGATGTTGGGCACCTGGTCCTTGAAGTGGCTACTCAACAACTTCCTCAATCTACAAACGTGAGACAGGATTGAGATCGAATGGGAAAAAGTAGCTCTTGTTTGCAGTTGACTGCAGCATTTAAAAATAGCCTCTAAAAGATACACAATATTCTCTTTTGAACAAGTCATTCTTTTCAACAAAGGGTTTACAGTGTTCCTGAGTAGTTTCAAAAGAGTTTGAAACCGCAGATAAGGATGGCAGCAAGCCACACTCATCCCCTTTGAGAATATTAATTCAGATTATAGGAAAGAGTGTATAGAGACCGTAGCCTGGTCCATTGCTGTAAACGAAACCACCAGAACAATTATTCAGTGGGAAAAAAGCAGCAAAATGAATGAAATGAAAATGAAATGAAAATCGCTTATTGTCACAAGTAGGCTTCAAATGAAGTTACTGTGAAAAGCCCCTAGTCGCCACATTCCCCCGCCTGTTCGGGGAGGCTGGTACGGGAATCGAACCGTGCTGCTGGCCTGCCTCGGTCTGCTTTAAAAGCCAGCAGTTTAGCCCAGTGTGCTAAACCAGCCCCTCAAACACCATTATTTAAAATAATTGTTAAAAATAATATTTTTAACGGGCAGCATGTGGCGCAGTGGTTAGCACTGGGACTGCGGCGCTGGGGACCTGGGTTCGAATCCCGGCCCTGGGTCACTGTCTGTGTGGAGTTTGCACATTCTCCCTGTGTCTGCGTGGGTTTCACCCCCACAACCCAAAGATGTGCAGGGTAGGTGGATTGGCCATGCTGAATTGCCCCTTAATTGGGGAAAAAAAATAATTGGGTACTCAAAATTTATTTTAAAAAAGAATATTTTTAAGAATTATTTTAACAGCTAAGGTGACTAACCGTGATTTTCTAAACCGAAAAAGACCTATGTGGTGGTTTTAGAACGACACAGCATTTCTACCTTAATAACATTCGCTAAATTGCAACACGGTTGCTCTGCGCGAATATTCATTTTAAGAACTATAATGCCGTCAACGGTGATGGAGAGCAGGTCCCTTGATGCGACCTGTCACCCAAACTGCAGCAGACAGAATGGGCGAAATTCACCCACCCCTGGCGTGGGTCCGGGCACACTGGGTAAATCGTGCGAGATCTCCAAATCGGGCGCGAGGCCTATCATCAGACACTCGAATCGCTCTGCCTGGCGCGATCTAGGTGAGACCCAGGTCAGCATATTTAAATGAGCCATTAGGGGGAGGATGTGGGTGGCGGGTGAGCCTGCAGGCCATTGGAGACCCTCGGATGGTCGGGGACAAGGCAGGGTGTTACCCTGGCAGTGCAGCACCCTGGAACTGTCTGGGCACCTGGGTGGCACTGCCAGGGAACGGGATTGCCAATTGGAAGAGAGGCGGTTCCCAGGGACCTCGACAATGTGGGGGGAGTGGAGTGTGGGTGTGGGGGTGTTCGAGAAAGCGAGGGGGTCCTGAAAGGGGGGGGGCGGAGAGCGAGATCGGGGCTGCCGATCAAAATGGCGGGAATTTGTAGTCCTGTCACTGTGACTGGAAGTTCCTGTCCAAAGTCAACAAACGTTTGGCCGTTCCCTAAATTTTCCAGTCCCGTCCATGATAATTCCGGTATTGGCGAGTCTGGATAATCCCAACCATGGGGATAGCTGTTCAGTTCCCTGCTTGTAAAAGAAGTAGGGATTGAAAATCACAAAATGGAATGTCCACTTATTCAACTTTTGTCCATGTGAATTAGGAGCAGGAATAGGGCACTTGGCCCTTCAAACCATCTTTGCCATTCAATAGGGTCATGGCTAATCTGATTGTAACATCAACTTCACATTCCCCCCTATCTGGATAAGCTATCAGCCCCTCGCTTAGCAAGAATCTAACTACACCCATCTTAAATATATTAGAAAAGATGTCACTTCCACCACCTTTTCAGGAAGAGAGCTCCAGGCACTCACGACTCTCTGGGGGAAATAATTTCTCTTCATCTCTGTCTTAAATGGATGGCCGCCTATTTTTACACGGTGACCCCTCGTTCTAGGTTCTTCCACAAGAGGAAACATCCTCCCCACATCCCCCTCCTGTCAAGACCACCCTCAGGATCTTATATGTTTCATCAAGTGGCCTCTTACTCTTCTAAACTCCAGATACAAGCCTAGCCTGTCCAACCTTTCCTCATAAAACAACCCACCCATTCCAGGTATTAGTCCAGTAAATCTTCCCTGAACTGCTTCCAACACATTTGCATCCTTCCTTAAGTAAGGAGATCAATACCGTACACAGTACTCCAGATGTGGACTCACAAATGCCCTGTATAACTGAAGCATAACCTCCCTACTTTTACATTCAATTGCCCTCACAATTAACAATAACATTCTATGAGCTTGCCAAATTACTTGCTGTACCTGCATACTAGCCTTTTGTGATTCCCACACTTGGACACCCAGATCTCTCTGCATCTCAGAGCTCTGCAATCTCTCACCATTTAGATGATATGCTTTTTTGAAATTCTTCCTGCCAAAATGGAAACTTTCCCACATTACACCCCATTTGCCACGTCTTTGTCCACTCACTTAGTCTCTGTGTATCCCATTATAACCTGCCTGTGTCCACTTCACATATTACTGTCCTACCTATCTTTGTGTCACCAGCAAATTTAGCAACCAAACCTTTGATCCCTTCATCCAAGTCATTTAAATAAATTGTAAACAGTCGACATGGGAACATAGGAATTAGGAGCAGAAGTCGGCCATTCAGCCTCTCGAGCCTGCTCCACCGTTCAATCAGATCAGGGCTGATCTCTTCCTGGTCTCAAATCCACCTCCCCACCTGTTGCCGATATCCCTGTAACCTGTTTTTTAAATCAGAAATATATCTATTGCCTTCTTGAAACCATTTAATGACTCAGATTCCACCGCACTGTGGGGCAACGAGTTCCACAAATTCACCACCCTTTGCGAGAATTAGTTCCTCCTCATCTCAGTTCTAGATTTACCACCTCTCAACCTAGACCCATGACCTCTCGTTCTAGATTGCCCCACAGGGGGAACATTTGGTCTCCATTTATTTTATCAATCCCATTTAGTATTTTGTACACCTTGATTAGATCCCCTCTCATCCTTCTAAACTCCAGCGAGTAAAAGCCCAAACTGTTTAATTTCTCCTCATACGTCAACCCTTTCATCCCCGGAATCAATCTGGTGAATCTCCTCTGAAACTGCCTCCAATGCCACCACATCCGTCCTCAAATAACGAAACCAACACTGGACGCATTACTCCAGATGTGGGGCGGAATTCTCCGTAATCGGCGCGATGTCCGCCGACCGGCGCCAAAAATGGCACGAATCAGTCCGGCTTCGCGCCGCCCCAAAGGTGCGGAATCCTCCGCACCTTGAGCGGCTGAGCCCTAACCTTGAGGGGCTAGGCCCACGCCGGACTGATTTCCGCCCCGCCAGCTGGCGGGAAAGGCCTTTGGTGCCCTGCCAGCTGGCGCAGAAATGACTTTGCCGGGCGGCGCATGCGCGGGAGCGTCAGCGGCCGCTCACGGCATCCCCGCGCATGCGCAGTGGAGGGGGTCTCTTCCGCCTCCGCCCTGGTGGAGACCGTGGCGAAGGCGGAAGGAAAAGAGTGCCCCCACGGCACAGGCCCGCCCCCGGATCGGTGGGCCCTGATCGCGGGCCAGGCCACCGTGGGGGCATCCCCCGAGGCCAGATCGCCCGCGCCCCCTCCAGGACCCCGGAGCCCACTCCCGCCGCCTTGTCCCGTCGGTAAGAGAGGTGGTTTAATTCACGCCGACGGGGCAGGCAATCTAGCAGCAGGACTTCGGCCCATCCGGGCCGGAGAATCGCCGGGGGGGGGCCCGCCAACCGGCGCGGCGCGATTCCCGCCCCCGCCGAATATCCGTGCCGGAGAATTCGGCAGCCGGCGGGGGAGGAATCCACGCCAGCCCCCGGCGATTCTCCGACCCGGCGGGGTGTCGGAGAATCTTGCCCACTGTCTCGTTAACACCTTGTAAAATTGCAACAACACTTCTCTACTTTTATACTCCAGTCATTTTGCAATAAATGCTAACATTCCATTTGCTTTTTTAATTAAAAGCCCCAGCACTGATTCTGCCAACCGGGTAAAGACCCATTCATAACTACGCTGATTTGTTAGCGGGCCAATCCTCTGTCCATGTCAATATGTTACACTGACCCCCATAAGCTTTTATCTGTTGCAATAATTTTTGATAGGGCACCTTAACAAATCCTTCTGGATATCTAAGTACAGTACATCCACTGGTTGCCCTTTATCCACAGCATATGTTTGTTACTTCTTCAGAGAATTCCAATAACAATAATAATCTATAATAATCTTTATTAGTGTCACAAGTAGGCTTACATTAACACTGCAATGAAGTTACTATGAAAATCCCCTAGCCGCCACACTCTGGCGCCTGTTCGGGTACACGGAGGGAGAATTCAGAATGTCCAAATTACCTAACAAGCTTGTCTTTTGGTACTTGTGGGAGGAAACCGGAGCACCCGGAGGAAACCCACGCAGACACGGGGAGAACGTGCAGACTTGTGGCCCAAGCCGGGAATCGAACCAGGGACCCTCGCGCTGTGAAGCTACAGTGCTAACCTTTATGCTGTAACACATACACCACGGCGATGAATAAAAACCTGGAATTGAAAGCCAGTCTCAGTAACGGTGACAAGTGCCCTTTAGGGAAGGAAATCTGCCGTCCTCACTTGGGCTGGCCGACACGCGACTCACAGTGGTGTGGTTGATTGTGAACTGCCCTCTGAAATGGCCTGGCGAGCCAGTTTGAAGGGCAATTGGGCCTGGGCAACAAATGCTTCCCCATGAAAGAATCAAGAAAACGACTAGGGGGGTGGAACGTTGCAAAATTACCACTATCCTGTGGTTGCTCCATAAATGACCAATGAGCGATCTTGGTGAGCAAATATCATCGCACCATAGAAACCCGACAGTGCGGAAGGAGGCCATTCGGCCCAGTCGAGTCTACATCAACCTCCGGAAAGAGAACGCGACCTAAGCCCACTCCCCCACCCTATCCTCGTAACCCCGTAACCCTGCCTAACCTTTGGACATACCTCTTCATTCACCTGAGGAAGGAGCAGCGCTCCGAAAGCTAGTGACATGGAAACAAAGCTGTTGGACTTTAACCTGGTGTTGTAAGACTTCTTACTGTGCTCACCCCAGTCCAACGCCGGCATCTCCACACCTTTGGACAGTAAGGGACAATTTAGAATGGCAAATCCACCTATCCTGCACATCTTTGGACTAAGATTATTGAAGAATTTAAATATCCTCATGGGTGCTGTGACATCCTTTGCCTGTGATTGTCGACGACCTGTATCCAATTGTTGCATCTTCACCATTTCTGTGGAAATAGAAAGACTACTTACTTGAACTCCTGTGATTCCTGGTACGCCTGGCGGTCCTTCCGTTCCTTTCAATCCTTCTGGGCCCTTGTCTCCTTTGTCTCCTTCTGCCCCTCGGGCTCCCTTGTCACCCTAATTTGCGGAAAAGAAAAGAGGACCGTCAGCGAGATCGATCAGGAAGAAAAAGATCAGTGAAACCTGAAGCTTTCTACAATCCTCCAGGATAGCTGTGCCCTTCTGATTCTGACCTCCTAAACACGTCATGTGAGAGTACCTTGAAGAAATGGGTGTTTAAGAAATGTGCCTTTAAGAAATGGAGCTGCTCATGTTACTGGAGCGATGTCAGAGTGTGGGTGGAGCTGAGCTCTGCTTCTGCTTTTTAGTTTCAGTTTGAGGAAAAGCTTGGGTGTGTCTGTTTTTTTCAGTGAGCTGCATCTGAAGTTTAAACCAAGAGCTGTACCATTGATCTCTGCCATCCAAAGACTATCTGTGGATCATCTGGTGAACCCAGAATTGTAAAAGGTCTCAATATTGAATGTAAACCTAATGTGCTCCTGTTTGAAGGTTTGTTAAGTCTTTTGGATGTTAAAAGGACAGCTTACAGGGTTACGTAGTGTCGTATTCTTTGGAGGGGGGGGGGGTGTATTTGATTTACTGGTTGCTAAGATGTTCACTGTTTGTTTTAGAAAGGTTAACTTGAGTTCATAGAATAAACATTGTTTTGTTTTTAAAAATACTTGTCCATTTTCTGCTGTACCACACCTGTAGAGTGGGCCGTGTGGTCCCCCTACCACAATCTATTAAAAGTTGTGGGTCAGGTGAACTCCATGATACACTTTGGGGTTCTCTTAAACCCTGACCCATAACAAACATCCCCGATTTTAGTGTCCGTGTCTTCAGCTGATAAGGCCCCGAGTTCCGTAATTCTTTCCCTAAATTCCTCTCTGGACTCTCCACGTCTCCCTCCTCCTACGAGGCGCCCCCTGAACGCTACCTCTCGAACCAAGATTTAGGTCACCAGGTCGTAATATTTCCTTATGTGGGTCCGTGTAAACCGTTACTTGGTCATCGGTCCTGTGACAAGCCACTGTTTATGTCAAAGGCACTATATCAATGCAAGTGGTTGTTGTGCCTGTGAAGCGCTTTGGGAAGTCCTGAGGTTGTGAAAGGCACTAAAGAATGCAAGTCTTTCTTTCCGGGAAAGGTTGATCTGTACGTCGTGTTCGGAAAAAGAGATAGTTAAGACGTTTTATATTTGTGTTACGGGCATGTGACGAATGGAGGATGTTCGGAATATTGGATTCTACACATTTGGCCATTGAAGGGTTGAAAGCGTGGGGTTTAGAGTGTGTTCGACCGCAGTGGTCATGTTTTTTTTAGAGTAAAAGAATCCCGTTTTGCTGAGCTTGGGAGCTTTTAGGGGTTAGAAGGTGAAATTGACCAGAGGAATGTGGTTTTCAGTCTGGGCTAATGCACTGTGGTTTGACTGGGGAAATCCCTGGGGAGTTAATGTGTTTTCAGGTTGGAGAGTTCATTTGTTTCTCAGCTAGGGGAGATCAAGTCATTGCTAGGTGGGCTTCAGAGACATTTTGAGAAGGTTTTGGAGAGGAATTGAGGTCTGGTCTGTCTGACACCCAGTCCACAATTCTCTCCTGGTAGGGTAGTCATAAGAAGGGTAACAATATTTATATCTGAGCCATCTTGTATGAGGACAGGGTAGAAGTTGAAACATGCCAGGTGAACCAGCTTTTTGAAGACATTCAGCCAGAGTCTGAAGGGTTCTAACAGGAGTCCAAATCTGTTGTTTGCAAAGCAAGTATTACCCTATGACCTCATGATTTTAAGCTGGACTGAGGGCTGTATATTCCTTTTCTTGTTGTTTAATGGGGAATTGAGTCGTAGTGTTAAGGGGTAATTTTAAGTATTCTTTTTGGATGTGAAGTTGAAGAGTTTCATATTGCATTCATAATAAAGTTTTGTTTTAAAAATCCCAAATCCCAATTGTTTTCATGTAATCGCTCCTGGAGTGAATCATTCTTTCTGCACAGACTTACAAATAATTATTTGGGTCTCGGTCCAATATTCCAGCCATTGTTGTAGTCTGCTCTGGGATCATAATAGGTGTTAGAAATAAGGAGCTGAATTGTCCATTTGGGAGGCTATGGAGTTGATGCGCTGGCACGAGGGGTGGTGCCCAGAGGAGATTCCCTCTCCCTTGCCATGCAGGTTTATGCACGGCGGGGAGTGTAAGGGATTCAGTTCCAAATCCCGCTATCAGGCCGCCATTTTGAGCAGGCTGTCCGATAGCGAGGTCCACCAGCTGGCCCCCCTCCCCCTAGACAATGCAAATTCTGACCCCCTGACTGACAAGGGGCATTCGCCCATTCCCCCTACCATGGGAATTTCTGGTTCACCCTGCCCTACCCACAGAGCATGCACGCATGATATTACAAAGAACAAAGAAATGTACAGCACAGGAACAGGCCCTTCGGCCCTCCAAGCCCGTGCCGACCATGCTGCCCGACTAAACTACAATCTTCTACACTTCCTGGGTCCGTATCCTTCTATTCCCATCCTATTCATATATTTGTCAAGATGCCCCTTAAATGTCCCTATCGTCCCTGCTTCCACTACCTCCTCCGGTAGCGAGTTCCAGGCACCCACTACCCTCTGCGTAAAAAACTTGCCTCGTACATCTACTCTAAACCTTGCCCCTCTCACCTTAAACCTATGCCCCCTAGAAATTGACCCCTCTACCCTGGGGAAAAGCCTCTGACTATCCACTCTGTCTATGCCCCTCATAATTTTGTATACCTCTATCAGGTCTCCCCTCAACCTCCTTCGTTCCAGTGAGAACAAACCGAGTTTATTCAACCGCTCCTCATAGCTAATGCCCTCCATACCAGGCAACATTCTGGTAAATCTCTTCTGCACCCTCTCTAAAGCCTCCACATCCTTCTGGTAGTGTGGCGACCAGAATTGAACACTATACTCCAAGTGTGGCCTAACTAAGGTTCTATACAGCTGCAACATGACTTGCCAATTCTTATACTCAATGCCCCGACCAATGAAGGCAAGCATGCCGTATGCCTTCTTGACTACCTTCTCCACCTGTGTTGCCCCTTTCAATGACCTGTGGACCTGTACTCCTAGATCTCTTTGACTTTCAATACTCTTGAGGGTTCTACCATTCACTGTATATTCCCTACCTGCATTAGACCTTCCAAAATGCATTACCTCACATTTGTCCGGATTAAACTCCATCTGCCATCTCTCCGCCCAAGTCTCCAGACAATCTAAATCCTGCTGTATCCTCCGACAGTCCTCATCGCTATCCGCAATTCCACCAACCTTTGTGTCGTCTGCAAACTTACTAATCAGACCAGTTACATTTTCCTCCAAATCATTTATATATACTACAAAGAGCAAAGGTCCCAGCACTGATCCCTGTGGAACACCACTGGTCACAGCCCTCCAATTAGAAAAGCGTCCCTCCATTGCTACTCTCTGCCTTCTATGGCCTAGCCAGTTCTGTATCCACCTTGCCAGCTCACCCCTGATCCCGTGTGACTTCACCTTTTGTACTAGTCTACCATGAGGGACCTTGTCAAAGGCCTTACTGAAGTCCATATAGACAACATCTACTGCCCTACCTGCATCAATCATCTTAGTGACCTCCTCGAAAAACTCTATCAAGTTAGTGAGACACGACCACCCCTTCACAAAACCGTGCTGCCTCTCACTAATACGTCCATTTGCTTCCAAATGGGAGTAGATCCTGTCTCGAAGAATTCTCTCCAGTAATTTCCCTACCACTGAAGTAAGGCTCACCGGCCTGTAGTTCCCGGGATTATCCTTGCTACCCTTCTTAAACAGAGGAACAACATTGGCTATTCTCCAGTCCTCCGGGACATCCCCTGAAGACAGCGAGGATCCAAAGATTTCTGTCAAGGCCTCAGCAATTTCCTCTCCAGCCTCCTTCAGTATTCTGGGGTAGATCCCATCAGGCCCTGGGGACTTATCTACCTTAATATTTTTTCAGACACCCAACACCTCGTCTTTTTGGATCACAATGTGACCCAGGCTCTCTACACCCCCTTCTCCAGACTCAACATCTACCAATTCCTTCTCTTTGGTGAATACTGATGCAAAGTATTCATTTAGTACCTCGCCCATTTCCTCTGGCTCCACACATAGATTCCCTTGCCTATCCTTCAGTGGGCCAACCCTTTCCCTGGCTACCCTCTTGCTTTTTATGTACGTGTAAAAAGCCTTGGGATTTTCCTTAACCCTATTTGCCAATGACTTTTCGTGACCCCTTCTAGCCCTCCTGACTCCTTGCTTAAGTTCCTTCCTACTTTCCTTATATTCCACGCAGGCTTTGTCTGTTCCCAGCCTTTTAGCCCTGACAAATGCCTCCTTTTTCTTTTTGACGAGGCCTACAATATCACTCGTCATCCAAGGTTCCCGAAAATTGCCGTATTTATCTTTCTTCCTCACAGGAACATGCCGGTCCTGTATTCCTTTCAACTGCCACTTGAAAGCCTCCCACATGTCAGATGTTGATTTGCCCTCAAACATCCGCCCCCAATCTATGTTCTTCAGTTCCCGCCTAATATTGTTATAATTAGCCTTCCCCCAATTTAGCACATTCATCCTCGGACCACTCTTATCCTTGTCCACCAGTACTTTAAAACTTACTGAATTGTGGTCACTGTTACCGAAATGCTCCCCTACTGAAACATCTACCACCTGGCCGGGCTCATTCCCCAATACCAGGTCCAGTACCGCCCCTTCCCTAGTTGGACTGTCTACATATTGTTTTAAGAAGCCCTCCTGGATGCTCCTTGCAAACTCCGCCCCGTCTAAGCCCCTGGCACTAAGTGAGTCCCAGTCAATATTGGGGAAGTTGAAGTCTCCCATCACCACAACCCTGTTGTTTTTACTCTTTTCCAAAATCTGTCTACCTATCTGCTCCTCTATCTCCCGCTGGCTGTTGGGAGGCCTGTAGTATACCCCCAACATTGTGACTGCACCCTTCTTATTCCTGATCTCTACCCATATAGCCTCACTGCCCTCTGAGGTGTCCTCGCGCAGTACAGCTGTGATATTCTCCCGAACAAGTAGTGCAACTCCGCCTCCCCTTTTACATCCCCCTCTATCCCGCCTGAAACATCTAAATCCTGGAACGTTTAGCTGCCAATCCTGCCCTTCCCTCAACCAGGTCTCTGTAATGGCAACAACATCATAGTTCCAAGTACTAATCCAAGCTCTAAGTTCATCTGCCTTACCCGTAATGCTCCTTGCATTAAAGCATATGCACTTCAGGCCACCAGACCCGCTGTGTTCAGCAACTTCTCCCTGTCTGCTCTGCCTCAGAGCCACACTGTCCCCATTCCCTAGTTCTTCCTCAATGCTCTCACCTTCTGACCTATTGCTCCCGTGCCCACCCCCCTGCCATATTAGTTTAAACCCTGATAATTCATAGATTATCAGAGAATTTACAGTGCAGAAGGAGGCCATTCGGCCCATCGAGTCTGCACCGGCTCTTAGAAAGAGCACCCTACCCGAGGTCAACACCTCCACCCTATCCCCATAACCCAGTAACCCCACCCAACACTAAGGGCAATTTTGGACATTAAGGGCAATTTATCATGGCCAATCCACCTAACCTGCACAACTTTGGACTGTGGGAGGAAGCCGGAGCACCCGGAGGAAACCCACGCACACACGGGGAGGATGTGCAGACTCCGCACAGACAGTGACCCAAGCCGGAATCGAACCTGGGACCCTGGAGCTGTGAAGCAATTGTGCTACCACAATGCTACCTTACCCCCCCCCCCCCCAATTGGCTCCCAACCAGCCCCCATCAGGGACCCAATTCAGAGACTCCGATTAGACCCCACCAGCAGACCTCCAACCAGAGACTCTGACCAGATGCCTCTACCAGAAACCCCCATCAGACCCGCATTAGAGATCCCCTTCAGACCCCCCCCCCCCACCCCCCCCACCGGAGACCCCACCAGACTCCCAGTGTAGTACACGACTTGAACCTAACCTCAATATTTAAAAACATCTTGCATTTAACTCCTATATGTTTATAAACATTGAGGTTAGGTTCAAAGCAAGGTACTTGAGATGCATTCTCAAGAATTGAAGACATGCAAATCAAAGGATCTGAGGGGGTTTGAAGTCTTGTGATGTGGTTTCGGCTTTCTATGAAGTAACAGTTTGCATTTTCCACACCTTTGTCTGAGGCAGCATGTGTAAGGGGCAGGTGAGTGAAAAGGCAGTGATTTTTCACTGTCTCTGACTGGACTACTCTTTAGCTTCCAGGTAGGGGTGACTAATGGGGGGGGGCTCTGCAATTATGGGGGTGGTTATATGGGGGGGGGGTCACTGATATGGGTGATATCTGATGGGGAGTCTCTGATATGGAGGATTTGGTGGAGGGGGGTCTGATGGGGTCTCTAGTGGAGGTTTCTGGTGAGGATCTCTGGTGGGGGGTGCTCTGATTTGGGGGGTATTATGAGGGATCTGATGGAGGTCTCTGGTAATGGGGGGTTGATGGGGGGGCATTGTGATTTGCATTGTGGGGGCAGGGGGCCCCTCTGATGGACTTTGGTGGCATCTATGTTAAATACTTACCCCATTGGCCCACCAAGCGGTCCACTGTATTATGGTCATAGTGACAAGTACTTGCACCAGTCCACATAATCTCAGCCCAGAGGCTGGAGCATTACGGCAGCACGGAGAATCCAGTATCTCGTCAGTTACGAGAATCCAAATGGGTTCAAATAACGTGAACCATGATGGCTCCACCAGCAGGGGGACCGGAGCATTGCAATGGGACCTCCATTGGGCGGCGATCCCATTTTTCGCCTGACAAGAGCTTCTCCACTGTATCAGAAACCCTATTATAAACATAATAATCGCTTCTTGTCACAAGTAGGCTTCAATGAAGTTACCGTGAAAAGCCCCGAGTTGCCACATTCCGGCGCCTGTTCGGGGAGGCCGGTACGGGAATTGAACCCGCGCTACTGCCTTGTTCTGCATTACAAGCTAGCTAGTTAGCCCAGTGTGCTAAACCAGCCCATTACCAGCGGCAAGGAGTGAACCACCCCACCCCCCCCCCCCCCCCGTCCCCCCGTCCCCAGGGTATACGTTTAGGTTTAATTTGTCTTTCTGTATTTGTTTGCCAAGAAAAGGTTAAAACTTTAGTTAGCTTGATATTAAACAAAGGTGTCTGCATGTCTATAAGTTTTAGTTTCACTTTAAACTTTACCTGCACTGCAATTGAGGTTTTGCAAATGCAGGCTTACAAACAACTAAAGCGTTGCTTAGCAACCAGAGGCCCACACTGAAAAGCAGAAGCATTTGAGTTCAGTTGGAACCAGATAACCTATAAGAAACCAGCTCTCACAGAAACTGCTATGACAGGCAGAATGATACAGACCAGTTTCAGAAGCTAAAGATCAGTCAGAAATCAGGGAAAGAGGGTTCCAGGAATTTAAAGGCATAAAGAACAAAAATCTGGAAAAGAGTTCTGTTTAGTGAAGTCAGGAGCAGAGAGAGAGGCTCCTAATAAAAGACAATGACACATGAGGCATTGGCTAGCCAGCAAAGTAATCCTAAAGTTGATGACAGTTTAATAAATCCTGTGAAGGAGTGTAGGCGTGGCTGGGTACGTGAGAGGTTGTGTGGAAGCTTGAATCCACGTGTTGATCCAGGGCAGAGGAATATCAAAGGAAGAGGTTGAAACCTGGTCATACCCCTGGGTGGGGATTCTCCGCAGCCCTACGCCGATACGGCGCTTGGCGCAGGGGCGGGAACCGATCTTTACGTGGGAATCGTAGCCGGAATCGCTCGCGCGTGGATTACTCGGTGTGGCTGGGGGGCCATTGACAGGCCCCCCCCCCCCCCCCCCGAGATTCTCCGGTCAAAACTGGCTGAGTTCCCGACGGCGTGGCTCTAACCACGTAATGCCGGTCCGGAACTTCGGGTGGTGGCTGCGGACTCAGTCCACGGTTGCCCTGGTTTGGGGGGGGGGGGGGGTCCCGCATTGTTGATGTCGGTCTGCGGTCCAAGCCCGCCATGGCACAAGGCACGGCCGCTGCAGGCTGCCACCGAGCGCATGGGCAGACTCCTGACTGGACGCGTGGGGGTCCTGAATCCGCAGCCAGAGCTGCCAGAATCACTCCAGGGTCCTGCTAGCCCCCTGCGGGATGGAGAGTCACTGTAAATTTTTATATGGAAAGTCTGGCGTGAAACGCTGGCGTAACATAGCCCCTGATCTTTCCATTACCCCACCTGACCACCCAACCACCTGACTACCCCCGATCCGAAGACTAACTGCCTGGCCACCTGAGTAGCTCCAGCAGATCTAATGGCCAACTTACCCTCCCTCTCCACCTCGCCCTCCCTATCCACCTCTCCCTCCCTATCCACCTCACCCTCCCTATCCACCTCAGCCTCCCTATCCACCTCGCCCTCCCTCTCCACCTCTCCCTCTCTATCCACCTCAGCCTCCCTATCCACCTCGCCCTCCCTCTCCACCGGACCCTCCCTATCCACCTCAGCCTCCCTATCCACCTCAGCCTCCCTATCCACCTCACTCTCCCTATCCACCTCGCCCTCCCTATCCACCTCAGCCTCCCTATCCACCTCACTCTCCCTATCCACCGGACCCTCCCTATCCACTTCAGCCTCCCTATCCATCTCACTCTCCCTATCCACCTCACCCTCCCTATCCACCTACCCACCCAACCTTCCCTATCCACCTCACCCTCCCTATCCACCGGACCCTCCCTATCCCCCTCACACTCACCGTCCCAGGGGCCATAGGTTTAAGGTCCGTGGGGCAAAGTTTAGAGGACATGTGCGAGGCAGGTGTTTTTACACAGAGGGTGGTGAGTGCCTGGAACACGTTGCCAGGGGAGGTTGTGGAAGCAGATACATTAACGCTTCAAAAGGTATCTTGACAAACACATGGATAGGATGGGTATAGAGGGATACGGCACAAGGAAGTGCTGAGGGACTTGGACAAGGTTGGTATCATGACCGGTACGGGCTTGGAGGGTCGCAGGGCCTGTTCCTGTGCTGTATTGTTCTTTGTTCTATATGTGTGGAAGCTGGGCTCAGGAGGTCCCAGTGGAAAAGTGCAGCAGTGTCGAGTTGGGGGAATGTGTGATCGTAGCGCTGATCCGACCATCCTTACCATTGCTCGGAAGATACTTTGAAAGAAGAAAGAAATTCCAGAATATTGTCCCATCTTAGCAGAGTACTGAGTCAGAAGATTGTCATGACAGGTTGGCATTGCACTGAGAGATATAAAATATTGTGTACGCTTCGTCTTCCACACTCTGTCCAATGGCAGGTACGGCCCACAGCGACATGACCTCGACCAGGTGTGGGGATAGGAGGCAGGCCCCAACCCCACCCCAGCCGCAATGGGCGATCGAACCCCTGTGTTGTTGGCGCCAATCGTATCCACACTGGTCGACTGAGCCCATCGACCCCATGTTGCGGTGACAACATACACCGTTACATACATATTGTAGCCCAGATCTATGAACAGGGTGCAGCAGCTGCTCCAGTTTTCTTTCTGTTGCATGGAAGAGGAGCTTCCAGCTCAGGGGCAAGAATACAACCCCCTGCCCAACAAGACCCCTCCCTGGTGTATTTAATGAAAGTTATTAAAGTAAAGCTGCAAGATTATAGGGAGTTCAGACACAACACCCTGGACTGGAGTCTCCCGTTCCTGAGGCTAAGTGCCGGCCAGCGGAGAATCCGTGGTATTCCACGACAGGAACGTCGGCGCTAAACTCTCACCGTTACCAGTACTGGTGAGGGTCTAGCACTGATGCCACGTGGAACACCCGCGGATCAGACAGAGAACGGCCGGAGAATCGCCGGGTGACGGGCCTCACATGCGCACGGCTGACAAGTTGCAGCCGCGCACGCCTACAACCCCCACACCCGCACCGGTTGACCCGGGAAACATGGCACCAGCCGTTTTGGACCGCGTACCCGCCCACCCCCCGACCCCACAGCCCACGCCTTGGTCACCCCCCACCAGTCCCCCCCAGCCCTAGCAGAAGCCCCCCCCCCCGCCCCGGCCAGCGGCACGGATCCCGGCCAAGTGACGCGGCGCTGGACACTGTCCGCAGCCGCCACGCTGGGTTCCCGACCGCTGGGACCGTCGGGAACTCGGCCCATCGGGGTGGAGCGTCCCGGATGGGCCGGCTGATGATGCGCCGATGGCGTTGCGACTACATGCGGCGCGTGCCCCGATGATGCCAATTTGGAGGGGGTGGAGCATCGCGAACTGGCGCCTGCCCCGATTCCGGCGTCGGGAGCCATTCTCCGCCCAATCGCCGTTCCCGATTTCTGCGTCAGGCTACGGAGAATCCCGGCAGCTAACATTTATGGTCTCCCATGGGCTCGAACAAGTAATTCCTTAGTTGACCTCAGAAATTGATCTGGGCCTCACACCTCTTGTGTTTGGTCGTTGGTGGTGTCCAGTGTGGGTATGACAAACCTCCCCTACCTACGTAAACACCAAGTGATTAAACATATTCTCCCCTCAAATTGATACTGATTCATTTTCGGTGTTTCACCGAGTAGTGAGCTGGGATATTTTGGGGCTTTAATGGTGGTCCACTGACAGGTTCAGAGAGTGGACGTCTTTTCGCTGAAGAAAGAACATTGAGACTGGGCATATTCCAGGGGGCTGGATTCTCTGCCGGCGGGATGCTCCGTCTTGCCGGCAGCAGGGGGATTTCCCGACGGCGTGGGGCTGCCCCACACAGGGGAAACCCCATCGACCGGCCAGCGTAACGGAGCATCCTGCCGGAGTGGTGAAACGGAAATGTGGCGTGGCGGGGCGGAGAATTGAAACGCCGCAGGAAGCATTGGGCAATGTACACGTCAGCAAGGTTAATATGACCTCAGCGGTAATCACGGGACTAAAGGACATGAGCATGTTTTAACAAACCACAGGAGAGACCTCACTTTCGAAAATAGATTTCTCCAGCAAAGTACTTCTTGGAAGGTCAGGCAAGGCAGGATTATTCCTTAGTTAAGAAAGGTAGAGAAATGCGTGATTAAGCCTGTGAGCATGAGTTCTATTAAAAACAGGACAATGATCTACAGAAGAGTGTGGATGGGTGAAATGAAGCTGGTTGGTTATCAAATGTTGATATAATGTATTAAAAATTCCATGTTTTCACTTGCTTCCCAGCAACGTTTTCCATTATAAATTCCTTTGCAACAGAATCTGCCTATGTCAGCTTGTCATACTGCAATTACACACCCCCCAGCTTCCATTATGAATGTGGACATTGGAATTTATGAAGGAAATATAAAAATAAAGAACTGATGCAAGACTTTAAAATGGGACAGAATTACATTTTTTTTTTACGGGATGTGGCCGTCGCTGGGTGGGCCACTGTTTAATGCCCACCTCTAGTCGCCGCTCGAGAAGGTGGTGGGTGAGCCGACTTCTTGAACCGCTGCAGTCCATGTGGTGTAGGTACACCCACAGTGCTGTTAGGGAGGATATTGCATGGTTTTTGACTCAGCGACGGTGTAGAAACCGCGATATATTTCCCAAGTTAGGATGGCGAGTGACCTGGAGGAGGATTTGCAGATTTTGATGTTCCGACGTATCTGCCGCCGCCCTTGTCCTTCTAGGTGGTGGGGTTCACGGGTTTGGAAGGTGCTGTCGTAGGAACCCTGTTACTTTCTACAGTACTTCTTGTAGGGAGGCATGGTGGTCAGCACTGCTGCTTCACAGTGCCAGGGACCAGGATTCAATTCCGACCTTGGGTGAGTGTGTGGAGTTTGCACGTTCTCCCCGTGTGTGCGTGGGTTTCCTCCGGGTGCCCCGCTTTCCTCCCACAGTCCAAACATATGCAGGTTAGGTGGATTGGCCCCGCTAATTTGCCCCTTAGTGTCCAAAAGGGTTAGGCGGGGTTACGTCGGGGCGTGTGGGCATGGTGGGGTGCTCCTTCGGAGGGTCGGTGCAGACCCGATGGGCCGAATGGCCTCCTTCTTCACCATGGGGAATCTATGGTTCTATGGAAGAATATGCCACTGTGTGTCGGAGTTTCTCAGCAGGAAATTCCCAGTCTCTGACCTGCTCCTATCGTCACTCTATTCGTTTGGCTGGTCCAGTTTGGTTTCTGGTCAATGGTAACCCCCGGGATGTTGATGGCGAGTCCGATTTGGTCAAATTACACTGCACCCTCGAACACCGCTTCACCTGAAGACTTGCCCGCACTCTCCCTGTGTGACAGTACAGGAGCTGAAATAGCAGCATATTCAAATTTACATCTGTGAACACTTCTTTTACACATTTATGTGTCCACATTCAGAGGGAAAATAGTCCACGTGAACTTGTCTTGTGATAATTGTGTTGAGTGTGCAATAAGATGTTAAAGTATATGGGACAAAGGTGAATAAGTGGAGTTAGGTAGTAGGTTGGCCATGAATCGTGGAACAGGCTCAAAGAGCCAAATGGCTTCCTACTGTTCACAAGCTCCTTTATTCCTCGCTGCCGCAATTTAAGAGTCCCAGCAGCTTAGTAAAGAAATGGCAATACGCCAACAGTTCCAATTCTCCGCTTAAAAATGCAGACAGTTTGCTATTTAACCATCTATAATTTATAAAAAACCTTGTTAGCGTACATTTCTTGTCAATGTTTTTCCGGTATAAATTCCACATTTATAAGGGGAAATATCTATGGGCAGAATTTTACGGCCCTGCGGGGGCGGGGCTGTAAAACGTGGCGAGCCGTTCAAACGTACATTGACTTTGGCGGGACGGTAACATCCCACTGGTGTAGCGGTCAGTGAAGTTTCCTGACCACCACCCCCACCTCCACCACCCCGACCCCCAGTGGTGCTACGCCGACACTGCAAGGAGGGTGTAATTCCAGCGAACAAGTCCTTTACAATGGAGACCTATGTGGTGGATTCAGTCTGCAGGTCTTGGCGGTTCAACCCAAACCTAGAGCTTTATTGAGAAGACGTTAACACTTCAGGCTGCGATGTCGGACTTGCCGCTCGCCTGCGCAAAAGGCCTTCCGATGACGTCATGCAATCGTTTCCTCAGCTACAGGGCAGCTTGTGAGGAAACACTAGAAACACCATGAATACACAACACGTCCTTCCCCTTTAAATCAGAGTCCCTGACAAAACAAACAGGGCAGCATTAACAATTAATTGGCAACGTGACCAATCAATCAGCAACAATAGTCAACACATCAGGCGTTCCGGATGTCGTCGTTTAGACAATGAAGCTTGTTCTCTGGTTACCTTTAACTAACGTTTCATCGTCAGTCCAAAACGTTCCGCCAGCCCATTTGCGGCAGGGTGATGAAGAGTGAACCGGGTGCAGGGGGTGGCATGGTAGCACAGTGGTTAGCACTGTTGCTCACAGCACTAGTGATGATTCCCAGGTTTGATTCCAGGCTGGGTCACTGTCTGCACTTTCTCCCCGTGTCTGCGTGGGTTTCCTCCGGGTGCTCCGGTTTCCTCCCATAAGTCCTGAAAGACGTGCTTGTTAGGTGAATTGGACATTCTGAATTCTCCCTCTGTGTACCTGAACAGGTGCTGCAGTGTGATGACAAGGGGCTTTTCACAGTAACTTCATTGCAGTGTTAATGCAAACCTACTTGTGTCAATAGCAAAGATTATTATATTGAATTCCGTTCTCCGTCAAGTAGTTTATGAACTCTTTGAGATATAAATTGCTGTCCATTATCGCTCACTAGTTGTTCAGGGCAACAGAATCTGCTGAAGATTTCACTCAATCTCTCAATTGTTTTCTCCGATGAAGTTGACTTATTGATGGCAACTTCAGGCCATTTCGAATGAGCATCGAGTAGAATGAGAAACACGCACCCTTCAAACGGTCCGCCGTAATCGACATGTACCAGTTGCCAGGCCTCTTCTGGCCATTTCCATGGGTGTATTGGAGCGAATGGTGGAAGGTTCTGCACTTTTGCACAAGATGAACAATTTCCCACCTTCTCCTCGATTTCAGCATCTAGTCCTGGCCACCAAAAGTAGCTCCTAGCCATCTCCTTCAACCTTACAAAACTACAGTGGCTTTCGTATAATTGGTTTAATACACATTTTCTTAATAATGGTGGAATGGTGACTCAGATTCCCTAAAGGAGACAATCTGCTTGTACAGATAACTCAAGTCTGTCTGTGGAATATGGTTTTAACGCCGAGTTTTTCTTGCCTCGAAGCACCATGTCCTCTGACAGTACTGGATCACTTCTGGCGTGCTTCTTCACTTGTCCTTCAGTTACGGGAGTCTTACCCACTTGCTCGAAGTAGAAAATGTTTCCACACGGACTTCTTATCGACAAACTATTTGTTAAGGACAGTCGGGAGAGTCCACCTGCGTTCCCATGAATGTGTACTGACAAGAGCAATGACAACCTCTGCATTCTGCCAGTGAATCAATCCAGGTATGAGGTCCAAAAATCTTTGTTAATGGACGATGGCCCGTCAATAAAGTGAATTTCCTCCCGTACAGGAATTGGTAGAACCGTTTTCTTCCAAGAACGATTCCTAGGGCTTCTTTCTCTATCCATGCATTATTGCTAGTGGCTTTATTCGAAATGGCCTGAATTGGGGCAGAAACGGCCACATTGCACACACTTGTTGGAAAAAGAAACAAGCTTCAGGCAAAAGTTGCAGGAAGTAAGAATCAAGTAAAACAAATGGCAAACTGAATCAAGGGAAAAGTGTCCACGTAGCACAAAGAAGTCACAAGAAGGTATGTGATCACATCTAGAAATATACCAGCTATTGGTGGTGCATCAAACCAATGTTGGGTCACTACATTACTGGATGGTCAGTCGGTGAAGATGGAGATGGATACTGGGACAGCTGACTTACTGGTGCCAGAGACAGCTCATCAAGAAAAGCTCTGATATATTGTCCTGCAAACCTCAAAGATAGTGTTAAAAACCTACACTAGAGAAGTGGTTCCATTGAGGGGTCATTACCAAGGCACCCGCACCTCAAAATCTCGACCAACTTCAATCTTTCTTAGGCTTGCTAAATTACTACAGAAGGCTTGTCCCTAACCTGGCAACTATTCTAAAACCCTTGCACAATCTACTGTGTCAAAATAGAAAGTGGAAATGGGGGGAATCAATGTGAGAGAGCATTCATGCAAGTCAAGGAGGTGCTACTCCAGTCTGAAGTCCTGACACATTTTTGATCTAGATTTAACCCTGCAACTGGCATGTGACACACCACATTATATGGTCGGGGTGCTAGTTTCCCCATAATGTCCACAGATGACAAGAGAGCGATAACCTTCACGTCGGGGACCTTGAATAAAGCCACTAGCAATAATGCATGGATAGAGAAAGAAGCCCTAGGAATCGTTCTTGGAAGAAAACGGTTCTACCAATTCCTGTACGGGAGGAAATTCACTTTATTGACGGGCAGTGTTCAGCCAGTCTTTTCAAGGTAGCTACAAACTGTGCAATCGATTCACCCTCTTCTCGGTTGCGCTTATGAAACCTAAGCCTATCTGCGATGTCGAAAGGTTTTGGTGAATTGTGGTCTTGCAAAATATCCATTATTTCTTCGCACTTTCTTGGGCCTGGTTTTCCGGGCATACCAGACTCCAAAGGGGATTAAATGTTCCCCCCCCCATTATACTCAGGGATGTTGGGACTTTTATATCTGCTGCTATCTTCTTAGCTTGAACAAAATAGTTGAATTGTTCTAGATACGAACTCCATCGCTCTGTATTCTCTTCAAATGTCCCACGGTGCCAAAAACTCTCACTATTTTTCCCTATTGATGGACTTGTGTGTGCACAATGTGCCATGAATGTTTAGGACTAACTTGCTTCTTTTTTCCCCAAAACAAGGCACAACCTGAGCTGACCCTGTTTCCCTTTGTGTTTTGCAACACCGCCCCAGCTCTCAACTTGACGTTGCAGGGTACTGGCTACGCACGGCATCACATTATAGGCTCATTCGAAATGGCCTGAATTGGGGCAGAAACGGCCACATTGCACACACTTTGTTGGAAAAAGAAACAAGCTTCAGGCAAAAGTTGCAGGAAGTAAGAATCAAGTAAAACAAATGGCAAACTGAATCAAGGGAAAAGTGTCCACGTAGCACAAAGAGGACACGAGAAGGAATGTGATCACATGCAGCGGATCGGAGACCAACTCAACCTTTTCCATGAGGTTAAATAAATTGGTTCGGGGGAAAGAAAATTGCTGATAATCTCTCATCAGAGATTGAGCGAATGAGCTGAGCTCCTGGAGAAAACCGGCAGCGAGTTTAGAGTTGACATTTGTGGTCCATTTATACTGGGCTTTAGGCATTGGGCAATTTAAATTGTGCCTGGAAAAGTTACTGACACCATTAGATTATGGGATCCTAACTATTCTGTGGTGATAGAATAGTCATAGAGTTTACAGTGCCGACGGAGGCCATTCGGCCCATCGAGTCTGCACCAGGCCTCGGAGAGAGCACCTTACTTAAGCCCACGCCGCCACCCCATCCCCGTAACCCAGCAACCCCACCTAACCTTTTTGTTTTGGACACTAAGGGCAATTTAGCATGGCCAATCCACCTAACCTGCACATCTTTGGACTGTGAGAGGAAACCGGAGCACCCGGAGGAAACCCATGCAGACATGGGGAGGACATCCAGACTCCGCACAGACAGCGACCCAAGCTGGGAATCAAACCTGGGACCCTTGAGCTGTGAAGCAACAGTGCTAGCCACTGTGCTACCGTGCCGCCGTTGTGATATGCCTGTCGATGATATTACATGTACTTAGCAGTGGGACCTCCCACCAGCAGGTGGCCATGTATGCAGCAGTGGGACCTCCCACCAGCAGGTGGCCATATATGCAGCAGTGTGACCTCCCACCAGCAGGTGGCCATGTATGCAGCAGTGGGACCTCCCACCAGCAGGTGGCCATATATGCAGCAGTGTGACCTCCCACCAGCAGGTGGCCATGTATGCAGCAGTGTGACCTCCCACCATCAGGTGGCCATGTATGCAGCAGTGTGACCTCCCACCAACAGGTGGCCATGTATGCAGCAGTGTGACCTCCCACCAGCATGTGGCCATGTATGCAGCAGTGTGACCTCCCACCAGCATGTGGCCATGTATGCAGCAGTGTGACCTCCCACCAGCATGTGGCCATGTATGCAGCAGTGTGACCTCCCACCAGCATGTGGCCATGTATGCAGCAGTGTGACCTCCCACCAGCAGATGGCATCATCAAGTCAGGGCCCATCTGGCTATCCTCAGAATGTTGTAAGGCGTACATGAGGACAGTTGTGCACAGGGGTTGTTCCAGGGGAGTCTAAAGAAACTCTCTGATAACTTGCTCTGTATCTGAACATCACCTTACCACGTGTACATTAATAAAAATCCTGCTTTGGCCAAGCCTCCAGTAGTTCTGTAGATTCCTTGCTGGACAATAAACAGGCGGCAGAAACATTGGTGGAGTCTGAATCTACCTTCTCCAAAGGCTTTTTAAAGGAGGCTAGGGTGGCAAAATTTCCAAAGATTTCAGGCAATGATTTGACAGTTGGAAAGGCTTCATGGAGCCTGTTTCTACACAGCCCGACAGCTCACTTGGTAGTTAATGGGATTCTTAACCCCAGGGTCACAGTTTCAAGCCCTATGTTGGGCGATGATTGTTTTATTTAACATGTTATTTAAGAAGGCAATAAATTGTACTCAATTAATTGAGAAATAAATATTTGGACAAAACAATTTGGGAAGAATCCTTTGGCAGATAGTGTTGGTTGCATCATGAGGTTTCGCTGACACACTAGTTAGATGGAAGGCATCTGGATTCATGGAATCCCTACAGTGCACAAGGCGGTCATTTGGTCCATTGAGTCTGCACCGTCCATCCGAAAGAGCGTTCTAACCGAGGCCCACTCCCTCGCCCCAACCTCACCTAACCTTTGGACACTAAGGGGCAATTTATCACGGCCAATCCACCCAACCTGCACATCTCTGGACTGTGGGAGGAAACCGGAGCACCCAGAGGACACCCACGCAGACACGGAATGTATAAACTGCACTGTATTGACAGTCACCCGAGGTGGAATCAAACCCGGGCCTTGGTGCTGTGAGGCATCAGTACTAACCACTGTGCCACCGTGCCTAGGGAACCAAATGTTGTGGATATTGTTGCTACTTTCTCATTGCCATTTTCCTCTCTTAGGTGAATTGGCCATGCTAAAATTTCCCTTGAGTATGCAAGGTTACAGGGATAGAGCGGGGGAGTGGGCTCAGGTGGGATGCTCTTTCAGAGGGTCAGTGCAGACTCGATGGGCCGAAAGGCCTCCTTTTGCACTGTCGGGATTCTATGATTCTATGATACTCTGCAATGATTTTGCTAGCCTGGCCATTATTTTCAGGCATACATTTTGGGATGGAGCATGCAGTAGATGCAACGCTAACTCCTATCCGCTGTAACTGCATGTGCGGAGAGTGCTCCCTCTAGTGTTGCGGCTGAATACGTGGCACGGTAGCACGGTGGTTAGCACTGTTGCTTCACAGCGCCAGGGTCCCAGGTTCGATTCCCGGCTTGGATCACTGTCTGTGCGGAGTCTGCACGTTCTCCCCGTGTCTGCGTGGGTTTCCTCCGGGCGCTCCGGTTTCCTCCCACAAGTCCTGAAAGACGTGCTGTTCGGTGAATTGGACATTCTGAATTCTCTCTCCGTGTACCCGAACAGGCGCCGGAATGTGGTGACTAGGGGATTTTCACAGTAACTTCATTGCGGTGTTAATGTAAGCCTACTTGTGACACTAATAAAGATTATTATTAAATAATCTAAGAAAGATTATTATTTAAATATACTCAAACTAACGTGAGGAAAAGGGACTTTGAATTAACTAGAATAGGCAGGTTTACTCGTCAAAGTTGTCTCCACAGATATTCCATTTTTGTTCAGCAGTGAAGACAAAGTCAATTGTTGTTTATATCATTTCCGCCGTTTAACCATCTCCTGTTTTCCGCCTCAGCTCTCTGCTGCCTTTCTTTTTTCCCCCCTGTTCTGTGTCCTCATGTTTCCTCTTCCCGTCTCCTTGCTCCGCTCCTTGTTAAGTGTTGTTCATGAGAAACTGTTTCGGGGAGGGGAGCAGCCAATTGCTGTGGTAGGCGCGGTTGGACAAGATACCGTCAGTGACTTGGGGAATCCCATTGAAAAATGAAGGGGCTTCAGAGGTTTCCCCCTGGCTGAGGAATCTAGAACACGGGGTCACAATCTCAGGATAAGGGGGCAATCATTTAGGACTGCGGGGAAGAGCAAGTCTTCACTCTTTGGAATTTTCTGCACAAGAGGGTTGTGGACGCTCAAATCTCCGAGTATTATGTAGGTTGAGGAAGATAGATTTTTGGTCTCTCGGGGAATCAAGGGATCTGCGGAGTCTGGAGAGTGGGTGGGAAAATTGAATTAAAGCCCAAAATCAATCGTGATCATATTGAGTAGCGGGGCAGCCTCGAGGGGCTTTGGGCCTACTCCTGCTCCTAGTTCTTATGTTCCTATTTTGATGTGACTTTGACCTAAGTTGCCTCTGTCCTGGTACTGTGGGCTTCTTGGAGGGATTCAAACAGGTGGGAGAACTGAGCCTGTGTTTGCATGCTAAAGGTGCCAAAGAACCTTGGAGAGAATAGAGCGGTTAGAAATGCTAATTTCAATGCTAGTATATGATGGAGGAATAACACTGCAGCTTGCCTTTTACCTTCAGCAAGTTTATTCTACATACCACTTAGTAGAGACACAAACTCCTTACGGTTCCCCATCCCAACTGTTCCAACTGTGTCCATTTGTACTCTTTTGGCAGTAGAGCCAATAATAATCAACTAGAATCATTGAATCATAGAATCCCTACAGTGCAGAAGGAGGCTATTCGGCTCATCGAGTCTGTGCTGACCTTTTGAAAGAGCACCCCATCTAGGCCCAATCACTTCTCTAGCCCTGTGTCCCCACCGAACCTTTGGACACTAAGGCGCAATTTATCATGGCCAATCCACCTAACCTGCACATCTTTGGACTGTGGGAGGAAACGGGAGCACCTGGAGAAAACCCACGCAGACACGGGGAGAACGTGCAAACTCTACACAGTCACCTGAGGTCAGAATCGAACTCAGGTCCCTGCTGCTGTGATGCAGTAGTGCTAACCACTGTGCCACTGCCATCTGTCATCAGTAAAGCAATCAGCTCAACAATATAATTGCCAATTATTATACTGGTGATAAGCCGGGAAGATTGAGGCCATAAGATAAATGAGAGGCGATTTTCTAAGGAGTGGAAAGAATGACCTCATGAGTAAGTTGACAATATTACCAACCACTGGGAAGAAAGGGAACGGTCAGGTATTTGGTTAAACTGTAGGTTGAAGGAGCATGACGGAGATGGAATAAATCCTACCTATGTAAAGAATGTTGTGTTTGAAGAGGTGGACTTGAAAGAGAGCTAGGAACAGTAGAGGTGGTCACAGAATCAGAGGTGAGGATGGAGGCTGGAGGAGAAAATGGGAAGAGGTGATTAGTGCCATGGAAAGGGAGTTTGAGGTTGATATTGCTTTACAGGATTGTCCCTGGATCAGGACAAGCCTTGCAGCCAAAGGAACATTCACCTACTGGTCAGGGGACATGGATTCGAATCCCACCTTGGCAATCGGTGCAAATTCAATTAAATTAAATCTGGAATTGAAAGTTAGCTTCGGTAAGGGTGATCATTTTCTATCCATGCTGCCTTTAGTCACCTGGATTTTAACCTTGTCGCCAAGTCTGATATGCGGTCCTGCATTCTATCCTTGAAAGACAGTGAGCCAGTTTTAATTTGGATTTGTTATTTCCACAAGATGCTCTTGGCGAGCCAGTTAACAGTTAACACGCGAGTGTGTTCAACCTTCCAACCTCTGTGCTCTGTTATACTGACATCAATCACAAAACTCGTAGTAGGGACATGAGTAGGAAACCAGCCTTCCTACTTATTAATCAGCAGGCAAGATATCGGGGAGGATTTTCTGCGCAACTCGCGCCCCCCCCCCCAACCCAGCCCCCGCTGCGCCCACACTCGCTACCTCCACAAACAAAAATGAGCATTTGTACATACAAATAAATCACTTTAGTGCCTTTCATCCCCCCCCCCAAGACATCCCAAAGTGCACAGCAACCAATGAAATACTTTAGACATGCTGTCAATGTTGCATATCGTAGGTAACCTGGCAACCAATCTGCAACACAGCAAGATCCCTTAGGCAGCATTGAGGTAGATGAACAGATAGCCTGTTACGGTGTTGGCTGAAGGATAATTATTGGCCAGGGTCCCGGGGATAACGTTCCCCCGCCCTTCTTCAAAATAGCATCGCAGGACCTTTTCAGTCCACCCGAGAGGGCAGGTAGGGCCTCAAAGTTTAAAGTTTCATTTGAAAGTCGGTACCCCTGACAGTGCAGCACTCCTTCGGTACTGACTGGGATATCAGTACGAAGTCTTACAACACCAGGTTAAAGTCCAACAGGTTTGTTTCGATGTCATTAGCTTTCGGAGCGCTGCTCCTTCCTCAGGTGAATGAAGAGGTGTGTTCCAGAAACACATGTATAGACAAATTCAAAGATGCCAGACAATGCTTGGAATGCGAGCATTAGCAGGTGATTAAATCTTTACAGATCCAGAGATGGGGTAACCCCAGGTTAAAGAGGTGTGAATTGTACCAAGCCAGGACAGTTGGTAGGATTTCGCAGGCCAGATGGTGGGGGATGAATGTAATGCGACATGAATCCCAG
Source organism: Scyliorhinus torazame (assembly GCF_047496885.1). Lineage (NCBI taxonomy): Eukaryota > Metazoa > Chordata > Chondrichthyes > Carcharhiniformes > Scyliorhinidae > Scyliorhinus > Scyliorhinus torazame. The sequence goes on along the minus strand of NC_092728.1, from coordinate 102,697,828 downwards.
GTCCCGGTTGAGGCCGGGATATCAGCCTGGGATTATGGGGCTCAAATGAACAATTTGAATGGAATAGAGTAAAGGAGTAGAAAAAAAAGATATTCAGAAGCAGATGAGCTTGGAGAAATAAAACTCAACACAAAGTCTTCATTAATTTTGCTGTTGTCCTCAAGGTACCTCCTTGATTTAAATATACCAGAACACTGAAATATAATTCAATGGTTGTATTTTCTTTAAATCTGATACAGATATTAAGATTTCCAGCCTCTGCAGTATAGGTTTAGTAGCTGAAACCCAGTATGTAACAAGCTCCAAAATCCGACCTGGCCCCAGTTGCGAGGTTGTTGGTTAAGAGATGCTGTATTGCAGCTTACAGTCCACGCAGATTCATCATTAAAATTCTTACCTTGAGCCCATCGATGCCAACTGGTCCATCATCTCCCACCAGACCGGGCTCTCCCTTGAGAAAGAAGAAAGGGAGAGAGTGATTTTAGTTGGAATCAGATGCATCTGATAGAATCCCAACAGTGCCGAAGGAGGCCACTGAGTCTGCACCGAACCTACCTGGACAAAATTCCCCACCCTATCCCCATAACTCCACCTAGGAACAATTTAGCGTGGCCAATCCATCTAACCTGCGCACCTTTGGACTGTGGGAGGAAACCGGAGCCCCCGGTGGAAACTCATGCTGACACGGAGAGAACGTGCAGACTCCGCACTGACAGTCCCCGAGGTTGCAATTGATCCCGGGTCCCTGGCGCTGTGAGGCAGCAGTGCTAACCACTGTGCCACCGTGCCGCTCACGATGTGCTCCTAAGTAAGCTTAGGAACATAGGAAACCGTAGAATCATTGCATTGCAGAAGAAGGTTGCTCAGCTCATCGAGTCTGCACCGACCCTCCGAAAGGGCTCCTCACTCAGGTCCACTCTTCCCCCCCCCATCCCCAGCACCTTGTAACCCAGCCTACACGTCTTTGCACACTAAGGAGCTGCTTAGCACGGCCAATCCACATAACCTAATTTACTCTCTCGAAACCATTCCTGAATTTGACCACGTCTCCAGTTTCTCTGCTGCGAGGAAAACAATCCCGGCCTCTGCGGTCTCCACCTCACCCCGAACCGTGTTAGCAAATCTCTTCGGTAGAGTCTCTAAGTTCTTGCCATTCTTCCTGAAAAGGCGCAGGACTAGGCCATTCGGCCCGTCGGGCATGCTCCACCATTCAAACAGATGCTGGCTAATTTGTAAGCATGTGCCGAACTAAGTTGACAATCTATGCCGTAAGACTGAGACTCAATGGTGCAGCTAAAGTTTTGAGAGTGAGATGCTATGATCACAACATTGCGAGTAGCATAAAGTTTGACTAGCCCCTCAAAAAAAAGTCTTCAATTTTTGACCTATGATGGCCCAAGTCTGATAGGTTAGAACTGGAAATTCTCATAAGTTACAAGAAAACTGACCCTCTGGAATAGATCAAATACACACTCCAATGATGTCCTTATGGTCTGCAATGTGAGAGTTTGGGCAAGGAAATTGCGTAAACATAACGCACCTTTCTCCACTAAAAATCACCCATAGTAACCAGTGTCAGTGAGTGAAAGAAAGATTTGCATTTATATAGCACCACCGTCGGAAGTCTCAAAGTGCTTTATAGCTAATAAAGTGCTTTCAGAATTGTAGTCATTGTTGTAAAGTAGGAAACGCAGCAAGTGGTGTTAACTGCCCTCCGAAATGCTGGCCCAACCAGTGACATCCGGCAAAGCACCCCACCAGGGCCGGGACACATACGAGGGGCTAGAATTAGTCCCACCGGCCAAAGTGTTGATTTCTCAGCTCCTTGACCACCTGTGGGCTAATGTAGGTCTGTTTGGGAGGCAGCAGGGTTGCCTCCCCACACGCGGTAGCCAATCAGACTCATTAAGAACATAATTGAAGCCAATTATCATAGAATTTACAGTGCAGAAGGAGGCCATTCGGCCCATCGAGTCTGCACCGGCTCTTGGAAAGAGCACCCTACCCAAGGTCAACACCTCCACCCTATCCCCATAACCCAGTAACCCCACCCAACACTAAGGGCAATTTTGGACACTAAGGGCAATTTAGCATGGCCAATCCACCTAACCTGCACATCTTTGGACTGTGGGAGGAAACCGGAGCACCTGGAGGAAACCCACACACACACGGGGAGGACGTGCAGACTCCGCACAGACAGTGACCCAAGCCGGAATCGAACCTGGGACCCTGGAGCTGTGAAGCAATTGTGCTATCCACAATGCTACCATGCTGCCCCCATTAAAGGAGGTCAACTGTGATTTTCCGTGGGTCTCCATGTTCAGGAAGGCGGTGGGAGGGCTGGGGTGGTGGGGGGGAGGGGGGCGTCAGTTTAGGAACCTGGAGGTGGGCACTGTGATGAATGGTTACTGTACCCTTAACACCATGTAGGTGATGCCCCTTTAAGACCGGGTTTGGAACCCTGGGGGACTCCGCCTCCGGCTCTGCCCACCAGGGAGCTGTATATAAGGTGACGCCCTGTAGGCGGCACTCAGTAAGCACACGTCTCTGTAGCTGGCTAGTTCTCTGCTTATTAAAGCCTTCATTTACCATTCCACACTCTCGTGTCGTTATTGAGGGTACTACAGGCACCCAGCAGCAGAGTGGTAGAGAATGTTCCAGGAAGCGCTAGAGACCCTGACTGCCTGCTGCTGGAGCAGCCACAGGTCACCCTGCAGAGGGATCCGCCCCCCCTTGCCCCCCCCCCACCCCCCACCCCCGCCCCCCACGTCCCCTCCACACCGGCAACCTGACTGCTAAATCTGGTTCTTCAATTAAAGATTTTAAAATATTGGACGAGAGGCCGCCTCCACCTCGAAGCACCCTCTCACTCTCTTGCTCACCTTCCACTGCCGCCTGCTGCACCCCTCAAGCTGCAAGGGCGATCTGTTCGCCCGAGGGATAATTGCAGCTGAGTGACTGTTTCCCCCCTGGGGTCAGGACCTGGTAACAGACCCGATCTCCGTATCGTACCCCAGTGGCGGGAAACCGTGGCCCCGTGTCTGTGTCAATGTTGCTCAAAAATGGAAAGCAGCAGCCGTTCCCCAAAGGGCCGTGATATTTTCTGGGACTGCTTCCACTCTGTTACCATGATCTCAGCTAGCCCATTAAAGGGAGAGCCTGGTGCAAAGTAAAACCCCAACAGCGTTATCCTGAGGTTTGAAAATCAAAGAGCAATTCAGATCTTGGCACAGTGCAATGATAACCTCAACACTACATGAGCTGAGAGATCCTTTTCCCCAATGATCTCCTCCATGAGCCTCCACTGGAACATTTTTGCAGTAATGTTTTCTATTGGGAGCACAAGGTTATATTGCTACGCAACGTATTAGTCACTTACCCTTTGACCCATGAGTCCTTGTTCACCTCTGACCCCTGGTGGTCCAATTTCACCCTAAAGATCAGAGTATAGGTGAAAATTACAAAATGAAAATATTCATTCATTAAATCTAAATCACAAATACTTTTGTATCATTCAAGTTAGGACAAATCATGGCTCTATCATTCACTCCTCAGGTACTGAAGCAGTTCATGCCCAAATGCAGCAAGACCTGGACAATATCCAGGCTTGAGCTGACAAGTAACATTTGTGCCACACAAGTGCCAGGCAGTGACCATCTCCAATAGGGGAGAATCTAACCATCGCCCCCTTGACATTCAATGGCACTACCATCATTGCATCTTCCACTATCAACCTGCTGGGTGTTACCAATGACCAGAAACTGAACTGGACGAGCTGTATAAGCATATGGCTACAAGAGGTCAAAGACTAGGAATCCTGCGGTGAGTAAATCACCTCCTTACTCTCCCAAACCTGACCACCACCACCTACAAGGCACAAGTCAGGAGTGCAATGGAATACTCCCCACTTGCCTGGATGAGAGCAGCTCCAACAACACTCGAGAAGCTCGACACCATCCAAGACAAAGCAGCCCCGCTTGATTGGCATCCCTTCAACAAACATTCACTCCCTCCACTGATGCACAGTGGCAGCCGTGTGTACCACCTACAAGGTGCAATGCAGCAACTCGCCAAGTCTCCTTAGGCAGCACCTTCCAAACCCCACAACCACTACCATCTTGAAGGACAAGAGCAGCAGATACCTGGGAACCCCACCACCTGGAGGCTCCCCTCCGAGTCACTCACCACCCTGACTTGGAAATATTCCGCCCCCCCCCTTCACTGTCACTGGGCCAGAATCCTGGAACTCCCTCCCTAACAGCACTGTGGGTGTACGTACACCACATGGGCTGCAGCGGTTCAAGAAGGCAGCTCACCGCCAGTTTCTCAAGGGCAATTAGGGATGGGCAACAGATGCTAGCCTTGCCAACAATGCCCACATCCCGCGAAGATGAATTTAAAAAAAGAATGTGGATATCGCCAACACAAAAATATATTAGAAAATGTTGTTTCTTCGAGAATGTGTTTTTATCAACGTAGCAACAGTGCAAGGTTATATATGAATCTTTGGCAGACATGATGAAATTACATTGTCCCCAGGAGTTCTTGGAGGATAGAGTAGAACAATGGGACTGATTGGATGGTTTGCCCTGTAGCGTTATGACACAGCAGATGGTCAGTGCCCAGATGCTCAAGTTCCAAAAGGAATCTCGAAACAAGCTGCCACAATGGTTTACAATTTGTATATTATGAGGGGTTATCTGAAGTCAAGGTAAGTAAATTCCAGACCACTTGTGATGATTTTAAATATTAAATTTAAACATTGGTTAAAAATAAAGAAAAAAAGAAAATAGAATTTTAAAAAATATATATTTTTAATGAAGCATTTGCAAATATTTTGTAACAACAAACAAAACAATAATAACATAAGCATCAACATGGTAAACTAGACATTTCCCACTCAACCCCTTCTGTACATCCCTTAACCATATTGCACCTACCCGCCCCCCCCCCCCTTCAGAATGCTGCTTCTGCTGACATTTTAATTTTCCCCGAGAAAGTCTGCCCCCTCCGAGAGAACCCCAGCATTGACCCCCTCAAGGCAAACTTTATTTTCTCCAGCTTGAGAAACCCAGCCATATCTCTGACCCAAGTCTCCACACTCGGGGGCTTCGAGTCCCTCCGCATTAACAGGATCCGTCTCCGGGCTACCGGGGAGGCAAAGGCCAGGACGTCGGCCTCTTTCACTCCGTGAACTCCCGGGTCTTCCGACACTCCAAAGATGGCCATCTCTGGACTCGGCACCACCCGCGTACCTAGCACCTTGGACGTTGCCCTGGCAAACACCTGCCAGAATCCACCAAGCTTCGGGCATGCCCAAAACATGTGGACATGGTTTGCTGGGCTCCCCGCACACCTCGCACATCTGTCTTCTACCCCGAAAAACGTACTCATCCTCGCCGCTGTCATGTGTGCCCGGTGTACCACCTTAAACTGGGTTAAACTGAGCCTGGCACACGATGAGGAGGAATTAACCCTGCTTAGGGCATCCAAAGAAAATGGAATTTAATGACACAGGAACACCTTTATACGGTTAGCAGTACTTTCCAACCATTTCCTAAAAGATATTTTGGATTAAACGCACTCAGATCGAGAAATCCCTTTTCATGGCAATAGTCCTCATAGATTTTCTAATCGCGAAGATTTTCAGTAATATTACCACTCAATGCCCTGCTGCTCCAGGGGAAATCTCACACAGACTCTCTTCCCTGGGGTTTACAAGAACATTGCCAAGGCTAGAAAGGTGTGGCTACGATGTGACTTTGGAAAAGTTGGGGTTATTTTCCTCGGAACAAAGAATGCCGAGGGGTGGCTGGATTGAGGAGTACACAATTTAGGGGAAGAGATAAAGTGGACAGGATAAAATTGTTTCCCTCGGTGGGGAACTCTAGAACCAGGGGCATAGGTTCAAGATAAGAGGCAGAAGGTGTAGAGGGGACACGAGGAAGAACTTTGTTACACAGAGGGATTCGCTGCCGAGTTAGTGGTGGAGGCAGAGACCCTGAACTCTTTTAACAGGTACCTGGAACGGCACCTTAAATGCTTGAAGCTACAGGGCTATGGACTAGGTACAGGAAGGTGGGATTAGAGAGGGCACCTGGGTGTCCTCGGGCTGGCATGGAAAAGATGGGCTGAATGGCCTCCTTAATTTTTCTATGATTCTTTGGTGGCAGCAATATTCTCCCAACTGTATATGTTTCCTCCGAAATTCGGCAGTCAACTTTAAAATCACTGCTTTGAATTTCCTAATCATAGAATCATAGAATTTACAGTGCTGAAGGAGGCCATTCGGCCCATCGAGTCTGCACCGACCTTTGGCTCTTGCACCCTACCCAAGGTCACACCTCCACCCTATCCCCGTGACCCCATCCAACCTTTTTGGACACTAAGGGCAATTTAGCCTGGCTGATCCACCCAACTTGCACATCTCTGGACTGTGGGAGGAAACCGGAGCACCCGGAGGAAACCCACGCAGACACGGGGGAGAACGTGCAGACTCCGCACAGACAGTGACCCAAGCCGGGAATCGAACCTGGGACCATGGCGCTGTGAAGCAACTGTGCTAACCACTGTGCTACCGTGCTGCCCTGATTAAGCTGCTTCCCCGACCCCCTGTTCATGACCATTTCAACCACTTTCCTTCACACTTCCTTTATTGATGTTTAGACCTTTGCAGTCCAACAGTCTCCAGTTTAATGAAACCAGTCACACTCACAAACTTACTTCCTGGTACAAGACAATATGACAATAATTTGCAAAAAATATTAAGAACGTTAATTTTCCTCACAAGAGAGATAGCAGGGACTCAATGGGTTGAATGGCCTATTTCAGTGATGGAAATGAGTCTTTGACTCTAAAGATGGGATCTCCCCCCGCCCCCACGGTGTATTTTCTGCCGATGGAGGCGAATTGGCATTGGCTGTCAGAGAGGGTCTCACGGTCCAGCCAAAGTCTACGGTATGTTGTATGGCTCGTCCATCCCACTGTCACGGAACCCGCCGTGGGCGGGTATTGTTGTTGGGACGGGGGGTGCCTTCAGTGGGACTGGGATATCCCGCCGGAATGGCTGGAAAATCCTGCCCTATGACTCTTGCCTGCAGGTGCTGGGCAGCACGGTAGCACAGTGGTTAGCACAGTCGCTTCACAACTCCAGGGTCCCAGGTTCGATTCCCGGCTTGGGTCTGTGCGGAGTCTGCACGTCCTCCCCGTGTCTGCGTGGGTTTCCTCCGGGTGCTCCGGTTTCCTCCCACAGTCCAAAGATGTGCAGGTTAGGTGGGTTGGCCATGCTGAATTGCCCCTTCGTGTCCAAAAAAGGTTGGGTGGGGTTACCGGGTTATGGGGATAGGGTGAGGGTGTGGGATTAAGTAGGATGCTCTTTCCAAGAGCCGGTGCAAACTCGATGAGCCGAATGGCCTCCTTCTGCACCGTACATTCTATGAGGTAATATGTATCAAAGTAATGTGTGGGAGACACCGGCTCTTATACATTTAAAATTTAAAATGCCAGGTGGTCTGTACTGCAGACACCATCAGACATCCTCTTCGTTGGAAATGTGTGTAACAGGAACCACAATCTCAATCGAAAGAAACATAATGGGCATGTTTCTGCGACCCCATTGCGCCTGGCACAGATCCGGGCACAATGGGTGAATCGAGCAAGGGCCCCAAATCATGCACCGCGGCAGGGAACCGACTCACCCCGCCCGGCGGGATCTGGGTCTTGCTCTCGCTGGGCGAGATCCGCACCTGCATATATGAATGAGCCTAATGGCGATTCACCCGGCGCCCGACACTCCACGGCCTCGCCCGCGTGACCTCGCCAGGGCGCCGTTTAGTACGGATTCACCCTAACGCAAACCAGGGGTCTCGCAGGGCATTAGCCACACCCGGGTGGTTGGGGACAGGGCAGGGTGATGCCCTGGGATTCCCCCTGGCAACTAGGCACCTTGGCACTGCCATGGTGCCAGACTGGCAAGGGCAGGGTCGGGGGGGGGGGGGCGGGGTGCGTCTCACTTGGAAGAAGGTGAGGGGAGATCGGTTTCGAGGGGCCTCCCCAAGGTTGCGGAGGTGAGGGGGGGGGGGGCAATAAAGCGGAGGAGGGGGGGTCTGAAAGTGCGGGAGGGGGTGGAGAGAGGGACTGCCGGATAAGATGGCCCCCCCGATCTGCACACAGCCTCTCTTGCTGATGAGGAGATCTCTCGAAGTGCGGCTTCGGCAGGGTGAAACTCCCCAAGGCCAGAAAAATCAGCAAAGTGCAGCTGGATAGTGGGCGCTACAGCCACCCAGAAACACTCCGCCAAACAAAAACATGCCTCAAAGCGGTCTTACCCGTTTTAAGTCTGCTGAACCCCGCCCAACATTTTGGTTTTCCGATGGCTCTCTTTTTGATACTTTCGCGGGATGTGGGCCTCTCTGGCTGGGCCCAACGTTTGTTGCCCTTCCCTAATTGCCCTGGAACTGAGTGCCTCGCTCGGCCATTTCAGAGGGCAGTTATGCTGTGGGTCTGGGCCAGTTGGTAGATTTCTTTCCCTGAGGGACATTAGTGAAGCAGATGTTTTTTTTTTAACGACAATTACTGAGGCTAGCTATATTCCAAATTTTATTCACTAAATTAAATTCCACCAGCTGCTGTGCTCAGATTTGAACTCCTGCCCCAGGCCAGTCCAGGCCTCCAAGTTACTAACCAGGCCACCATCTCTCCTAAGCAGTGCAATGATGGAACAGTCTAGACTACAGCAGGACTCCCTAACATTTGCTAACATGCAGGCTCTCGACGTGCAAAGCAGCATTCTTATGTGCCAAATGTGAGTATAAATAAACCTTTGCGAATCATCAAGGTCACACTCAGAATTATTTCCATAAAATGAAAAATAGATTGACTTTACTGTCCTTCCTTGCTATCGCCAGAGCGGGTTCCCGATGTTTAACTGATTACCAACAAGGCCTTTCTCTATCACAATGAGAGGCGACCTCATTGAGACACACAAGATTCTGAAGGGGCTTGACAGGGTCGATTCTCAGAGGTTGCTCCTATTGGTTGACAGGGTCGATTCTCAGAGGTTGCTCCTATTGGTTGACAGGGTCGATTCTCAGAGGTTGCTCCTATTGGTTGTGGAATGCAGGCCAAGGAAACTCAGTCCCAGGACACGAGGTCAAACTTTTCAGGCTGAGGTGAGGAGAGATTTCTTCACTCGTGTAGGGTTGTGAATCTTTGGAGTTTTGAAATGAAATGAAATGAAAGCCGCTTATTGTCACAAGTAGGCTTCAATGAAGTTACTGTGAAAAGCCCCTAGTCGCCACATTCCGGCGCCTGTGGTACGGGAATTGAACCGTGCTGCTGGCCTGCTTTAAAAGCCAGTGATTTAGCCCTGTGCTAAACCAGCCCCTAGTTTTCCACTCCACAGCGGGCTTCTCCATAATTGAAAAAGGCCGGCGGTGAGAAGATTGCTGATCCCTCAGGGTATCGCTGGAGGTGGGGAACAGGCTGAGGAAGCTGATCAGACCTGACCTTGCTGAATGACGGCGGAACAGGCCCGAGAGGCTGGATAGTCTGTCTACCTCTGCTCCTGGTTCTCATGTTTTCATGTTCGCAGCAGGTACTCATTGGGACCTGCGGGGAATGTTGTAGCAAAAAAGGTTTTCGCCTCTTGGCTCAAATCCAAACCAAACAGAAGAGACGAAGGAACTGGACGGGACAGTGTTAGAACCTCTACCCAGCTTCCCTGCCAATTTGGATCGAAACTCATCTGCCAGAATCTATACCCAGTGCAGGACAGGGGGCTTCTCCTCAGAAAGGCCTCCTGCTGCTGTGACGTGGGAAGAATTCACAAAAACCTTCCCCACCATGTGAACACAGGGATCACCTTCCGAATGCTGCTGCTGACCGTGAACTGGCGAGCAGGCCGACTGATATTAGGAAAACTATGTTTTAAGTATAAAAGAAAATGCTGGAATAGTTTTCCTCCTGCTCTTTGCAGCCAGGTGCTCCCCTTGGTTTCAGTCTTTAGGGGTGGATTTAAGTTCGGACTACATGAGCTTTAAGGTCTGCCGGCTTGATTGAAAACTTGCCCCAAGATTAATGTGGAATCTTAGAAAAGTTACGACACAGAAAGACGCCCATCGTGCCTGCGCCAGCCAAATTATAAAAAGTAAAATACTAGCTGCCCAGTCCAATCCCACCCACCTTCCAGCACCTGGTCCATCGACCTGCAGGTTACAGCGGTTCAGGTACAGGTACCTTTTAAATGAGATGAGGGTTTCTGTCTCAGCCACTAAACCCGGCAGGAAAATTCCAAACACCCACCATCCTTTGGACAAAGGAACTTTTCCTCATGGCCCCTCTAATCCTTCTACCAATCATAGAATCACTACAGGGCAGAAGGGGTCCATTCAACCCATCAAGTCTGCACCAAGCCTCCGAAAGAGCACCCTACACAGGCTCACGCCCCCACCCTACCCCCGTAACCCAGTAGCCCCAACTAACGTTTTGGACACGAGTGGGGGCAATTTATCACGGCCAATCCACCTAACCTGCACATCTTTGGATTGTGGGAGGAAACCGGAGCACCCGGAGGAAACCCACGCACACACGGGGAGGACGCGCAGACTCCACACAGACAGTCACCCAAAGTCGGAATCGAACTTGGGTCCCTGGCACTGTGTGGTAGCAGTGCTAACCACTGTGCCGCCGCCACCTTCTCTCAGTGTCCTCTGGCAACTGACTCTCTACTGTGTTATCTAAAACAAAAATGCATTTCACATTTAACTTGGACGAACAAATAAAAGTGACAGTAAGTGAAAGGCCTGGCGGCCCATCCATTCTACACCACTTTAATGGGAATGTCAGTGATTCTGGGTTGAGAAACCTGACGTGATTAACATGAAATCAATCCGGAAGAATACCAGATTGTAAAGGGGACAACAATTTACACTGCATTATACTCTCATGCAGTATGAATTGTTCCCTTTACAATTTTGTATTCTTGCGAATTGTCCTGATGAGTGCAAGGCGATAAGCTTCGACAACATGTGCCTTCTTGGGGTAATACTCAAGCTCTGTAGTACTAAACGACTATAAATAAAAATGATGATGCTGTGCATCATGCTGCAGAGTTTGAGTATCACCCCAAAAAGACACAACATGCTGCGAAGCTTATGATGCCGTGCAGAACTTACATTGAAATATTTTAATCTCAACTAAGTTCCAATCCTTAAACAATGGAAGCATAAGTTCACGTATAATGTGCTCAACCTTGGGCAGCGCGACCCTCATGTATACTCATAGTTTCCAATATGTGAAGTAAACAACAACAAGGGACTCTTCCAAAACAGTTGTAGTTTACTGGCAGAATAACTGTTTGTTTTTGGGCATGGAGTACTTTAAAGAAGCGTTTACATCCTTATAAATTTGATTCAAGATTTTGGGAGCGATGCAGCGGCTTCATTGAGGCCAACACGGGACGCGACGAGGCCGGTAAATCATGCAAGATGCCTCTCGTGAGATTTACGAAGCTCGTTACGCCTCGCGAGATCTAAGACGATCTCGCGAGGTGTCGCGATCTGAATCCCGCCCTCAATGGGCGAGATCCAGATTTGCATGTTTAAGTGAGCAGTTAAACTCACTTAAATATGTTCGCGCTGGAGTTACCCACGGTCGGGGATCGAACGGCCTCGTCTCGGAGATCCTGAGTAGGTGCCATTTAGCACTAATTCCACAAACGTGGACCAGGTGTACCGATACTTTGGTGGGGCTTTGCCAAGCCATCAGGGGCCCCTGGGTGGTCAGGCTCTGGGCAGGGTGGTAGCCTGGCACTCCCAATGCCACCTGGGCACAGCAGCACTGCCACCCTAGCCGTGCTGCCCAGGCACCCTGGTAGTGCCACTTGGGTGCCACCCTGGCAATGCTAGGCTGCCCAGCTGGCACTGCCAGGCTGGCAGGGGTAGTGCCAGGGTATCAGGCTAGCAGTTCCAAGATGCCCAAATGGCATCTTGTCCAGGCTGGCGATCGGGCCTGGGGGGGTGCCCTTATGAGGTTAGGTGCTAGGGGTTGAGGACCCCCCTAATTGGTAAGTTGGTGAATTGGGGGGGGGGGGGGGGGTCAGACGCCACGGTGGGGGGTCCAGAGATCAGGGCGCCATTTAAAGATGGTGACCCAAACTCTTCCTGCACTGCCGAGCTGAGCTTGTTAGTGCAGGAAGTGAAGCTAAGCTCGGCCTCGGCGAGGCCCCTGTTTAATATCAGGGTCATTGTCGACGCTGCTAAACACACCTGAAGCGGGACGCTGTTTAACTTCCATTAATCCGTGTCCTTTGTGTTTTACAGGAAAGCAAAAAACTCAGTCAAACTGATCCACTTGTGTGATTCATAACGATTAAAATGATGCAGGCTGGCACTTCCAAAACTGAGGAATGAAAATGAATTTCCCCAAATTATCTTTGTGAATTCCACAGGAAAGGATCCTGCAGTCCAGTCAAAATTCAAACCATTTTCAGTATTCTGAATGAATTGCTGGCACGGTGGGTAGGGGGGAGGTGGGGGTTGATGGACTTCCAGACAGCATTTGCTAAGATTCCGCCTAAGAGATTATCAGGAAAAATAAGTGGGCAGGAAATTGGAGGCGGCCATATGACATGGATCCACACTGGGGTCGCAACTTTGTGGTGTACATGTTAATGCCGTGGATAAAGGAATTCCAACTCTCTTCCCGCACCCAGCGATGCACCAAGGCAGACTTCCGTCCGTTTCCACAGCTAGTAATTCCCGGAAAAGCTTGCCAGTCCGTTGACAGGGGCTTACAGCTTGAGGGGGCGTCAGTTTACATCAAGGATGGCTGACCAGGTGTCTCTCCAGCTCTTGCCGCCCGCCATTGGCAGGTTGGAAAGATTTGGCAGGTTGACACTCAAGGGGACTGGAATTCAAAAGCAAGGAAGCGATACTTCCATTGTAACCCTGACCCGACCACATCTGAAATTTTGCATTCAGTCCTGGCCAACGCACCTCAGGAAATTATAGAGAGGCATCGGAAAGGGTGGGGGGGGCTGATTCACCGGAATTATACCAGGAATTAACAGGTTAAAATTATTACTTTAGGTTGGATAAAGTTGGCCGACATTCCATGGAGTTTAGAAAGTGGAGCGTAATCTAATAACGGTGTTTGAAATGATAAATGTTTAACAGAACAAGCCATTTCCTCTATTGGGAAAATCCAGTACAAGAGTTTGTATTCTTAAACTCGGAGCCAGGACATTGAGGGTGAAATTAGGAAACGCTTTATTGCAATGTCTAGAATTCTTTTTCCAAAGGTTATGGATGTTGGAATTTCCAGGATGCAATTGATGGATTCTTATTGAGCACGACCATCAAGAAGTAGCAGGTGGGTAAATGGAATTGGGGGGGGGGGGGGGCCTAATCCAGTAGAAAGGCGGAACAGCCTCAAAGAACTGAACTGAACTCCTAAATTCCAATGCTAATCCAAGGCTCCGGATTTAACTCACGAAGGCCTAGGTTTTCCGATGTTGCCGACGGTGGTGCCCCCCCCGCCTTACCCGGCAGCGGAAGGTGGGGGGGAGCATCGATGGGACTGGAAAATCCCGCTGCCGGCCAACAATGGGTCACCTCTGCCGCTGGAAATGTGGCTGCCAGCGGGGAGGGGGAGCAGCAAACCCTGCCCTGAGCCTTTGAAGAGCACAGCATGAACAGGAGCAGGAAAATCAATGTTTCCCCACATGCGAGGACTGGCATTACCTGCCGCCACCATCGCCATGGATAAATTTGTTGCAAACTCATCTTAATGTATATTTGAAAATAGCTATCCAGAAATTTCCGCTGCTGCGGATTTCACATCTGGTGCCATGTAAACTTTGCTGGAAGACAGTATTCCGTCTGTGGAAACGGAAACTTGGGAGCTGGAAAATTCTTCCTGCCTGATAACTCCTGCTTAAGCACCTCCCTGTTGGAAGGCGCCGGCACTCTGTATATTTCTCTAATTTTGCTTCCTATCATTCAGAGCTCGACACTTCCTGAAAATCAGTTCCTATCTGATAGAAAACAGGTGCATATTTCAGTGGCTGCAAAGAGAATTCAGTGCGCACAGAGAGTTACTGTGAGCAACACTCTGTCCGCCTTTTCAGGAAGAATGGAGCCTGTTGTAGGGACTCCGGCTTATTCTGTCCGACTGCCCAGTTTGACTGGGTTGGAATGAGAGAGCCAGGCTTCAAAACAAAAGCCCCCATTTATCCATTGAAAATCAGTGGGGGATGATTAGAACATCATACCTTCTCTCCTGGTTCACCTGCCAGTCCAGGCTCACCGATTGGACCAGGAATCCCCTGGAAAAGAGAGGAAACAAAAATCAGAAACAGCCTTCAGTGAAAACATCCATTATTATGACTCGAATGTAAATGGGGCCGGTGGCAACTGGACTCAGAAGAAGAACTGAGAAGGACTGATGCAAAAGGTCAGCCGTAGGTGAAGCCAAGGTTGGGACTAGTTAGTATAAGACGTCAAAACGCATGGCGCTCTGCGTTGCTTGCTACTGTCAGGGTGCCGAGGGCTCCTTGTGACTGTCAACGCCTTCGCGGAATCACAGAATGGCTTACAGCATAGGAGGAGGCCATTCAGCCCCAGCTGTCTGTGCCAGTTCCCCAAACGAGCGATGCGCCTTGTCCCATTTCCCCTCCACCTCCCCCCACCTTCTCCCCATGACGCTATTTTCCGAGCAGCTGGTCACAGTTTGGGGCTGGGAATAGAAGTGAACTTTCTGGGTTTTTAGCTCAGGTGTTCCAAATAATACAAATTGGGAAGCGTTGATTGTCTTTCCACTTGGTCGGCTGGTGGAGTTGAGGCCACAATCAGCCCATGATTATATTGACCAGTGGGGCCGTCTCGAATGGCCCACACATGCTTCCAATTCTCCCGTTCTTGCCTAACCCTGCACGTTCTTCCTTATCAGCCAGTAATCCATTTCCCTCTAAAATACCTTGATCCAGCCCGTCTCCACCACCCTCTCGGGCAGTTGTATACCAGATCTTCAACATTCGCTGCATGAAGAGATTTTCGCCTCATGCCTCCATAACCTATTTTGGTTTCTATGCCTTTAATCATCGGGAACAGTTCCTTCCTATCTACTTTGTCCAGGTCTTTCATGATTTTGAATGCTTCCACAAATCTCCACTCAACTTTCTCTTCTCCAAGGAAACCGCCCCCCCCCCCTCCCCCTCCCTGCATCGCCAAATCACATATCGGGGAGGCCTATAAATAACATCCCCAATTCTCTTCCCACACGAAGGTAGATTTTTGTCTGTTTCCATTAGCTGGAACAGGTCACTAGCCTGTTGCCAGTGGCTTCTAGCTTGAGGGGCGCCACTCCACATCAAGAATGGCTGACCAGGAGTCTCTCCCACACTTACCGCCAGCCATGGGCAGCACGGTAGCACAATGGATAGCACTGTGGCTTCACAGCGCCAGGGTCCCAGGTTTCATTCCCTGCTGGGTCACTGTCTGTGCGGAGTCTGCATGTTCTCCCCGTGTCTGCGGGGGTTTCCTCCGGGTACTCCGGTCTCCTCCCACAGTCCAAAGACGTGCAGGTTAGGTGGATTGGCCGCGCTAAATTGCCCTTAGTGACCAAAAAGGTTAGGAGGGATTATTGGGTTACTGGGATAGGGTGGAAGTGAGGGCTTAAGTGGGTCGGTGCAGGCCCGATGGGCCGAATGGCCTCCGTCTGCACTGTATGTTAAGAATATAAGAACATAAGAATTAGGAACAGGAGTAGGCCATCTGGCCCCTCGAGCCTGCTCCGCCATTTAATGAGATCATGGCTGATCTTTGTGGACTCAGCTCCATATCCCCGAATCCCTTTATTCTTTAGAAAGACATCTATCTTTTTCTTAAAAACGTTTAAAGAAGGAGCCTCAACTGCTTCACTGGGCAAGGAATTCCAGAGATTCACAACCCTTTGGGTGAAGAAGTTCCTCCTAAACTCAGTCCTAAATCTACCTCCCCTTATTTTGAGGCTATGCCCCCTAGTTCTGCTTTCCCCGACCAGTGGAAACAACCTGCCCGCATCTATCCTATCTATTCCCTTCATAATTTTATATATCTCAATAAGATCCCCCCCGCATCCTTCTAAACTCCAATGAGTACAGTCCCAGTCTACTCAACCTCTCGTCATAATCTAATCCCCTAAACTCTGGGATCAACCTAGTGAATCTCCTCTGCACTCCCTCCAGTGCCAATATGTCCTTTCTCAGGTAAGGAGACCAAAACTGAACACAATACTCCAGATGCGGCCTCACCAACACCCTATACAATTGCAGCATAACCTCACTAGTCTTGAACTCCATCCCTCTAGCAATGAAAGACAAAACTCGATTAGCCTTCTTAATCACCTGTTGCACCTGCTCACCAACTTTTTGCGACTCGTGCACCAGCACACCCAGGTCCCTCTGCACAGCAGCATGTTTTAACATCTTATCGTTTAAATAATAATCCATTCTGCTGTTATTTCTCCCAAAATGGATAGCCTCACACTTGGCAACATTGAATTCCATCTGCCAGACCCTAGCCCATTCACCTAACCTATCCAAATCCTTCTACAGACTTCCGGTATCCTCTGCCCTTTTTGCTTTACCACTCATCTTAGTGTCGTCTGCAAACTTTGACACATTGCACTTGGTCCCCAACTCCAAATCGTCTATGTAAATTGTGAACAACTGCGGGCCCAACACTGATCCTTGAGGGACCCCACTAGTTACAGGTTGCCAACCAGAGAAACACCCATTTATCCCCACTCTCTGCTTTCTGTTAGTTAACCAATCCGCTACCCATGCTACCACTTTACCCTCAATACCATGCATCTTTAGTTTATGCAGCAACCTTTTGTGTGGCACCTTGTCAAAAGCTTTCTGGAAATCCAGATATAATCCAGATGTTCTATGTTCTATTGCTGTGTTTGGAAGGTTTTGCAGGTTGACACTCAACCTGTTTGGTCACGTCGTGAACCCACTTTCCTTGGCCATCAAGTCCTGGTGTGGGGCTCGAACCCGTAGGTTCTGGCTACCCACTGCGCTGCAAGACCTCCCTATAAATGGGGTACCTCATGCATAATTCCATGGAATCCCCACAGTCGGAAAGAAACCAATCGGCCCATCGAGTCTGCACCGACCCTCCAAAAGAGTACCCACTCCCCCACCCTACCCCCCCCGTAACCTAGTGAAATGATCACGGCCAACTCACCTAACCTGCACGTCTGTGGACTGTGGGAGGAAACCGGAGCACCCGGAGGAAACCCACGCAGACACGGGGGGAACGTGCAGACTCCGCATAGACAGTCACCCAAGCCAGGAATCGAACCCGGGTCCCTGGCTGCGGGGCAGCAGTGCTAACCACCATGCCATTAACTGACACATCTGCCCACTAATACATTGAATATTTTCTTTGATGTCCAGTGTCGGGACAATGTCACAGCCTTCCCACATACATCAGAAAAAGTATTTTAAAAGCGGTTTATTTATTTTTAAAATTGGCATCATTTTACCTTTAGTCCCATCTCCCCCAGCACCCCAATTATCCCGTCCACTCCCGATGGTCCCTGGAAAAGCAAACAAAGGAGTTAAAAGATTTAACAATTTAAGCTTTCGCCTGTTTATGAACCAATTTGAAGTGGGTCTAAACCTTCAGAGATAACTGCCCACATCATGAAGTTGGCAATTAGAGGTTTCATAAAGATGGTGGGCAAGTAGAAACTGCTGAAGCGTGGGCGCATCCTTTTGTTTCTGTAGACGTATCACATCTCAACAAATGAAGCAGAATTATTTGGTGGCAAGTTGTGATAATAAATGCACAATGGGTGTGGATGCTGTATTGTTTTCCAGCGAGAAGATCAGGCTGGTTTAGCACAGGGCTAAATCGCTGGCTTTTAAAGCAGACCAAGGCAGGCCAGCAGCACGGTTCAAACAGAGTTGTTATCTCTGGGTTGTTGCCCGTGCCACGTGATAGTGAGATGAGGAATAGGGAGAGAGAGCAATTAAACACGTGGCTACAGGGATGGTGCAGGCGGGAGGGATTCAGATTTCTGGATAACTGGGGCTCTTTCTGGGGAAGGTGGGACCTCTACAGACAGGACGGTCTACATCTGAACCTGAGGGGCACAAATATCCTGGGGGGGAGATTTGTTAGTGCTCTTTGGGGGGGTTTAAACTAATGCAGCAGGGGCATGGGAACCTGGATTGTAGTTTTAGGGTAAGGGAGAATGAGAGTATAGAGGTCAGGAGCACAGATTTGACGCCGCAGGAGGGGGCCAGTGTTCAGGTAGGTGGTTTGAAGTGTGTCTACTTCAATGCCAGGAGTATACGAAATAAGGTAGGGGAACTGGCAGCATGGGTTGGTACCTGGGACTTTGATGTTGTGGCCATTTCGGAGACATGGACAGAGCAGGGACAGGAATGGATGTTGCAGGTTCCGGGGTTTAGGTGTTTTAGTAAGCTCAGAGAAGGAGGCAAAAGAGGGGGTGGTGTGGCGCTGCTAGTCAAGAGCAGTATTACGGTGGCAGAGAGGATGCTAGATGGGGACTCATCTTACGAGGTAGTATGGGCTGAGGTTAGAAACATGAAAGGAGAGGTCACCCTGTTGGGAGTCTTCTATAGGCCTCCAAATAGTTCTAGGGATGTAGAGGAAAGGATGGCGAGGATGATCCTGGATAAGAGCGAAAGTAACAGGGTAGTTATTATG
The DNA here is from genome assembly GCF_047496885.1 of Scyliorhinus torazame. Classification (NCBI taxonomy): domain Eukaryota; kingdom Metazoa; phylum Chordata; class Chondrichthyes; order Carcharhiniformes; family Scyliorhinidae; genus Scyliorhinus; species Scyliorhinus torazame. The sequence continues at coordinate 102,679,103 of NC_092728.1, read as the reverse complement.
GGAGACTTTAACTTTCCAAATATTGACTGGAAAAGATATAGTTCGAGTACATTAGATGGGTCGTTTTTTGTACAGTGTGTGCAGGAGAGTTTCCTGACACAATATGTTGACAGGCCAACAAGAGGCGAGGCCACGTTGGATTTGGTTTTGGGTAATGAACCAGGCCAGGTGTTGGATTTGGAGGTAGGAGAGCACTTTGGGGACAGTGACCACAATTCGGTGACGTTTACGTTAATGATGGAAAGGGATAAGTATACACCGCAGGGCAAGAGTTATAGCTGGGGGAAGGGCAATTATGATGCCATTAGACGTGACTTGGGGGGGATAAGGTGGAGAAGTAGGCTGCTAGTGTTGGGCACACTGGATAAGTGGAGCTTGTTCAAGGATCAGCTACTGCGTGTTCTTGATAAGTATGTACCGGTCAGGCAAGGAGGAAGGCGCCGAGCGAGGGAACCGTGGTTTACCAAAGAAGTGGAATCTCTTGTTAAGAGGAAGAAGGAGGCCTATGTGAAGATGAGGTGTGAAGTTTCAGTTGGGGCGATGGATAGTTACAAGGTAGCGAGGAAGGATCTAAAGAGAGAGCTAAGACGAGCAAGGAGGGGACATGAGAAGTATTTGGCAGGTAGGATCAAGGAAAACCCAAAAGCTTTCTATAGGTATGTCAGGAATAAGCGAATGACTAGGGAAAGAGTAGGACCAGTCAAGGACAGGGATGGGAAGTTGTGTGTGGAGTCTGAAGAGATAGGCGAGATACTAAATGAATATTTTTCGTCAGTATTCACTCAGGAAAAAGATAATGTTGTGGAGGAGAATGCTGAGCCCCAGGCTAATAGAATAGATGGCATTGAGGTACGTAGGGAAGAGGTGTTGGCAATTCTGGACAGGCTGAAAATAGATAAGTCCCCGGGTCCTGATGGGATTTATCCTAGGATTCTCTGGGAGGCCAGGGAAGAGATTGCTGGACCTTTGGCTTTGATTTTTATGTCATCATTGGCTACAGGAATAATGCCAGAGGACTGGAGGATAGCAAATGTGGTCCCTTTGTTCAAAAAGGGGAGCAGAGACAACCCCGGCAACTATAGACCGGTGAGCCTCACGTCTGTAGTGGGTAAAGTCTTGGAGGGGATTATAAGAGACAAGATTTATAATCATCTAGATAGGATTAATATGATCAGGGATAGTCAGCATGGCTTTGTGAAGGGTAGGTCATGCCTCACAAACCTTATCGAGTTCTTTGAGAAGGTGACTGAACAGGTAGACGAGGGTAGAGCAGTTGATGTGGTGTATATGGATTTCAGCAAAGCGTTTGATAAAGTTCCCCACGGTAGGCTATTGCAGAAAATACGGAGGCTGGGGATTGAGGGTGATTTAGAGATGTGGATCAGAAATTGGCTAGCTGAAAGAAGACAGAGGGTGGTGGTTGATGGGAAATGTTCAGAATGGAGTTCAGTTACAAGTGGAGTACCACAAGGATCTGTTCTGGGGCTGTTGCTGTTTGTCATTTTTATCAATGACCTAGAGGAAGGCGCAGAAGGGTGGGTGAGTAAATTTGCAGACGATACTAAAGTCGGTGGTGTTGTCGATAGTGTGGAAGGATGTAGCAGGTTACAGAGGGATATAGATAAGCTGCAGAGCTGGGCTGAGAGGTGGCAAATGGAGTTTAATGTAGAGAAGTGTGAGGTAATTCACTTTGGAAGGAATAACAGGAATGCGGAATATTTGGCTAATGGTAAAGTTCTTGGAAGTGTGGATGAGCAGAGGGATCTAGGTGTCCATGTACATAGATCCCTGAAAGTTGACACCCAGGTTGATAGGGTTGTGAAGAAGGCCTATGGAGTGTTGGCCTTTATTGGTAGAGGGATTGAGTTCCGGAGTCAGGAGGTCATGTTGCAGCTGTACAGAACTCTGGTACGGCCGCATTTGGAGTATTGCGTACAGTTCTGGTCACCGCATTATAGGAAGGACGTGGAGGCTTTGGAGCGGGTGCAGAGGAGATTTACCAGGATGTTGCCTGGTATGGAGGGAAAATCTTATGAGGAAAGGCTGATGGACTTGAGGTTGTTTTCGTTGGAGAGGAGAAGGTTAAGAGGAGACTTAATAGAGGCATACAAAATGATCAGGGGGTTAGATAGGGTGGACAGTGAGAGCCTTCTCCCGCGGATGGAAATGGCTGGCACGAGGGGACATAGCTTTAAACTGAGGGGTAATAGATATAGGACAGAGGTCAGAGGTAGGTTCTTTACGCAAAGAGTAGTGAGGCCGTGAAATGCCCTACCTGCTACAGTAGTGAACTCGCCAACATTGAGGGCATTTAAAAGTTTATTGGATAAACATATGGATGATAATGGCACAGTGTAGGTTAGATGGCTTTTGTTTCGGTGCAACATCGTGGGCCGAAGGGCCTGTACTGCACTGTATCGTTCTATGTTCTATGTTCTAATTCCCATAACAGCCTCCCCGAACAGGCGCCGGAATGTGGAGACTAGGGGCTTTTCACAGTAACTTCATTTGAAGCCTACTTGTGGCAATAAGCGATTTTCATTTCATATGAATACCTCTGGCTGCAAAGGTCGATAATAATGACCACGATCGCGTCTCCATTATTTTGGGAATAACAAGTGCTTGAATTTATTGAGCATGAATAGGAGGAGAAAGATATAGATGGACAGAGAGCTGTCATGGCGGATAGGTTAGGCTGTTGTCAACGGCAACTTGCATTTAATAGCGTCTTTCACATTAAAGGAAAGCCAAGGAAGGATTGATAAAGAGGGCGAACCAAAAGATTGGAAGGAGAAGACACGGAGGGGTTTGGTGAGGGACGTCCAGAGAATAGAATCAAGTGGCTTAAAGGCATGAAACAGGACAGAGGGATGCACAGGAACCAGAGACAGAGGAATTTTCATTTTGTGGAAGGGTTGACGGGGGAGGGTGGGAGGGGGGGTGTTAGTGGAGGGCACGATAGGGCTTGAGGTTCCAGAGATAGGAAGAGATGAGGCGATTGAGGATTTGAACTCGAGGATGAGAAGATCAGATTTGAAGATGCGCAGGGGAGATGTCGACATCAGCCAGCGAGGGTGGATATGATGAGTGGGTGTCACTTGGTGCAGAATGCAACGTGGACAGAAGTGCCATGAATGAGGCAAAGTTGATGGAAAGTGGGGAATGGGAGGCCGGTCTGGAATAATGAAGTCTAGAGGCAGCAGGGCCATGAATGAGGGTTTCAGTGGCAAATGGACTGAGGTGGGGATGGAGGCCGCGATATTACCGAGGTAGAAGTGCGTGGCCCTCGCACTGAAGTGGATACAAGGTCAAATGGAAAGACAAGGTTGCCAACTGTCTGGGTTACTGGGAGACAACAGCATCTGCCTTCATCATCTGAAATTCCTGTATTCTGTGAAGTCAATATCAATTCATTGATTCAATATTGTAACATAGGAACATAGACAAAATAGGAGCAGGAGGAGGCCATTTGGCCCTTCGAGCCTGCTCCGCCATTCATTATGATCATGGCTGATCATCCAACTCAATAGCCTAATCCCACCTTCCCCCCATATCCTTTGATCCCCTTCGCGCTAAGTGCTATATCTGACTGCTTCTTGAAACCAAACAATGTTTTGGACTCAACTACTTCCTGCGGTAATGAATTCCACAGGCCGACCACTCTTTGGGTGAAGAAATGTTTCCTCATCTCTGTCCTAAATGGTCTACCCCGTACCCTCAGACTGTGACCCCTGGTTCTGGACACCCCCACCATCGGGAACATCCTTCCTGCATCTACCCTGTCCAGCCCTGTTAGAATTTTATAGGTTTCTGTGAGATTTCCCCCTCATTCTTCTGAACTCCAGTGAATACAATCCTAACCGATTCGATCTTTTCTCGTACGTAAGTCCTGCTATCCCAGGAATCAGTCTGGTAAACCTTTGCTGCACTCCCTCTAGAGCAAGAACATCCTTCCTCAGGTAAGGAGACCAAAACTGCACACAATATTCCAGGTGTGGTCTCACCAAGGTCCTGTATAATTGCAGCAAGACATCCTTGCTCCTGTACTCAAATCCTCTCGCTATGATGGCCAACATACCATTTGCCTTCTTTACCGCCTGCTGTACCTGCATGATTACCTTCAGCGACTGGTGTACGAGGACACCCAGGTCTAGTTGAACATTCCCCTCTCCTAATTTATGGTCATTCTTGTTTTTGCTACCAAAGTGGATAACCTCGCATTTATCCACATTTTACTGCATCTGCCATTCATTTGCTCACTCACTCAACTTGTTCAAATCACACTAAAGGATCTCTCCATCCTCCTCACGACCATGAGAGGTGTCATGCTTTGTTAGGTTACAGAGGAACCCCATTTTTCTCTTGTGGATTAAATATGGTGCAGATCACACACCAGTAGACTTGATATGTTAATCAATGCCCCAGTACACTTTCCACCATATACGTGAGACAGCCAGCTGTCAGTCTTACATAAGGCTTACAATCAAAGCAATACTACCAGTATCCAGCTCTCCAGTCAGATTCCAGAGTTCATGACAGGCACACAATGAGCTTCTACTGCCGCAACTCAACACACTTCATGAATCTCAAATGCCTGCCCTTACCAATGACGAACCTTCCCTCCTCCTGTGGGTGATCTTTTAGCCAGTCCCCTGTGTCTGAAGATTAAGCCCTTGTATGAATATGCTCAGATGCAAAGCGAGTTAACTTTGATAAGCCGGGGTTTGCGGAATATAGATTTAGTTACAGAAACTATAACCTACTCTCAGACATTATAGCACCGTCTCTCCAAACTTCCTGGGCGGGATTCTCTGATCCTGAGGCTAAGTGTTGACGCCGTCGCGTTTCACGACAGCGTCAACAGGCCCTCAGGCGCAGCGATTCCGGGTCCTTCAGGAGGCCAGCACGGAACTGGAGCGACCCACGCCGCTCCAGCTGCCGATCCCGGCGTCAAATGAGCGCCGCGGGTCTGCGCACGCGCGGTGCGACCGGCGCGATCGCGCGCACGCGAGGTGTCTCCCTTCTCTGCGCCGGCCTCGACGCAACCTGGCGTACAGGGGCCGGCGCGGAGCACAAGAGACCCCCAGCCCGAGAGGCTGGCCCGTCGATCGGTAGGCCCCGATTGCGGGCCAGGCCACGGCGGAGGCCCCCCCCCTGGGGCCGGACCCCCCCCCCCCATCAGGCCACCCCCGCATGGATGCACGCCGAGGTCCCGCCGGGTAAGACCGCACATGGACGGCACCGGCGGGACTCAGATTTTTCTGGCGGCTGCTCGGCCCATCCCGGGCGGAGAATCACCGTGGGGGGGGCGCGCGTAGAGCGTCGGGGCGGCATCGTGCGATTCGCAGCAGGTCCGGCGATTCTCCGGCCCGGCGTGGGCTGAGAGAATCCTGCCCCCTATCTATAGTTTTTAAGTACAATATGGATTGTCTCTCTCCCTATCAAATTCTCCCATGCAGCTGGGGTCCCATTAAGCAACGATAAAGGTACTTACTGGCTCTCCTGAGACTCCTTTTGCTCCTGGAGGACCGGAAGGTCCCGGAATACCCTACAACGACAGATTGAGTGAAGTTCATTCTCGCGAGTCGAAAGTTTGGTGAACAGGTTAAAACAAAGAAACATTGCTCTGTGCATGTGCACTGCGACCAGGTCGAGAAACGTAATGTTATTGTTTGGATTCAAAGAAACACGGTTTAGTTTTTGCTCTATCCAGGTGTAAAGGTCACGGGTTTGGAAGATGCTGTTGAAGGAGCTTTGGTGAGTTGCTGCAATGCATCTTGTAGATGGTACACAACGCACGCCCATGGTGGCGAGAGTGATTGTTGAAGCTGGTGGATGGGGTGCCGATCAAGCGGGGCTGCTTTGTCCTAGGCAATGTTGGGTTCCTTGAGGGTTGCTGGAGCTGCGCTCCGCCAGGCAAGTGGAGAGTATTCCATCACACTCCTGACTTGTGCCTTGTAGATGGTGGACAGGCTTTGGCGAGTAAGGAGGTGTGCAATAGAACTACACGGCTGTACCGTCACCTTCCCAATATTTCAAGATTAAGACTGCTAATAAAAGAAACGACAAACCACGCTTCTGAATAAAGATTGTGAACAATTTACTTCTGCTTCCTTCATTTTACCATTTAGCCCCCATTCTTTCTGAGACTTTTGTGATCCATTTACATTATTTTAACTTTATTCTTCTTTTCTAATGGAACCTATTCCACCAATTTGACCGGACGATCCTAACTTTTGTTTTCAAGTTCGAAGTAGTACATTTCTGCTCTTAGCGGACGGTGACCTGCCCTCCTAAAGGCAGAAAGGTTGAGGGGCAATTTGGTGGAGAGGTTCAAAATTATTTGGGGTTAAAACAAGCAGGTCGTGAGAAACTATCTCCGCTGGCAGAAGGATTATTATTCAGAGGAGACAAGGGTTAAGATAATTGGCAACAAAAAAAAAATCAAGGTGTTGGGGGATTGGTGGGATATGCGGGGTAGGTTATTTTTTTACACAGTGAGATGCTATTATCTGGAAGGTTCTGCATGGAAGGGCAGTGGAAGTAGATGCAATAGGGACTTTCAAAGGGAAATTAGCCGGGTTATGGGGAGAGAGCACAGGGAGAGGAGAATAATTGGTTAGCTCTTGAAATGACGCAAACATTCCCAAGTGTCATTTCTGGGCGCGATTGACGGGGTGTTTCTCGACGACCGCTTTGGCAAAATCTCGGCCCGTCTTTAACGGCACTTTAGTGCCCGAAATGAGCACCCGCGGGCGTCTCGCCATTACTGGCTGTCTCGCCGCCTGACTCGCCAGAATTGCGCCTCAGGGGTCTCGTTGCTAACAAGGTGGCGGTGCTACTTTAAGAATCCTCTGGTCCCGATGCAGCCAACAGGGTTTCTTGTTGTTAGAACCCACCGCCATCGGGGAACTTGCAGGGGGGGGGGGGCGGCGACGACGGGCCTGGAAGACCCCACCGGCGAGAATCCCGCCCTCTGACTCTCAGGTCAGACTGACGGACAGGACAGCTATCAATGCAATCCTGTGTGGCAATGTTTCTCCTCCCACGTAATGTGGTATCCTGAGAAACTGCACAATTCAAAACAAGCTATCCTGCAACGTTGTCAGTGGGTTGTTAACTAAAATCAAACACATACGTACAATTTGGTCATAAAATAAATTTGTGCCTATACGTTTAGACAGCAAAACGTTTTCACTTATGTAGCGGCCAATCCCATCCTTAATTCTTATTATGAATTTGCAGGATATGAGTGTTGTTGATACTGGGACTTACATAAAGCATACAGTGCAGAAGGAGGCCATTCGGCCCATCGAGTCTGCACCGACCTACTTAATCCCTCACTTCCACCCTATCCCCCTAACCCAGCAACCCCTCCTAACCTTTTTGGACACTAAGGGGCAATTTATCATGGCCAATCCACCTAACCTGCACGTCTTTGGACTGTGGTAGGAAACCGGAGCACCCGGGGGAAACCCACGCAGACACGGGGAGAACGTGTAGACTCCACACAGACAGTGACCCAGCAGGGAATCGAACCTGGGACCCTGGCGCTGTGAAGCCACAGTGGTAACCACTGTGCTACCGTGCTGCCCACTAGGTTATGAGAGGAGACCAAAGGCTTGGCTGACTGCTTGGTCTGAACTACTGCAGTCATCATGGTGAAGTTGCAAGTGTCCTCACAAAGCATTTAGGATGCAAATTCCTGTACTGCGACCCAGTGACGATGAAGGAACAGCGACATATGTTCGAGTCAGGATGATGTGCAACTTGCACGGGGATGTGGAGGCGATGTAGCTCCCAAGCACATGCTACTCTGGCCCATGAAGGGGGTGGGGAGGGGTTTGGGAAGTGCCACCCAAGATGCTTTGGAAACTCAGGAGTGTCATGATATCCACATTAACATATCATGGTGCAATCACACACACACACTGATGGACAGACAGGTAGACGGACCAATCAACACACACACAACATCACAGCCAATCACCAGTGAGAGCACACGCACTATAAAACAGGGAACACCACAGTTCCTGCTCATTCCACCAGGAGATAGCTCAGAGCACAGAGCTCACAGCGCGCCACTCAGACATACACCATGTGCTGAGTGCCCCTCTAAGATAGTGCTAGGGCTGGGTCCACAGGTTAGCTGGTGAAGTACGAACCACAGCCAGAAGTTAACAGTTGTTATTGTACAGAATAATAAAACAGAGTTGTACCATCTACAACCGTGTTGGTTCGTTTGTGTATCGGAACACCCAACACGACAAGGAGCTGAGTCATTCTGGCTGAATATCCGACATCTGAACAGGGCTCGTGGCTGTGACATCCAGGTGAGCTTCAGGTCAGCAAAGCTAGAGCGGTAAACACTCTGTGATGATGATATCAGAGAAAGTCAAGTGACGGTGGCTTGACTCTCTCTTCTTCGGGATAGTCATTAACTTCCAATTGCATGGCGTAAGTGTTATTTTCCACTGATCAGCCCACGCCTGGATGTTGTCCAGCTCACATTGCATGCCGGGACGGACTGCTTCAATTTTGTGAGCAATCGCAGAAATCAATGAATTAACCATAGCTTCCCGACAGTACCGCGGAGGGCCATTCGGTCCATCGAGTCAGCACCAACTCTCCGAAAGAGCATCCCACCTAGGCCCACTGCCCGCCCTTTCCCCGTAATCCCACCCAACCTTTGGACACCAAGGGGAAATTTAACACGGCCAACCCACCCAACCTGGGTGGGAAAGACTGGCACCCCCAGGGGGAATCGTTCCTCCAGAGAGCCGGCACCAAAACGACGGGCCAAATGGGCTCCTTCTGTGCTCCATTCTGTGATTCCGCGCAACGCAATTGGTCGGTTTTGGTTGAGGGTCAAATATTAACAAGGTACCAAAAGACTCCCTACCCTTACTTGAGCAGTGGGTTTAAGCTGCGGGCGTTTTTTAAACTCCCACTGCATGGAATTGCTAATCAAGCAGGCCATTTAAATGTGTAGCCTTGATTGACGCATAGAGCCCCAGCGTACCAAACCACTCCCAGTGACTCCTGCTGTGCACAATTCACAATCCAAGCAAAATATTTAAATGCAAAATGGTGATACAAGGATATAATTCCAATGTGCCAAGCCCCTTCTAATTCACTCTTCTTGGATATAGTACCAGGTCCAAGTATAACACCGTAAAGCTGAACCCTGACCCAAGCACAGAATGTTCCCAGATTTGGCCATCGAGATCTCAGAAATCACCGGTTACTTAGTGAGGTTAAATTGGAGACGTCAGATAATTTTAGATACTTCAATAACTTCCGCATAAAATGCCTGATTTGAATCAGGTTTTATTCTTTGGGTTTGGGCAGAATATACTTGAACCAAATAAGATAATGAATTATACCATCAGGGTACGTTAATCGTATTTTAAATAGTTTATAAAAATCCATATCTTAAGTCATATGTGAGTGAAAGTCTTTCATGATTGGATGCAAGTTTTAATAGTTAATTAATAGTTTGATAGGGCATTAAAAGATATTTATGGAGGGCAGCACGGTGGCGCTGTGGTTAGCACTGGTCCCAGGGTCGATCCTGGCTCTGGGTCACTGTCCGTGTGGAGTTTGCACATTCTCCCCGTGTTTCACTCCCACAACCCAAAGATGTGTAGGTTAGGTGGATTGGCCACGCTAAATTGCCCCTTAATTGGAAAAAATGAATTGGGTACTCTAAATTTATTTAAAAATATATTTATGTTCTAACTGAATTAAAATGTTATTCAGGTGTAGGGACATGTGTCAGAACTGGGGCTTCTTTCGTCGCTCATCCAACAAGCAATTTTTTGTTCATTCATGAGATATGGGTGGGCATTACTGGCAAGGAATTTACTGCCCATACCTTATTGCACTTGAGTAGGCCTTCTTAAACCGTTGCAGTCGAGATAGGGGAGGTGCACCGACAGTGCTGAGAGGGAGGGGTTTCCAGAATTTTAACCCAGCAACCATGAAGAAACTGTGATAAAATTCCAAGTCAGGGTGGTGTGTGACTTTAAGGGGAACCTTGCAGGTGTCTGTGTTCTCCATACACCTTGTGCCCTTGTTCTTCGAGATGGTATAAGTCACGGGTTTGGAAAATACTGCCCAAGGAGCCAGGGTGAGTGGCTGCCACCTGCTCCAGAATATCCAGATTCTGCCCTACTCTTGTAGCCACATCTGGCTGGTCCACCTGAGATAGGTAGAGTGGTGAGGACATGGGGCGAAGTTCTCTTTGGCGCCCAAAACGGTGCAAATCAGTCGGGCATCGCGCCGCCCCAAAGGTGCGGAATGCTCCGCATCTTTGGGGACCGAGCCCCAACCTTAAGGGGCTAGGTCGGCGCCGGACGAATTTCCGCCCCGCCAGCTGGCGGAAAAGGCCTTTGGTGCCCCGCCAGCTGGCGCGGAAATGACATCTCCGGGCGGCGCGTGTGCGGGAGCGTCAGCGGCCGCTGACGGCATTTTCGCGCATGCGCATTGGAGGGAGTCTCTTCTGACTCCGCCATGGTGGAGACCATGGCGGAGGCGGAAGGGAAGGAGTGCCCCCACGGCACAGGCCTGCCCGCGGATCGGTGGGCCCCGATCGCGGGCCAGGCCACCGTGGGGGCACCCCCCGGGGCCAGATCGCCCCGCGCCCCCCCAGGACCCCGGAGCCCGCCCGCGCCGCCTTGTCCCGCCGGTAAGGTAGGTGGTTTAATTTACGCCGGCGGGACAGGCATTTTAGCGGCGGGACTTGGGCCCATCCGGGCCGGAGAATCGCACAGGGGGGGCCCGCCAACCGGCGCGGCACGATTCCCGCCCCCGCTGAATATCCGGTGCCGGAGAATTCGGCAACCGGCGGGGGCGGGATTCACGCCAGCCCCCGGCGATTCTCCGACCCGGCGGGGGGTCGGAGAATCTCGCCCATGGTTCAAGTTGGTTTTTCCCTTATGTTGATACTCTCACCACCTGTCCCAAGACCAGTCTTTTCAGGATTGACTATGCAGGGTGTGGCTCCGAATCCTGAGCCTACGTCAGTGCCAGGTCCTAGAATCATAGAATTTACAGTGCAGAAGGAGGCCATTCAACCCATCGGTTCTGCACCGACTCTTGGAAAGAGCACCCTACTCAAGCGCACGTCTCTACCCTATCCCCGTAACCCAGTAACCCCACTTAACTTTTTTGTAAACTAAGGGCAATTTTAGCATGGCCAATCCACCTAACCGGCCCATCTTTGGACTGCGGGAGGAAGCTGGAGCACCCGGAGGAAACCCACGCAGACACGGGGAGAACGTGCAGACTACGCACAGACAGTGACCCAGCAGGGAATCGAACCTGGGACCCTGGAGTGGTGAAGCAACTGTGCTAGCCATTGTGCTACCCTACTGCCCGTTTCGTTCTTATTATATTTTGGGGTAGCCATTCGTACGACTGAGTGGTTGGCTAGGCCACTTTCAGAAGCCAGTCAACCACATTTATGTGGGTTACAAATGGGCCAGATGTGGCTACAAGAGTTGGGCAGAATCTGGATATTCTGGAGCAGGTGGTAGCAACTCACACCCTGGCTCCTTGGGCAGCATTTTCCAAACCCGTGACTTATACCATCTCGAAGAACAAGGGCACCAGGTGTATGGGGAACACTGACGGCTGCAAGGTTCCCCTTAAAGTCACACACCACCCTGACTGGGTAAGAACACAGGCGGCTGGATTCTCCGCTGTCGGGATTCTCCCTTCCGCCAGCAGCGCACCCTCGCTCGGGGATTTCCCGACGGCGTGGGGCTGCCCACAATGGGAAACCCCATTGGCTGGTTGACGAGACGGAGAATCCCGCCGGCGGCGGGGGCGCGCTGCACCAGAAAACGGGTGTGGCGGGACGGGGCGTCTCACCTCAGGTTTCCTTTTCTAAAGGGTATTCATGAACCAGATGGGTTTTTACAATAAACCGGTGATTACACGCCCATTTCACTGCTACTAATTTTTCATTCCAGATTTATTTAATCAACTGAATTCCCCAGCCCCGTTGATGGAATCTGAGCTGTGTCTCCGGATCATTAGTCCATTTCCTTGACTTACTGGTCCATTAACATAACATTGATGCTATCATACCCCAGAGCAGACTTTATTGATAAAGCAATCAATGACAAAATGTATGCTTGATTTCTTTCCTGCCCTATTTTCACAGGTGCAGAGGCTAATTATAGCTCATGAGGCGCCGGCTGGGCGGAAATTGGTAAGCTCTGAAGAGGCCAATGATTGAATGCAGCGTCTCTGTGGCTTATTGGGTAGCTTTCCCCAATGAACGGTATGGGGCTAATATAGGAGCATTGCAGAATAAGCAGGATATTGAAATTGACTTCCCTTCCCTCAACGTCTCGCTTCCGAGAAGGTGTTTTGAGCAGTTGGCAGGGATGGAGGTGTGGGGGGTGGGTGGATTGAGGGGAGGTGGGGGGGGGGGAGAGCTGGGAGTGTGGGGTCTTGCGTTTTATGGCCTCGAGGAAAGCAATCGCTCGATGTCTGCACTTCACAGTTCCAGGTGGAGGCCATATATCAGGTTGGACGTTTTCATTTGCTTCTAATTGGCCATTTGTTTTTAATCAAGTGTTTGTGCGTCAGAGGAAGAAATTCCGAAGATAGATTCTTCAGTCAGGGTCACGTCAATGCGGAGGTACACAAAATTAATAGCAACAAAGAGACGTGGATTAAACTAAGGCCTAGAAATTGCATCAGCTCAAAGTCGTCACCTAACATGGCACCGAGTCACAGTGATCCAGGGTTTAATCATTGGCTTGAATTTTTTATTTTAATAGAATGATAGAATTTACAGTGCAGAAGGAGGCCATTCAGCCCATCAAGTCTGCACCGGCTCTTGGAAAGAGCACCCTACCCAAGACCACACCTCCACCCTATCCCCATAACCCAGTAACCCCACCCAACACGAAGGGCAATTTTGGACACCAAGGGCTGATGCACGATCAATGACCACTAAAGCGAGGTTGTATTCCAACTGAAGGCTTTAATCAGCTAGATGTTTCCCCCAGCAGCTCAGGTACAGAAAGAGGGCTGCTGGGGCGGCACGGGTTCTTATACCCCGCCTATCAGGGCGGAGCTATTATACACTCTAGCCAATAGCAAGCATGCAGGTTCTACCAATGGTACTTTAGCCTCTCAGGTACCGTAATACCTATAATACCACAAGGGCAATTTAGCGTGGCCATTCCACCTAACCTGCACATCTTTGGACTGTGGGAGGAAACCGGAGCACCCGGAGGAAACCCACGCACACACGGGGAGGACGTGCAGACTCAGCACAGACAGTGACCCAAGCCGGGAATCGAACCTGGGACCCTGGAGCTGTGAAGCAATTGTGCTAACCACTGCGCTACCGTGCTGCCCAACTTAATGATTTCAGCCCATTTGGCAGATTATGAGGCTCTGCAAAGGCCTCTGAACCTCCGCAATGTGGCAGGAAAAGAAACATCAGCTGCAGTTTTTGCTCCCTATTGCTACACCAGCAAAGCCGCGCGTGGCGTGTGACAGATCACGGTTCTGTTACTGGACCGGTAAGCCAGAGGTCTGGGCTGATGACCTGGAAGCAAATGCTCAGATTGCAGGGCTGTAGATTAGATTGGAGATGCAACGAGCGTCGCACGCAGCTAACGGGGCCAGCAACAAAACCGGCAAAGTTGAAAATGAAAATCGCTTATTGTCACGAGTAGGCCTCAAATGAAGTTCCTGTGAAAAGCCCCTAGTCGCCACATTCCGGCGCCTGTTCGGGGAGGCTGGTACGGGAAGTTGAGCGGCCGGCTTTAATTGTTTGCTTGTTGCCGGGGCGACGCCGGTCGGCAGCACCGGCCCCAGAGACAGCTGGGCAGTGGTGAGGGACGGTGAGACCGGACCGCTGGGACTCCCACCAGGCGAGTGATTGCAGGCAGAGCGCAGTATCGCCACGAAGCCAGGAAATAAGAAAGAATTTGCATTCACCTCAGTGCGTACCAAGCAATTCACTGTTGTGTTGTCGGAAATGCAGCATAAAATAACAACGGCCCCAGGCAATCTGTTTTATTGATGGTGGCTGAGAGGTTTTTCAAAATTCCTTCACGGGAGGCGGGCGTCGCTGGGGTGGGCTGGCATTTGTTGCCCATCCCTAATTGCCCTTTGAACTGTGCAGCTTGCTGGGGGTCAGAGGGCAGTTCAGAGTCGACCGCATTGCTGCAGGTCTGGAATCACCTGTAGGCCAGACCGGGGAAGGATGGCAGATTTCCTTCCCTAAAGGGACCTAGTGAACCAGATGGATTTTTATGACAATGGATGACAGCTATCATGGTCACCATTACCGATTTATTTCAGATTTATTGATTGAATTTAAATTCCGCCAACAGCCATCAAATTCTTCAAATTAATGCCAAGGCATGTTTTTGAAGACCGCGCCCCTGATCGTGCAGCACGGCCTCGCTACCGGACTGGAGTCAACCAAGTCCATTGTAAATCGCTGTAGTGGGACTTGAACCCATGACCTTATGACAAGAGGGCTACTCTGAACCAAGACTTGCACTTAAGGAGCAATGTGCTCTTTTTGGCCTCTCACGCAGGTAGATCTAAAACTGTTACCTAATTAGTAGCAGTCTCCAGTGATCCCTTTAAGAAAGGCTCTGCCTTCCAGAAAGTTGAATGAAATATGGGCAGTGTGATCCCATTTGGCAAAGGGCCTGAAATAGGTTAGCCCCTGATTTGGTCCGACAGTGAAGCAAAGTCACCACAGTCCCAGATGACCACAGGCTGCTTTCCCCTTTGAGGGGGGAGAGCTGACTGGTGACAATTTAACCTGAGGGTCACCACACCTCAGGCGAGGGGCAAGGTTGAGAAGACCTTCATGAATAACCTCAGCCGGTACTGGAATTGAACCCGCGCTGCTGGCCTCGCTCCGCATCACAAACCAGCTGCCTAGCCAACTGAGCAGAACCTGCCGCCACGCATGCATAGTGAGCTGAAAGTAACTGGAGTGTTCTAATCTCTATGACAGGTAGCACATGCTTGGTATGAAAGGAGTATACATGCGTCATATTGGAACCTGCTTCTCACCTGGGAAACAAGTGTAATGAGATTATCAGTCAGGCTCACTTACTCTTGCTAGAAGCTACATACATTCATAGGCGGGGTCCCATCCTCTGCAGGTAAAAGGAACGTGTCCAGGCATTGCACCTTTTTTGAATAAACAAAGGCATGGGAGAATGTAGCTCCCTGGTCCATTTGGCATGGCAACCTCGCGACCAATCAGAACCGACTTGCCAACCAAACAGCATCCCTTTCCCAATGCAGTATAAATTGTTGCTCCCTTTGAAATTTGGCATTCTTGCATCTGTCCTGAAGATGGAAAGCTTGGACAACATGCCTCAGGTTCTGTTTGACAATTAGTCATGTTATTGCTCTTCAAACAGCTTACTCTGCGGTTTTGTTTTGTTAGAGGAAGAACTTTTGTTCTACGTTTCAGGGTGATTGCTGAGGACAGTTAAATCTTAGGGAAATATTGTCACGGAAGTTAACTTGCTTCAAAACACGTTACTCAAAAGCATTGCAACACTTCAAACATTTGGCATTGCCTCAATGGACTGAATGGCTTCCGGGTGCCGTAATGACTTTGTGACTTACTGGAAATCCTGATGATCCCGTGCCTCCTGGTTCTCCTCTTTTACCCTGTGAATAAGGGGAAGGGTTTAATAGTCGTGTTGTCAGAAATATGACGCATGTGTTAAAGTGCACGCCAGAAAAACACCACATAATTTGGATAAATAAAAATGATAATATTGGACCATCTCTTTGGTTTCACATACCCTCTGTCCATCTGGTCCAGTCCGACCTTGATCCCCTAGAGATCCCTGTTGGAAAAAGGGACAATATTTTAAAACTTTACATCATTAGTTGGGGCATAAATAGCTCATCCACGTGCTGACGAGTGGCCTTTTCATCCGATAGCCCTACCATTGGGCAGAATAGAAAATGTCTTTATTTAGGTTAATCCTCGTTAGAATAGCACTGTTGCTTCAGCGTCAGGGTCCCGGGTTCGAATCCCGGCTTGGGTCACTGTCTGTGCGGTGTCTGCACGTTCTTCCCCGTGTCTGCGTGGGTTTCCTCCGGGTGCTCCGGTTTCCTCCCACAAGTCCCGAGAGACGTGCTTGTTAGGTGAATTGGACATTCTGAATTCTCCCTCAGTGTACCCGAACAGGCGCCGGAATGTGGCGACTGGGGGCTTTTCACAGTACCTTCATTGCGGTGTTAATGTAAGCCTACTTGTGACAATAAAGATTATTCTTATTATTCCAGCATTCATGTTTCCATGAAATGTGCAGGACAGACTGAAACGCGGAAATGAAATGTTAATTTCAATAAATGTAATCAGCTATTTGAAAAACTGTGAAGAAAGGCAATAGTGAAATTCTGTTGATAGCTTATGAAACTGTTCCACAGGAACAACATGGTTTACACCGTAATTTGGTAAGTCCCCTTGTTTCCTAGCCTCCATTTACCACTCAGTTTTAAGAGCAAGTTCCCTGTTACCTGGGAATTAGCCTCCCGCCTTCTCGACTAGACTCCCGGTTACGTACCTTGATACCTGATGAACCTGGCTCTCCTGTCGGACCATCAGAACCTCTCGCACCCTGAAAGACAGAACAGATGATTTGAACAGCAGGTGTCTCTCTCGCACTTCTCCCAACTTTGAGCCTCGGCACAGATGATGCTGTGCTGAAATTTCCCTTTCTAATCCTCCCTGTATCCCTTTTCCTATCATGTGCTGCTGGCCCGCTGACTCTCTAATTCTGTTTCCTGTTTTGTTTCCTGATGTCCTCTTTTCTTTGCCACCTGCATCGCTCCCCACCCCCCCCACCTCAACCCCCTCACCCCAACCCGTACTCTTTCATTGATACCAGAAAATGCAACGCTATCGGCTGTCTGGATAACCGTTTTTTAAAATTTCTGTGGCTTGTCTGAATGGTTAATCCCGTAAAGACATTCAGTAAAGATCCAAGTCAGAGCTAGAAATACACTTTTGGAAAAAGTGTGTAAACAAAGACTCTATGATTGAAGACATTTTTCTTCTGTAAAGTATATTCAGGGACTGTCTATGACAAAAAAATATATATTTTGATAATTCCGTGGACAAAAGAAAATGCATACTTTGCATTTAGCGCACGGAATGTTCAAACAATTGCACATACTTCCATTAAACAGGCACAGGGTCATTGACAGTTCAGGGGCGGGATTCTCCCATCCCGCGACAGAGTGTCCACGCCTACAGGGGGCCAGCACGGCGCTGGAGCGGTTCGCATGGACTGTGCACCGCGGGATCCGCACATGCGCAGTGGCTTCCTTCAACGCGCCGACCCCGACGCAACATGGCGCAGGGCTACAGGGGCCGGCGCGTAGGAAAGGAGGCTCCCCAGCCAGAGAGGCCGGCCCGGTGATCCCGGTGGGCCCCGATCGCGGGCCAGGCCACATCGGAGGGCCCCCCCCGGGGTCGAACCCCCCCTCCCGCCCCACAGGCCGCCACCTGATCCTTCAACGCCGAGGTCAGAGCAGGTTAGAACGGGGCCGGTGGGACTTGTTTTTTTTCTTACGGCCGCTCAGCTCATTCGGGCCGGAGAATCTGCGGGCCGGCCGCATATAGCGGCCCGCAACCGGCGCCGCGCCAACCACTCCGGCGGCAATGGTGCCGATTCTCCGCTCTGCAGATAATCGCGTGCCGGCGTCGGGGCATCGTGGCGTGATTTGCGAGGCCCGCCAGCGATTCTCCGACCCAGCGCGGGGGCGGAGAATCCCACCCCCTGTGTCTCCTGGCTCTGCAGCACATGTTTTGTATTGTTTTTGTCCTATAGAATGAAAGGCACAGTTTTTGTATTCCTCGAATGTTGCTGAAAAGGGAGAAGATCTCTCGTCTCACACTGTTCAGAACAAATGCAAGAATCCCACATTGCCGGTGACCAGAACTATTTATACTGCGGGAGAAAAGGGGTGTTTGATTGGTTGGCAAGTCGATTCTGATTGGCTGATGCCTCACCATGGGGAAAACAATGGGAACGTACAGGCTCCACAAACTCCCAGGCAATTCATAAAAAGGTGCCAAGCTTGACCGGGTTCCTTTTGTTTGCAGAAAACAGATGAATCCACATGGATGGATATTGCTTATAGCAAGTGTAAATGGGCCATGTTACAAGCTCGACTGATTACCCAATGGGAAAAAAAACCAGCTCGAATCATTATTCTTATTTCTTCGGGGCTTTTCACAGTAACTTCATTTGAAGCCTACTTGTGACAATAAGCGATTTTCATTTCTTTCCATTTTAAGGTTTACAAGACGAGTTTGGGCCAGGATTCTTATACCCCCGTTTTTACTGTCTTTTCCCCCCTTCTGGGCATCTTAAATAGCTTGTTAGTGTAGCTATTGGCGCATTCAGGATTGTTCAAGTGGTGCCCAATCAAGGAATCACATCTACCAGGAAACATTTTGTTTAGGTTTTGCAAGCGCTGGCTGGTTGAGTTATTTTTCTCTTGAACAGACCACGGGCCAGATTCTCTGATTCTGAGGATAAGTGCGGAGGATCTGTGGCGTTTCAGGATGAAAAAATCGGCGGTGCCCCCTCACCGATGCTGCGACCGGTGAGGGGCTAGCAGCCGCGCCACCTAAAATGCCCGGCCTCCACGAAATACACTGCTGGAGAATAGCCAGGTCCGTGGCCGCAAATACGCACGGCGACGACCTGCAGCGGTTGCGTCGTACAACATGGCGCCGGCCGGGCGCGGACCCCACCTGCCAGATAGTGCTCCCCTGGACACCCCCTCGCCACCCTTTACCAGTCCCCCCCCCCAGCCCTCGCGGAAGTCCCCCCTGACCAGCAGCACGGCTCCCGCCCGACTGTGGCGGCACGGGACACAGTCCGAAGCCGCCAAGCCGGCTTCCCGCGCGGCTGGGACCACACGTCTTCCGCGCTGTCGTGAACCCGGCCCATCGGGGGCGGAGCATCAGGGGAGGGCCTTCAGCTGACGTCCGGAGGCCGTCCCAGTGGTGTGCGGCGCGTTGCCGCGACGATGCCGTTTTAGAAGGGATGGAGCATGCAAAACCTGCGTAAACCACCCCCCCCCCCCCCGATTCCATCGTAAAACGGGATAAACGCCCAATCGACAGTTACAAAATCGCCGTCGGGAAACGGAGAAACAAAAATGGTATTCCCTGCATTTGTTAAAGGTTCTACTTTGTTTCTTTTTAAAAACACAGTTCGGAACACAGAGCCAAGGTCCAGCTGCTAAAATTTTATGGAATGGTGAATATGCAGAGGAAGGTCCAGTCTTTCACTTCCATTCCTCCTGGAGTTCTGTCCCGGGACGTCATTGCCTTTCAGTTCCTCCTTCTGGGAGAGGCAGTCCACTCAACCCCAGAGCCAAACAACCTGGTCCTTAATATTGGAATATTATGCTTAAGTAGATAGAGGTTAAAAATCAAAATAGCGTTGGAATGCTCTGCACAAGGGGGTTATGGATGCGCCATTGTTGGATATGTTTAAGGCTGGGATAGACAGACCTTTGGTCTCTCAGGGAACCCATGGATATGGAAAGTGGGCAGGAGAGCGGAGTTCAAGCCCAAGGTCGGCCACAATCTTATTGAATGGCAGAGCCAGGGTGGCTGGGTGGCAGCCAGAGGGCTAGGGTACCACTCTGCCCAGAGCCCGACCACCCCCCCACTCCCCCCCCCACCCCCCACACCCCACACCCCCATAACCACTGTGCTACCGTACCTGCCCTGCCTCTGCAAACATGGCAGTCAACAACAACAACTTATATTCATATAGCACCTGCAGCAGAATAAAATCTTCCAAGACACGTATGGGCAGCACGGTGGCACAGCGGTTAGCACTATTGCCTCACAGCTCCAGGGTCCTTGGTTCAATTCCCGGCTTGGGTCACTGACTGTGCGGAGTCCGCACGTTCTCCCCCTGTCTGCGTGGGTTTCCCCCGGGTGCTCCGGTTACCTCCCACAGTCCAAAGATGTGCAGGTTAGGTGGATTGGCCGCGCTAAATTGCCCTTCGTGTCCAAAAAGGTTAAGTGGGGTTACTGGGATAGGGTGGAGGTGTGGGCTAAGTAGGGTGCTCTTTGCAAGGGCCGGTGCAGACTGGATGGGCCGAATGTCCTCCTTCTCTACTGTAAATTTTAAGATATGTTATCCATAAAAGGGATAGAGCTGGGATATTCTCGCCACTGCTCTGCAAACAATCGTATGCAGCAGATGTGAAAAGAGGTAGGAATGATTCTTCAAAAGCCTTCAAAACACTGAGATAGGAATCATAACCGCTTGATGCTGTAAAAACCAAATTGTTTGTGATGTTTCCATAATTTCCTATAAAACAATCAGGTTCTCCTTGGGGCACTTGAACATTTCCAATCTGGGAAAGATTAACGTGCAAAGATTTACAGGAGAAGACCGACCCGGAACAGAAAGTTAACTGATGAGGGGTTCACATATTCTAAAATGCACTCTTCCTGAATACAGGAACACGGGATTGGTCAGGAGAAACAAATAGAGCGCTGCAAAGACACAACGCAATGAATCCGAAAGTGGAAGGGGCACCAAATTGAGTTGTAAACAGGGGAGTTCACACAGAGGTCACCTTGTGGGCTTCGCGGGACAGGTTCAGGTGACCCTTGGCCGGAACGCAAGATCACTTTCGGCAAAGTCTTTGGACGTGGCGCCTGGAACTCAGAAGACCCGGGACTGGTACGCACCAGCTTTCGTTTTGGTTGGAATGTGAGACACGGAAGGGGAGCAGGCATGAATGGAGTAAAGAACAATGTTATCCGTATGGCCCTCAATGTGATTACGGTGAGCAGTCATGGTAGAACCACACCTTGACATTAATGGCGGCATGGTAGCACAGTGGTTAGCACTGTTGCTTCACAGCTCTAGGGTCCCAGATTCGATTCCCGGCTTAGGTCACTGTCTGTGCGGAGTCTGCACGTTCTCCCCGTGTCTGCGTGGGTTTCCTCCGGGTGCTCCGGTTTCCTCCCACAAGTCCCGAAAGACGTGCTGTTAGGTAATTTGGACATTCTGAATTCTACCTCAGTGTACCCGAACAGGCGCCGGAATGTGGCGACGAGGGGCTTTTCACAGTAACTTCATTGCAGCGCTAATGTAAGCCTACTTGTGACAATAATAAAGATTATTGTTATTATTATGTATGTAACGTATAAATCTGAATGGTTCTGATTTGCTTTATTCGGTGTCAGCTCAATTGTTGCACATTCTGTATGGATTGTATAAAAAGAATTAAATGGACAAACTCAATGGAAAAGAAGCTGCCAGATTTACAGATGAAAACATGTGGGGAGAAAGAAACCATCTCTGTATTCTTGGCAAGCGTGACTGAGCGATACGGCCAGAAATAGAGACAAACATAGGCAACATGTCTGCCCAATGAAACAAGGCCAACTCACTCACAAACTCCTTCTTTATAATACTGTGTATGTGGTAACTGCTGGTTTCAAAATCAAGGCACGTGGATAGTAGGATGGATGAAAAATAATATAAAACAACTGCAAGATTATAGATGCTGACAGTGAAAACTGAGGTAGCTTCAATCTTTACTCTCCCTGCCTCACCTCGCACCAAATCCCATTTCCTATCACCCCAGCACCCATTAACCTACATCGGGTTGAGGCAACCTTTTGATTTAAAAATCCTCGGCCTTCTTTTCAAGTCCCTCCTACTATCTCAGTAATCTCCTCCACTTCCACAACCCTCAGAGATATCTGGACTTCCCTCATTCTGGCTTCTTGAGAATCCCTGGTTTAATTCACTTCAATATTGTGGGCTTAAGTATGGCTGTTTAGCACAGGGCTAAATCGCTGGCTTTGAAAGCAGACCAATGCAGGCCAGCAGCACGGTTCAATTCCCGTAACAGCCTCCCCAAACAAGCACTGGAATGTGGCGACTAGGGGCTTTTCACAGTAACTTCATTGAAGCCTACTTGTGACAATAAGCTATTTTCATTTCATTTTTCGTTTAAGTCGAGTGCTCTTTCCAAGGGCCGGTGCAGACTCGATGGGCTGAATGGCCTCCTTCTGCACTGTAGATTCTATGATTCATTGAATATTGGTGGCCGTGCCTTCATTTGCCTCATCCCCAAGCTCTAGAATTCCCTCCCTACACCTCTCTGCCTCTCTCCTCCTTTAAGACACTCCTTAAAACCAAGCTTTTAATCATCCGCCCGAATATCACCGAATGTCGCTCGGTGACATATGTTGTTCCTGTGATGCTCCTGTGAAGCGCTTCTGATCTGGCTTAACAAACTTAAGATTTCTGCTGTGCACTTTTTTTGCAAGTCACTTTACGGGACGTGTGCGTCGCTGGTTTGGCCAACATTTATTACCCATCCCTAACTGCCCTCCATTTCAGAGGGCATTCGAGAGTCAGTCACATTGTTGCATGTAGGCCAGACCAGGTAAGGCCGGCGGATTTCCTTCTCTAAAGGACATCAATGAACCAGGTGGGTTTTTACGACAACCGACAATGGTTTCATGGTCATCTTTAGACTTTTCTATCCAGATTTTTATTGAATTAAAATGTCACCATCTGCCATGGTGGGATTTGAACCCTGGTCCCCAGACCATTACCCTGGGTCTGTGGATTACTAGGCCAGCGACAGTACCACTACCCTACTGCCTCCCCTGATTTCTATTGACTGGTGAAATCTTTCACAAATGAATTTGTTGCTTGGTTATCACAGTGAGGAGCGTTAGGGCACCAACACATTTACTGCTTTCTTCACTACAGGTCTGTATTCAAAATGCACCAGTAGTGACTGGGATGGGAGACTCATTAACTTGTGGACCTTAATATACTGCAGACTCCCGTGACTTCCTGAGAGGCCGGTTGGTGGGTGAGACTAGCCAATAGCAACGTACATTTGTCAAGTCAGGCCATAAACGTAGGAGCAGGGGGCAGTGGTTCAGCCCTTTGACCCTGTTCAATGAAATCCGAGTCGATCTATATCGCAACCCACCCGGTTTGGTTCCATCATTCCTTAATGCCCTTGACAAGCAAAACGCTATCCATCTCAGATGTCGAATCATTCGCTGAGCTGGCATCCACAGCCTTTTGTGGGAGAGGGTTCCATACTTTGTATGGGAGATGTGTTTCCTAACATCTCTGCTGATTGGTTTCGTCATCCCCCCCCACCCCCGCTCCCCCCCCCCCCCCCCCCCCACCCACGAGGGCCACAGGAAAACAATCATTGGTCTCCCTGTGGGACCCGTGGATCTCCCCAGGTAGGGGGAGGGGGCCAACCGCCTGGGGCTCGTTATGAGCATGGTACAAAAGCAGGCCCAACTCAGGGCCTGGTCAGATAGGCCCTCCCAGTGAGGGGAGTGAGATGCTGCATTACGCAGGCTATTGTAAATATATAAATAAATCCATCTTCGCTAGCGACAGCTTTCCTACGAGTTATTATTGGTTTGGTTCTGCATTTAAGGTTATGTCCCCTTTGACCCTGACTCTTGCACCAATGGTTAAAAATGCTTCTCTCTATCTAAACTTAATTTCCTTTCAAAGTCCTGCAGACTACCCTTAAATCGCCCTTTAACCCCAGCATGAAGCATTGTGAGGTCAGTCACGCACAGCGCGATAAAGGTCTCACAGCCAAGGACAATTCTCACAGAATGTCTACGAATTGACCAACTGGGCAGCACGGTAGCACAGTGGTTAGCACCGTGGCTTCACAGCGCCAGGGTCCCAGGTTCGATTCCCCGCTGGGTCACTGTCTGTAAGGAGTCTGCACGTTCTCCCCGTGTCTGCGTGGGTTTCCTCCCACAGTCCAGAGACGTGCAGGTTAGGTGGTTTGGCCAAGATAAATTGCCCTGAGTGTCCAAAAAGGTTAGGAGGGGTTATTGGGTTACGGGGATAGGGTGGAAGTGAGGGCTTAAGTGGGTCGGTGCAGTCTCGATGGGCCGAATGGCCTCCTTCTGCACTGTATGTTCTATGGTGGCTTTTTTCACTCTCTCTCTCTCTCTCCAACAGGCCATTTGCAAACTCGCCAAAGAAAAACTCTGTGGCTATTCAATAAAAATAGCAAAAGCTACATATTTCTACCTGAGTGCAAAATTTATGAACGAGTCCACGATGCCTTTGCCAATCAAATTCATTGTGCCTTTTCCATCCCCATCATCCTAACAGACTGTCCGACATGAGGCAGCTTAATTGGTATCAATCGGTGTCTCAATATGAGCAGTTGCGGGCAGTGAACGTGCAGACACGGGTGATTTGCGGGCTGTGAACGTGTAGACACGGGTGATTTGGTGCAGACTAGCAGAGCTCATGTTACTTAAAACCCTGATTGGATGTCAGAAAGATCATTTTTATCCATTAATCAGTGGAAAAAATACAGAATTCATCATATTTGGAGGTTTAATACCCTGGAGGAGATGAAGCAGCAACTGAACCAGTTGTAAAGCACACCCATGTTCAATTTGAATGAAATAATAATCAAAACTTCAAACCCAAGTTCGAGTCATTGCCCTGACTGACATTTGCACCTGGAATTACCTTGGGCATTTGACTCGGCAACAAAAGAACTGCCTACGAGCCACTGAAACAGCAGAGGTGCTGGAATGTTTGCTCATCCTGAGTCGGAAGGTTGTGGGTTTAAATCTGACTCCAGAGACTTGGGTGGGGAAATCTTCGGGATCAGCCCGCCACGGGAATCGCCGCGGGTGGGACGTATAATTCGACGGACGAGCTCAAAGTATCTTGACCTCGGGTGGGAATTTCCAGTCCCGGGCTGGGCGTGCCTGGAACATCTCGCCCCTTGAGGGCAAACATCCAGGCTGACGCTCCAATGTGGCGCTGAGAGAGTGCAGCATTGTCAGAGCTGCTGATCTCGGGATGGGGCGTTGAACTGAGGTGCCGTCTGCCCTCTCGGGCGAATGTAAAGGATCCCGGGGCCACTATCTTGAAGGTGAACAGGGGAGTCCTGGCAACCTGAGCAGCAGTCATCCCTCATCAAGATCGCAAAAACAGTTTATCCGGTCGTTTGTGGAATCTTGCTGTGTGCAAATTGGCTGCCTTATTTCCTTCATTACCACGATGTCAATACTTCAAAAGAAGTACTTAACTGACTACAAAGCCCCTTCGGACGTCCTGGAGTCCTGAAAGAGGCTACATTGCAACATTTCCGACGATAATAGCTTAATAGCAGCCACAGAGAAAAGATCGATTCAGTTTCAATGCCTGGAAATTCAGTACGAGAGAAAAGAAGCAGGTTTATACTGCAGACGGATGACCCTGAAACACATGAAAGACGCATCAAGTTACTGACAGTCCAACATCTTGCCAAGTCATTGCAAGAGATGGCAAGAGATCTAAAAGAACTTGCAAATCTTAGAGAGCAGGACAAGGATAATGCATGAATATTGCTGAAATGGAGCTGCACAGGATATATCTGGACATGAAAGAAAGTTATTTCTGTACTGAGACTGATTCCTTGCAATTGAGCGGGACATATTTGGACATGGGGCAAGGGGGGGGGGGGGGGAGTATTGGTCATGAAAGAACATGTAGACCCCCCCCCCCCCGGTGATGTTATGGTTGATACACATGACTGGCTTGTTTGGCCAGCAGAGGCGAGCAGCTGAGGAGTTCGGCTTGTTGGTGAGGGCTGACCAGGTGAGGAGGGCAAGTCAGAGGTTGATAGATTTTTGGGTATCAGAGGAACTCAACTGCCGGATATGGGAACAGTGCGGGGAGGTGTAGCTGTGGTAGATGATGAACCATGAAGCTGTTGAATTACAGAGCAGACTCAAAGGTCCATGTAGCCTGACCCAGCTTCTATTTCTTATGGTCTTCTGGCTGAAGACAAATCTGTCCATTCTAGCACTAATTATGGGCGGCACGGTAGCAGAGTGGTTAGCACTGTTGCTTCACAGCACCAGGGTTCCGGGTTCAATTCCCGGCTTGGGTCATTGTCTGCGCGGAGTCTGCACGTTCTCCCCGTGTCTGCGTGGGTTTCCTCCGGGTGCTCCGGTTTCCTCCCACATGCCCCGAAAGACATGGGGGGGGGGCGATTCTCCAATATGGAGCACAAGTGTTCGCGCCGTCGTGACCGCCGGCGCTTTTTGCGACGGCGCGAACCGGGCCCGGGTACGACAGATTACAGCACGGTGCTGGAGCGGGTCACGCCGCTCCAGCCTCCTTTCGTGGTGCCAAATGGGCGCCGCGCCAACCCGCGCATGCGCGGGGGACTTCTTTAGCGTGCCGGCCCCGGCTCAACATGGCGTCGGGGTTCAGAGGCTGGCCGTGCCGGAAAGTAGGCCCGGGGTGGGGGGGGGGGGGGGGGGAGAGGCCGGCCCGCCGATCGGTGGGCCCCATCGGAGGCCCCCCCGGTGCAGGAGCCCCCCTCTCCCTCCCCCCTCGGCCCTCCGCGCAGAGTTCCCGCCGGCAGCGACCAGGGGTGAACAGCGCCGGCCGGACTCCAGTGGCCCGGGGCCGGCGGCGCACCAAACGTGCCGGTGCAGATGGCGCCGACTCTCCGCACCTCGGAGAATCGGGCGCCGGCGTCGTGGCACGGTTGCAATGGATTCTCCGGCCCGGCACGGGGCTCGGGGAATCGCCCCCCCACGCTGTTAGGAAATTTGAAAATTCTGAATTCTCCCTCTGTGTACCCGAACAGGCGCCAGAGTGTGGCGACTAGGGGATTTTCACAGTAACTTCATTGCAGTGTTAACGTGAGCCTACTTGTGACAATAAAGATTATTAAGTAGGGTGAGTGGGCATGGACCAGGCCAGAATCAGAGGGATGGAAAGTTTGGGGCGAGGGCTGACAGGTTTGGAGGAGGTTAGAGATTGAGGGACTGTGAGCCGATGTGGGTCTGGGAGGTGCTGGGCGACTGGGATGGGCAATGGGGGGGCAGAGTATAGAGGTACAACGTGGATGCTTGACCATCCCCTCAGCCTGTCTTAGGCTGGCTGACACAAACCACTGCACATTCTGTGGTCCCTATGTTCTCTACTGCACATTGCACCCCCCTCTCCTCCTGCTACACTGCAAGATAAGATCATTAATTCCAGATCTGGTTTGGATAAAAATAATGACTTTTCAATTATCCACCACAGCTGTGCTCTTCTGCAAATGTTTGTTTTCATTATAAAATCTTTATCAACACTGTAACAAGAAAAATGGACTTTTGTGTCCTCACTTTTTCCGAATGTTTGCAAAATCCTTTGAGGAGGATTACATTTGTTTTGAGTTGTGCAATGGACGAGCAACCAGCCTGCTCGAGCTTTCTACCAATATCTTCTTCGTGTCCCCCCTTTTTTTCTAACAATGTCCAAAAGAGGAGAAGATGTTCGTTTCCCAGTGTTTGGAAAAGGGAGGTATCAATTTTCACAGGGGAGACGGTGGTGTCGGGGGCACTGGACTCGTCATCCAGAGACCCGACTCAACATGGCGTCGGTGTCCAGGGGTCGGCCGTGCCGGAATATAGGCCCGGGTTGTGGGGGGGGGGGGGAGGCCGGCCCGCGCATCGGTGGGCCCCGATCGCGGGCTAGACCCCATCGGAAGCTCCCCCCCCTCCCCCGGTGCAGGAGCCCCCCTCCCCCTCCCCACAGGCTCCCCGCCCACCCCCCCCCCGGCCCTTCACGCAGAGTTCCCGCATTCTGTTATGGGGACCTGTCTTCGAATCCCAACTTGCCAGATGGTGGAATTTAAACTCAATAAAAACCTGGAATTAGAGGTCTAATGGTGACCTTTAAACCATTGTCGACTGTCGTAGGAACCCATCTGGTTCACTATCGTCCTCCAGGGTAGGAAATCTGCCGTCCTCACCCGGTCTGGCCTACATGTGACTCCAGACCCACAGCAAAGGGTTGACTCTTAATTGCCCTCTGAAATGGCCACTCAGTTGAAGGGCAATTAGGGATGGGCAATAAATGGCGGCCTCGTCAGTCATGTTCACACCCCGTGAATGAACAAAAAAGTTTTTTTTACTAATAGCCCGTAATAAATATATTTTACGATGCCATTAATGGGGCAGCTGCAGAAAACACGGGAAAACAGCTCGTTATTCATCTTTCAGGGCTGAGAGCTCCCAGTCAGCAATCACTTTGCTCTCTCACCCCCAGCCTCAGTGCGGATGAGGAGAATCCCGATCCTGATCCCCCGGTTCCGTGTTTCCTGGTGCCACGCCGTTCGCTGGTGGTGGGATTCCCTGCTCCCGCCCCTTGTCAATGGGATTTCCCATTGGAGCTGCCCCGCGCTGCCGGGAAACCCGGGGGTGGGAACAAAGAATGCCAACGGCTGGAAAATTCCAGTCAGGGAAAATAGGAGCAGGAGGAGGCCATTCGGCCTTTCAAACCTGTTCCACCATCCGCCATGGCTGATCATCCACCTGTTGTGGGCCAGGGTTTAGAGACCCCCAAAGTGTATCATGGAGTTCACCTGACCCACAACCTTTACTAGATTGTGGTATGGGGAGCACACGGCCCACTCTACAGGTGTGGGACAGCAGAAATGGAAAATGATTTTTAAAAGCTAAACAATGTATATTCTATGGACTCAAGTTAACCTTTTTAAAACAAACAGTGAACATCTTAGCAACCATTGATTCAAATACAACCCCCAAAGAATACAACACTAAGTAATGCTTAATAACTTCCCAAACAACATCCAGAAGACAGAAAAAACACCTTTTAACAGAAGCACATTAGGTTAAAGTCACTACTGTTCATAGTTTTAAATCACCAGAATCGATTTACAGTCTTTAGATTAAAGAGAGAGATTCATACACCTTCTGGCTGTGACTGCAGCTATCCAGATCTACAAACAAAGCTAAAAAAACACCCTGCAGCATGCTCAAAAACGAAAGTAAAAAGCTGACAGACAGCCCAGCTCCACCCACTCTCTGACATCACTGCAGTAATATGAGCAGCCAAACATTTCTTAAAGCGACATTCTCATGACACAACTCAATAGCCTAATCCCGCTTTCCCCCATATCCTTTGATCCCCTTTGCCCCAAGTGCAATATCTAACTGCTTGTAAACATATAGGGCGTGTTAGCGGTTTTGTTGCGCCTGACCTGATGTCGGGTTGAATCTTGCGAGAGGCCCCTCGCGAGATTTGCTCGAAACGCCTCGCGCAATCCAGATCTGAGCCTACTGGCTCATTTAAACATGCGTTTGCAGAATTCACTTGCTACTCGGGTTCTATCAGCCCTGACTGGCAGACCTCTGGGTGAAGAAATCTCTCCTCATCTCTTTCCTCAATGGTCTCCCTGTATTCTCAAGACTGTGATTCCTGATTCTGGACACTCCCACCATGGGAAACATCCTTCCTGCATCTACCCTTTCTCGTCCTGATAGAATTTTATAGGTCTCTATGAGATCCACTCTGAACTCCAGCGAATACAATTCTAACCAACTCAATCTCTCCTCATATGTCAATCCTGTCTTCCCTGGAATCAGTCTGGTAAACCTCTGCATTTCATCTAGAGTAAGAACATCCTTCCTCAGGTAAGGAGACCAAAACTGCACACACTATTCCAGGTGTGGCCTCACCAAGGCCCTGTATAATTGCAGCAAGACATCCCTGCTCCTGTACTCGAATCCTCTCGCAATGAAGGCTAGCGTACCATTTACCTTCTTTACCGCCTGCTGCACCTGCATGCTTACCATCAGTGACTGGTGTAAGAGGACACCCAGGTCTCGTTGCACATTCCCCTCTCCTAATGCTACCAAAGTGGATAACCTTGCATTTATCTAAATTATACTGCGTCTGCCATTCCCACTCACTCAACTTGTCCAAATCCCACTGAAGGATCTCCGCATCCTCCTCACAGCTCACCCTCCCACCCAACTTGGTGTCATCTGTAAATCTGGAGGCATTCCATTTAGTTCCCTCATCTGAATCATGAATATATATTGTGAATAGCGGGGGTCCCAGAAACGATCCTGCGGTACCCCACTAGTCACTGCCTGCCATTTGGAAAAAGACCTGTATATTCCTACTTTTTATTTCCTGTCTGCCAACTAGTTTTCTATCCATCAGGATACATAAGAACATAAGAACTAGGAGCAGGAGTAGGCCATCTGGCCCCTCGAGCCTGCTCCACCATTCAATGAGATCATGGCTGATCTTTTGTGGACTCAGCTCCACTTTCCGGCCCGAACACCATAACCCTTAATCCCTTTATTCTTCAAAAAACTATCTATCTTTATCTGAAAAACATTTAATGAAGGAGCCTCTACTGCTTCACTGGGCAAGGAATTCCATAGATTCACAACCCTTTGGGTGAAGAAGTTCCTCCTAAACTCAGTCCTAAATCTACTTCCCCTTATTTTGAGGCTATGCCCCCTAGTTCTGTTTTCACCCGCCAGTGGAAACAACCTGCCCGCATCTATCCTACCTATTCCCTTCATAATCTTATATGTTTCTATAAGATCCCCCCTCATCCTTCTAAACTCCAACGAGTACAGTCCCAGTCTACTCAACCTCTCCTCGTAATCCAACCCCTTCAGCTCTGGGATTAACCTAGTGAATCTCCTCTGCTCACCCTCCAGTGCCAGTATGTCCTTTCTCAAGTAAGGAGACCAAAACTGAACACAATACTCCAGGTGTGGCCTCACTATACCTTATACAATTGCAGCCTAACCTCCCTAGTCTTAAACTCCATCCCTCTAGCAATGGAGGACAAAATTCCATCTGCCTTCTTAATCACCTGTTGCACCTGTAAACCAACTTTTTGCGACTCATGCACTAGCACACCCAGGTCTCTCTGCACAGCAGCATGTTTTAATATTTTATCATTTAAATAATAATCCATTTTGCTGTTATTCCTACCAAAACGGATAACCTCACATTTGTTAACATTGTATTCCATCTTCCAGACCCTCGTCCATTCACTTAGCCTAATCCCACACTTTCTAATCCCATACACTTTGACTCTGTCCGATCCTGCCGCTGTTTTCAAAGTACCTGATATGCATCTTTATAACTCAGTTGGCCAAGTTTTTGCCCATCAGCTGAAATTGAAATCTATTAAATGTACGAAACCTGACAGGCTTTGTTGAAGATTGGTGAAGGAGGTCGCGCATTCCTGAATTATTTCCAGTAACTATCACATCAGCGCTTCTGCCTTGCCACTCAGAACTTGGCAAGGAAAATTGATTTCAAAAAAATAACTTAATCTGACGGTTGCTGGAAGTGCAGTCCACATTCTGCAATCAATAATAGATTATTCAAACATGGAATTTGTCAGGCTTTGGTTTTTAGATTAGAATGCAATGCTGTTTTGGCAGATCCTCTTGTGAAATGACTTTAAAAGCCTTTTGTTTTTCAAGTGCGCAGAACCTGTTTTTTCCCCATGCAGGTGTGAGATGGGTTATCCTTTGTAGACCGAGCAGCCTTCATTCTTCGAGTGAGGATTTTCTCTGCGTGGACACGCAAACCCAAGCAATGTGGGCAAACTCAGGATTGTCAGTCTTTTCTTTAAATAAATTTATGGTTACGCCTGTGCTTCTTCCTACATCCTCTAACTATGCCCCCTTGAGTGGCCAGCTCACGTGATTCATGTGGGCACTGAAGCATAGAATTCCTGCAGTGCAGAAGGAGGCCATTCAGCCCATCGGGTCTGCACCCGCCCTCTGAGAGAACACCCTACCCAGGCCCACTCGCCCTCCCCATCCCTGCAACCCCCCCTCTAACCTGCACAACCTTGGACACTAAGGGGAAATGTAGCACGGCCAATCCACCTAACCTGCACACCTTTGGACTGTGGGAGGAAACTGGAGCACCCGGAGGAAACCCACGCAGACACGGGGAGAACGTGCAAACTCCACATTCAATATAATAGCGTCATAGAGTTTTACAGCAAAGAAAGAGGCCCTTCAGCCCATTGTGTGCGGTCCGGCCCATCAAGCACCTCTTTTTTTTACAGCATGTGGTCCGTAGCCTTGAATGCTGTGGCAGCACGGTAGCATAGTGGTTAGCACAGTTGCTTCACAGCTCCAGGGTCCCAGGTTCGATTCCGGCTTGGGTCACTGTCTGTGGGGAGTCTGCACGTTCTCCCCGTGTCTGCGTGCGTTTCCTCCGGGTGCTCCGGTTTCCTCCCACAGTCCAAAGATGTGCAGGTTTGGTGGATTGGCCGTGCTAAATTGCCCTTAGTGTCCAAAATTGCCCTCAGTGTTGGGTGGGGTTACTGGGTTATGGGGATAGGGTGGAGGTGTGGCCTTGGGTAGGGTGCTCTTTCCAAGAGCCGGTGCAGACTCGATGGGCCGAATGGCCTCCTTCTGCACTGTAAATTCTTTGTTAAAAAAAAAACTTTTCAAGTAATCGTCTAAATGCTTCTTCAATGTTCTGAAGGTTTCCGCCTCGACCACACCTTTCCTCAAATTCCCTCTAAATTTCCTGGCCCTGACCTTAAATCAATGCCCCCGGTTACTGAGCCCTCTACTAAGAGGAAAGGTTTCTTCCTATCTGACCTATCTATGTCCATCATAATTATCTACACCTCAATCAGGTCCCCCCTCAGCCTTCTCTGCTCAAAGGAGAACAACCCCAGCCTAACCAGCCTCTCTTTATAGCTGAAACACTCCAGTCCAGGTAACATCCAGGTGAATCTCCTCTGCACCGTCTCTAGTGTAATCAGCATTAACAAAACCATTAGTCCTCATAAGAACATAAGACATAGGAGCAAGGGTAGACCGAGGGCGGGATGCTCCAAAGATGGGGGGCTATGTCCCAGCGCCAGTGTAAAAATGCTGGCGTTTCACTCTGGATTTTCCTTAAGAAAGTCCTGAGCGATTCGCCAATTTGCCGGGGGCTGGCAGGGCCCCGAAGTGCTTCCCGCAGCTCTGTCTGCGGATACGGGGCCCTGCACTTCTGGTTGGGAGTCCATGCAGGTGCACAGCGGCCACCTGGGGCGGTCGTGCCGTGCGACTTGGCGGACTCTGACCTCCACCAAAAATGTAGGCCCCCCCCCCCCCCCCCCCCCCCCCCCCCCGAGACCGCACGCGCCCACGTGTCCGTGATGCCCGATCACTCCCCTGGCCCCACCCCCACCCCTGTGATTGATCCCCCGCCCCCCACCAGGGCGGCTGAGTCCTTCCTCGTCAATCACTGTGATCAAAGCAATGCAAAGACAAGAATAGTGAAGCCAAATCACCCCAAGCAAAGCCAGCCCTGAAATTCAAGGGGTTCTCGCTTCTCTCCAGGAATTACTCAGAAATAAAGGAGCTGATTGAGATCTGGTGAGGGTGACCTGAGATAAACCGTGGGGGGTCTGTGACCTTTCGATTCGCACACGGGGTTGCCCACTGGAATGGCCGGGAGTCCCGGTGGCCCAAGGAATCCTTGCCGGGGATTATAAACCACAGGGCAGTGGTGAAGGGAGCAGGAGCTTACCGTCAGGATAACGTGCACTTCTCCTGTTAACGTCTTTGGGCAGGAAATATTCTGGACAGAGACGATCCTCCGGAATGAGTTGCTATTTTTCAACCGTTCCCAGATCTGCTCCCGTCACACCGCCGGCTTTCCGTGACATCACTGCCGCCGCCGGTCTCCTGGAATCTGTCCGTCTCGAGTTGGCAGCCGTCTCGAGTGCACAATGGCAGCTTGGAGCTGTGCCGATTTCAATACTCCCTTCAATCTCTTAATTCTACACTGCCAAATACATTTGACAAAAGCTGCAGGAGGCCTGGGACGTGAAATCGTCGGTTTGAAACATTATCGCAGAATGTTATATAATTACGTTTCAAAAAGAAAGCGTGAGTGCCTGACTTACTCAATTCTGACTGTCGCCCGTGGCTTAGTTGACAGTGCGCTCACCTCGGTGTCAAACGTTGCTGGGATCAATTCCTACTCCACAACTTGATCTAGGCCGACGCTCTAGTGGGGTACTGAGGGAGTGCTGTACTGTTGGAGGTGCTGACGGGGGGGGGGGGGGGGGGGGGGGGGGGGGGGGGGGGGGCACGGTGGCACAGTGGTTGGCAACGCTGCCCCACAGCATCAGGGACCGAGGTTCGATTCCCACTATCTTGTGGTGTTTGCACGCTCTCCCCCGTGCCTGCGTGGGTTGCCTTCGGGTGCTCCGGTTTCCTCCCACAGTCCAAAGATGAGCGGGTTTGGAGGATTGGCCGTGCTCCAAACAGCCTCTTAGTGTCCAAAGATTAGGTGAGATTATGGGGAGTGGGCCAAGGTTGGGTGCTCTTTTGGAGGGTTGTTGCAGACTCAATGGGCCTCCTTCTGCACAGGAGGGGTTCTGTGACTTCCTATTTTGGATCATATATTAAACTGAGGCCCCATAGCTTGCTCAGGCAAATATAAAAGATCCCATCGCATGCACTTGGATGGAGATAGACTGGCATGGTCTGGTTGGGTGAGCTATTTCTCTGCCGCGTACCTATGTATTTCGCCGGCGAGGTAACTTGACTGATATTTATCCCACCATCGACATGACAAAACAGATTATCTGGTCAGTGGAAGCTTGCGAAGCACAAATTGACCATTTTTCCTACATTGCAAGTCTGACTAAACTTCAAAAAGAACTTCATTGGCAGTAAAGTCTTTTGTTACATCCGGTAGTTGTGGAAAAAGCTGCATGAATGTGAGTCTTTCTTTAAAATGATTAATCTATGATCAGACATTGCACCAACAGAGACCGATAATCTCTTGTAATTAAGTATCCCTGAGGGGAAAGCAGCTCCAACGTGCTGAGTGAGTGAGGGATACAATCACAGCTGACTGATAGCAACTGCGAGAAACAGAATTGTGGAGTTTAAACAACAGTTTGGAATGCTTACTTTTGCAAAGCAGAGTGGATCAAAGCCCAGACGATGCTGCCGGTCCTTTCCTCCATCCTTGTTGGCAGTCCGCCGATGACCATCAACGTACATGGTCTGGATTATCAGTTCCAGAGTAAGCTGCCGCTTGCCGCTCCTTGTATTTGATGCATTTTTATGGGCCAGTTAACAGGAAACGTCGGAGTTGTAGGTGTAACGCTTCACCCCATGTCTGTAATAACTTCATTAATAAGGGGATCAGGGGTTATGGGGAGAAGGCAGGAGAATGGGGATGAGAAAAATATCAGCCATGATTGAATGGCGGAGCAGACTCGATGGGCCGAGTGGCCTAATTCTGCTCCTATGTCTTATGGTCTTATAACTCACTCCGTTTTCAGCTGAATGGCACAGCAGGAACCACAACAATGCAGCCCCACTGGACAAGAGCGTTGCTTCGCAGGATCTCAGGGTACTGCAAGTTTCCTGATGATATCCTGAAGTTGGTCCAATAAAGCCTCAAAGAATCATAGACAA
This sequence comes from Scyliorhinus torazame, assembly GCF_047496885.1. Classification (NCBI taxonomy): domain Eukaryota; kingdom Metazoa; phylum Chordata; class Chondrichthyes; order Carcharhiniformes; family Scyliorhinidae; genus Scyliorhinus; species Scyliorhinus torazame. The sequence goes on along the minus strand of NC_092728.1, from coordinate 102,643,771 downwards.
TTACAGCACGGATAGAGGCCATTCAGTCCATCGGGCCTGCACCAGCCAACAGGGAGCATCTGGCCTTTCTTTAAAATTCATTTATGGGATGTGGGTGCTGCTGGATAGACCCACCAGTTATTCCCGTGGTTTCCTTCAGAAGGTGGAGGTGAGCTGCCTTCTTGAACCCGCTGCAGCCCATGTGTTGTAGGTACACCCACTGTGCTGTCAGGGATGGAGTTCCAGGATTTTGACCTCGGCAACAGTGAGGGAACGGCCGATATATTTCCCAGTCAGGGTGGTGAGTGTTTGGGGGGCAACCTCCAGGTGGTGGGGTTCCCAGGTATCTGCTGCTCTTGTCCTTCTGGATGGGAGTGGTCTCACGTTCCAGCTCTGGGTCTGCAGCCGTGTAGGTTACGGCACTTCAAATGGATATTCAATGTGATGATGCTTTCTGTCACTATCACCCTTCCAGGCAATGAGTTTCAAGCTCGCACCGCCCTCTGAGTGAAAATAATTCCTCCAATACCACCTACAATTACTCTAAATCTATGCCCACTGGTTACAGACTCCTCAACGACAAGAAATAGGTCCTTCCTCTATCTGGACCCCTTGCGAATTTACACACTTCAATTAAACCACCTCTCAGCCACCTCCATTCCAAAGAAAACAGCTCCAACCATTCCTCGTGGGCAAAATTCTCCAGTCCACCAACATCCCCGTTAATCTCCTCCGTACCCTGCTGAGCGCAATCACCGCTTTCCCGCGGTGTGGTGAATGTTGTTTTTTTGCTGTTGTCTCGTCTTTTCCACAGTTTTAGGGGTTTTTGCTGGTTCTGCATTCTGGTTGCAATGAACTTGTGTGGTGACGCCCCCCCCCCCCCCGTCATGGCAATGTCCCTTTAAGAAATGTTTCTGTCTTATCACATGGTTTCAGTGATGCCATTGTGTGGCTGGAGCTGGGCTGTGGCTCTGGGAGTTGGTTTTACTTTCGCTTTGGGTTGGAGCTGGTTTGTGGCTCTGTGCGTTTTTACTTCCGTTTTCACATTTGACTGCTGTACTCATACAGAGAAGTATCTTGGCCTGTCTCTCTGTTTCCAATTTTAAAGAGTTATTCCAAGGAGAAAACCCAATGATTATAGTTACCTACTGTTTTGGTAAAAAGGGGTTTTTGTATATGGGATCTTGTTATTGAATTGGAACAGTTAAAGGGGGAATTCATTAAGAGTTATACATAGATTACTGTAGCTGTTGGGGGTTTTTATGTTTCTGGTTGATAATAATTCTTATTGTGCGTGTTTATGCTGATGTTAACTAAATTTGTAGAATAAAGCTTGTTTTTTGACTAAAAGTGCCGAAGAACTCTGTGGAATAACACCTGAAAGGCAGGCTCTTGAGCTCATCTTAACGAAAATCAATAAACAGTTATAGGTCAGGTGAACTCCATGATATACTTTGGAGTTTTCTAAACCCTGGCCCATAACACCCCAGAGAAAGTGGAAAATATCTCTCAAAGACTTCAGCGCACTCTAAAATCGAGTAACGTACGAGTAACCTTGTGGGGAACAAAAGTACATAAGAACATAAGAACTAGAAGCAGGAGTAGGCCAACTGGCCCGTCGAGCCTGCTCCGCCATTCAATGAGATCATGGCTGATCTTTTGTGGACTCAGCTCCACTTTCCGGCCCGAACACCATAACCCTTAATCCCTTTATTCTTCAAAAAACTATCCATCTTTATCTTAAAAACATTTAATGAAGGAGCCTCTACTACTTCACTGGGCAAGGAATTCCAGAGATTCACAACCCTTTGGGTGAAGAAGTTCCTCCTAAGCTCAGTCCTAAATCTACTTCCCCTTATTTTGCGGCTATGCCCCCTAGTTCTGCTTTCACCCGCCAGTGGGAACAACCTGCCCGCATCTATCCTATCTATTCCCTTCATAATTTTATATGTTTCTATAAGATCCCCCCCCCCCCCGCATCCTTCTAAATTCCAGCGAGTACAGTCCCAGTCTACTCAACCTCTCCTCGTAATCCAACCCCTTCAGCTCTGGGATTAACCTAGTGAATCTCCTCTGCACACCCTCCAGTGCCAGTACGTCCTTTCTCAGGTAAGGAGACCAAAACTGAACACAGTACTCCAGGTGTGGCCTCACTAACACCTGATACAATTGTGCATTGTTCTGTGCAGTGTGGCAGGGAACGATATTTGGGAACATTTTTGAGTTGGGTGCAATGTCGTTCCAGCCCCAGGGCCAAATGCAAAAAGTGTTTACAAATTTAGAAAGAAACGGAAAAAGATTTGTGAAAAAAATAAAATCAGACAAGGAGCATCTCGAGAGAAGGCACCCACTTCTTCCAAATACTGGCAGCGTGTGAACAGAACATTAATCTAAAAGTAATTGTGACGCAAGTTCTCTGAAGTTATCATGCATGTATCAGTCTTGGATCAATGGATAGCACCTTGGCCTCTGAGTCAGAGGTTGACGGGTTCATGCTCCACGATAGGGCAGTCAGCACCTAGTCTAAGCTGACATTGAGTGCAGGGGGAGGCAAACAAAGTCACTAACAGCGAATGACCAGCTTGCTGTGCTAAACTGTTTGCGTCACTACTTCCATTGCAAAGGTGAGTACACTTCAAAAGAGGACGAAAGTGCTCCGGGATGCATGTGCTGATGTTGTTTAAGGTGTTGTCTCAATGTCGGTTTTGATTTTTCGATGCTGCGAGTGTTGCAAAGGCACTTGCCATCTGTCAAACACCGTGTCTTGTGAGGCAGCCAGGTCACAATACTTTACATTTCCCATCGGGCCTATGGCCCGTGGCACAGATTCTCGTTAGGAAATGGAGCCAAAGGTTATCGGACGTAGATGGGAATGCGAAACTTGAAACGCAAACTGATGAGCCGCGATCTTATCGAATGGCGGAGCAGGCTGGAGGGGCTGAAGGGCCTTCTTCTACTTTTAATTTGTATGTCAGCAATTCCTATCTCACCTGTGGTCTGTCCTGAGCTGCGATGGACTTATTAACGTCGAAATTCACATTTGTAAGAAGGGAAGGAAATAAACTTGCGACTTTGAAGAAAGCCTGTAACATCTACATCCCAACCATATTACCAGAGTCATAGAATCATAGAATTTACAGTGCAGAAGGCCATTCGGCCCATCGAGTCTGCACCGGCCCTTGGAAAGGGCACCCTAGTTAACCTCCCACCTTAACCCAGTAACCCTACTTGACCTTTTTGGACACTAAGAGCAATTTATCACGGCCAGTCCACCTAGCCTGCACATCTTTGGACTGTGGAAGGAAACCGGGGCAGCCGGAGGAAACCCACGCACACACGGGGAGAACGTGCGATCTCCACACAGTCACCCAGGGCCGGAATTGAAACCAGGCCCCTGAGGCAGCAGTGCTAACCACTGTGCCACCGTGCCACCCCATGTATATAGCATGATAGAGGGAGAGACTTCAATTTGAAAATCTTAATACGCCATGTTGATCCTCCTGCAGTCCAAAGGTGGGTAGGTTAGATGTATTGACCGTGATTAATATGTGGGACTACGTGGATAGGGTGATAGGAGTAGGCCTAGGTAGGGTGCTCTTTCAGAGGATTGGTGCAGACGCAATGGGCAGCATGACGACGGCTGGCTGAATGGCCTCCTCCTGTGTTATAACAATTCTGATGATTCTATTTGCTCCAAATTAGATACCACCTCTCCAAACGCTGATATTGCTACATTGTCAAAAGGATTTCTCGATAATTTCATAAAACACTTGACAGCGCCAAATAATTTGGATCATAAACACAAGAATGATCCCTGGGATGAAGAGCTTGTCGTATGAGGAACGGTTGAGGACTCTGGGGCTGTACTCGATGGAGTTTAGGATGAGGGGGGGTCGTATTGAAACTTACAGGATGCTGCGAGGCCTGGATGGAGAGGATATTTCCACTTGTAGGAAAAACTAGGACCAGAGGGCACAGCCTCAGACTGAAGGGCCGATCCTTTAAAACAGAGACGAGGAGGAAATTCTTCAGCCAGAGGGCGGTGAGTCTGGAACACTTTGCCGCAGAAGGCTGTGGAGGCCAAATCACTGCGTGTCTTTAAGACAGAGATAGATAGGTTCTTGATTAATAAGGGGATCAGGGGTTCTGGGGAGAAGGCAGGAGAATGGGGATGAGAAAAATATCAGCCATGATCGAATGGCAGAGCAGACTCGATGGGCCGAGTGGCCTAATTCCGCTCCTATGTCTTATGGTCTTACAACCAAAGTGTGACAACATGAAGCACTTAAAGATTGTCTCCAAAACTGTGCTGAGCAAACAGGAGCAGAGATTACTAATCAGGGTTGGAATGCAGCAGGCTGACGAGGTAGGAACAAACAGAACCGTAGCATCTGTTGATGTCCATGTGTTAGTTACGTTTTTACATTCTACAAGGAGCTGTTACTGAATTCTTCATCCAATCTATTTGCTCAGTGCTGTAAGTGACTGGTGGTATTGCTAACTCTCACCCAGATAAGACATATGTTTGGGGGCCAGCATTGATTTCTAGGTGCATCACTGGATTATGGTCACAGTGTGGTACAGTTGTCAGTGACTGAATGAGAGGATTTTGCCATTTCCCACCACAGGGACAGATTTCCTCCCGGACTTAAGCTAAAATCAAGGATGGACCTTTCAATCCTCATGCTTATGACCTTGCTGCGGTTAACAGGGGAAATCTCCCCCCCCCCGTGTCAACTCTCTCATAGAATCTGAATATTTGAATTGCAGAAGGAGGCCATTCGGCCCATCGGGTCTGCACTGGCCCTTGGAAAGAGCACCCTACTTAAGCCCACATCTCCACCCAGCAACCCCACCTAACCTTTTTGGACACTGAATGCAATTTAGCGCGACCAATCCACCGAACAAGCACGTCTTTCGGGACTTGTGGGAGGAAACCGGAGCCCCACGCAGACACGGGGAGAACGTGCAGACTCCGCACAGTGACCCAAGCCGGGACTCGAACCCGGGACCCTGGAGCTGTGAAGCCACAGTGCTAACCATTATGCTACCGTGCCGCCCTCTCAGTTTCTTTAACAGAGATGTTAACCCATTTAATTAGATTGTTTCTAATTAGAGACCCTCAGTGCCACTCTCTTGGAGAGTGGCTATTTTCACATGAACAAAAAAAACCTCTTTCCCAAATCAAGAAGGAATAAAATAAACAGTATTAATTCTGGCGGATGACTTTTTAAAAGTGCATTTGCGTGCCAAACCGCGTTCGCAGAGGTGTTTGATGTAGCAATTCGAGATGTAGTATCTTATGAAACTGCTGACCCTCTCTCCCCCTGCACTCAAGCTAAAAACTGTTTAATGAGCTCTGGCAAGGAGGATTAGAACAGAAGTGGTGTTTGCATGCGTCCGTGTGTCTGTGCAATTTATAATCAAAGTGAGAGATCTCTTATTCCCCTAGCTACTGAAAGCAGCCTTGTTTCAGTGCTAAAGTGAAACCTTTGCGCCTTTCCAGGTTAAGAGATAATTCCGCAGACGAACACAGTCTCAGGAGGGAAGGAATTTTCTACAGTAGGCAGCTGTGTTGGTGTTGGCCAATTTGTCAGAAAAATCGCCAAATAACGTTTGGCCTCCCAAACGGTTTGCTTCAATAATCAGAAAATTATTTGACTCAATTATTTATCAGTTACACTCCATTGTTATCTGATACCTTGCTTGGGTTTTCCTTCTCCTGCCTGAACATCCATGAAAATTCCCCAGCTCCATCCATTATTATCAATCTTGAGGAGCTAGTCATAGAGTAGCCATGGGAGGAGGCTGTTATATTTTAAATAATGATTTATCTAAAATATGTATATATTACTCTTGAATCCACCAGGATGATACAATGACCAATAGTTTCTTGTTGAAAGATGAACTATTTAATGAGTAATAAAATAATAAACTGTGAGTCCTTTTACTGAATACTAAACTAACAATAAATAATTAAAGTACAATACAGATAACTATATAACTATACACTGTTATAACAAACTAGTTCTAACTTCGCTCACTCTAGCTATGTCTTGCTTGTTCACTGTTCTGAATCATATCATCATGTCATCTGACTTAGAAAAGGCGGGAACAGTTCTTATAGTATCTGACTGGGAGCCATCTAGTGTTGAAATGACTGTACTACATTTACATACATTGATCATGTATATTGATATCTGAATATGACTACAGAGGCCATTTGGCCCATCGAGTCTGCACCGATGTGACTCCTTCACCTCAAAATTGAGAAATCAAATCCTTGCCTGACACTTTGAATTTCTGACTGATTTTTGGATGGCAAGAAGAAAAAAACAAGAAGAAAAATACTATGGGAGAACGGGATTTTCCGCCCCCCCCCCACTCCCCACACCCCTCATGTGAGGTGTTTTGCGATAGCGGAGGTGGCTTGCTATTGGCCAAAGACAGAATCTTCTGGTCAACAGGTTCCTCCACTGTTCGCACACTCCGCTGTCGGGGAACTTGTGGCGGGGGGTGGAAGTGGGGTGGGTGGATGGGGGGGGGGGGGGGGGGGGGGAGCAGCTCTGCTGGCCGGGGCGGCTTCGGCGGGAGCTGGGGAGGACTGCTGGGGGCATGGTTCTGGGGTGGCGAGGGGGGTTTTGGGGGGCACTATCTGGCAGGCTGGGCCTGCGCCCGGCCGGCGTCTTGTTGTACGCGGCCACAGATCCACCAATTCTCCGTCTGTATCTGCAGGCACAGCCGGGGGTTTTGCTTGGCATGGCTGCTAGCCCCCCCCCCCCCCCCCCACCGGGCAGAGCATCGGTGCGGGGGCGCCGCCGGCTTTTTGGTCGTAATTCTAGACACTTGCTCCGGACATAGCCTCGAAATCAGAGAATCCAGCCCTTAGACTCCCAAACGGAGAATTTCACCCAGCATGCCCAACATTGCATCATGCCCTCAGTACTGAACTGCAGGTCAACCTTCACCACTGTGCCCAAGTCCTGGAGTGGGACTTCAACCCAAAACCTGCCAACTCGGAAGCGCGAGCGCAGAGCTGACAATGCAAATATCCCAAACTGTAATAAGAAACTAGTCGTTAGTAATGCCAAGAATGAAACTCGTGGATTATTGCTACAAAAACCCATTGAGTTCACTACTGTCCTGAAGGGAAGGATATTTGCTGCTGGTCTACCCGGTGGGACCCATATGTTAACGCAGACCCACAGCAATGTGACTAACTCTGACCAGCCCTCTGAAATAGCTCAGAAACTCACTCAGCTGCTGGGGCTGGACAATAAATGATGGTTTTGTCAGCGACATGTGCAGCCCATGAATGAATAAAAAAAAGGAGTAATAAAGGCATTGGCTTCATATGTCAAAGAGCGTATGTATCACCTTTATAAGACTAATCTTGCATGTTGCAGGCTGGAATGGCCATAAAAATTCAGAGCCACAGCGACATTCACAGCCCCCCCTCCCTGTCCCTCCGCCCCACCCCACGGCCCAAGGCTAGAATGAGCAACACCAGAAGCGACCGGGATGTAGTTTGTGCTGCAGCAGGGTGACATAACTCTCTTTTAACGCAAGACCCTGCTCCCATGCCCGCATGTCTGCTCTTGGCCTGCTGCAATGTTCCAGTGAAGCTCAACGCAAACTGGAGGAACAACATCGCATCTTCTGGTTAGGCTCGCTACAGCCTTCCGGCCTCAACATCGAATTCAGCAACTTCAGATGATTAGCTCTACCCCACCTCGACCCATTTGTTCTCATCCCATTTCATTTTAAGTGTTTTTTATCATTGCTTTCTCTCGTCTTTCTTTATATATATTCACCCCCCTACTTATCCACCTTTCGTTACCTTCTCCCCTTTGCTTCCCCCTTCCCCTCCCCCCACATTTACATCTGTCACAGTTTACCCTCTGATGTTAGTTTCCCTGCTGTTTGCCCTTTCACATCTTTTGTTCTATCTGGGGACTGCCATTCGCACTCTTTCCCCCTTGGTTTCTGTGGCCATTAGCACCCGGTTTCCCCGGGTTTCTGTGGCTATGACTCACCTTTCATTCTCACTCCACAGTATAAATATTTCCCACTTTCTCTGTTAGCTTTGACAAAGAGTCATCGGACTCGAAACGTTAGCTCTTTTAACATAGAATTTACAGTGCAGAAGGAGGCCATTCGGCCCATCGAGACTGCACCGGCTCTTGGAAAGAGCACCCTACCCAAGGTCAACACCTCCACCCGATCCCCATAACCCAGTAACCCCACCCAACACTAAGGGCAATTTTGGACACGAAGGGCAATTTAGCATGGCCAATCCACCTAACCTGCACATCTTTGGACTGTGGGAGGAAACCGGAGCACCTGGAGGAAACCGACGCAGACACGGGGAGGATGTACAGACTCCGCACAGACAGTGACCCAAGCCGGAATCGAACCTGGGACCCTGGAGCTGTGAAGCAATTGTGCTATCCACAATGCTACCGTGCTGCCCCTACAGATGCTGCCAGACCTGCTGAGATTTTCCAGCATTTTCTTTTTGGTGATATAACTCTCTCTTTGCACAGCGAGACCTTCTCACAGAGCATCTTGATATTCAGAGCCACCTCACCAGTGAGCTGTATGTTGACACCCCATATCCTGCAATGGGAGGGTTGTCCTATGACGAGAGGCTGGGTATTATGTTAACGGTATATTAATGGCATTATTGAGATTAAGGATCAACAGGTGAAGGGCAGTGATTAAGTGTCTTGAGAACATGAAGAGAAAGACTTGTGTGACACTGGGTGTTAGTAGGCAGCAGGCAGATGTATGTAATGCTGCATTCTGTAAATAAGCCAACTTTCGGGATTTGCGTTTAATTTCATACTTTGCCATGTGACTTGGCATCAAGGTAACATTATATCCTCTAGAGTTTAGAAGGATGAGATGTGATCTCATTGAACCAGACAAGAATTTTGAGGGGCTTGATAGGATGGACATTGTTTCCCCGGGCTGGGGAATCTCGAATAGTTCTCTGGATAGGAGATCGATTGATTAGGACTGAGGGCCACGAGTCTTTAGAATTCTCCAGTCCAGAGGGTTCTAATGTTTACCACACTGTGTTGCCCGAAATAATGATTGAAAGTTACATTCCTGTGGTAGTCACCACTGTTGTATTATATTGTATATATGGGTATTACGGTAAGGCTCCTGTACTACAGGTACGGGGGGTAGGTCCCTGCCTGCTGGCTCCGCCCAGTAGGCGGAGTATAAATGTGTGTGCTCTCCGAACAGCAGCCATTTCGTAAGCTGCTGTAGGAAGCCACACATCTCTGTGTAATAAAGCCTCGATTACATTCCACTCTCGTCTCGTCGTAATTGGTAGTGCATCAATTCCCGACTGCCCCTTCACAAGCTCCAAAAGGGGATTAATGGCCCAGTTTTTACCCGTGTGCAAGCTTCCCGTTCCCTGCCTCTCACCAGCCCGTTGAAAACGGGAAACAGTCCCGGGGGAGGCGCGATACAGTGCCGCCCTCCGGGAACGCCATTTACAAATGCCCGCACTCGTTCCTGTCCTCGTTGCCAATTGAAAATCCATCAAATGTCTCACTAAGCTGTGAAGCAACAGCATCACAATTGGGTGATGGTTCTTAAACACGAAGACTATTGCCCCAGTCCATGGAGCACACTATGTAACACAGCTGCTTTTTAAACAACAGGCAGTCTTCTATTCTGCACTTTTTTTTCCCTCCAGTATCTTCGCCAAGTTATGCTCTTCAAGTTTGTGTTTCCTGCAGCTGCTGTTCCCCGAGACCCGACTCCTCAGCGTGCTGTCACAGATGAAAGGGTCCCGAGACAGGATTATTTTGAATAGTTCCCCCTACCAGAACCCAAGAACACGGAGCAGGAGGAAGACCGAACATCCCAAGGAGCCTGCTGCGTTCTTCAATATGATCTGCGCTGACCTTGCCTTCAACTACGCTTTCCTTCCCATTCCTCATGTCCCTTGATTCTTTGAGAGCCGAAGAATCCGTCTATCACATCTGGGACACTGGGATAGAGGATTCCAAAGATTCACAACCCCTTGAGTGAAGAAATCTGGCTTCACCTCATTCCTAAATGGTTGGCCCCTTATCCAGTGACCCCGTTGTTCTAGATTCCCCAGCCAGGGGGAAACAATCTCTCAGAGGCCACTCATGGAAGCCCCTTCAGAATCTTGCCCTTTTCAATGAGATCACCTCTCATTCTACTGAACTCCAGAGACTATCGACCCAATTTACTCAGCCTTTCACTGGAAGGTAAACCCCCTCATCCCAGCGGCCAAGTTAGCGAACTTTCACTCTGTGCAAGTATCTCTCTCTCAACCTTGGGATTGGTTCGGGGGAGGAAACTGTAAAATTAGACTGCGTAAAATAAGAGTAGCAAAAATTCAGTGCCAGTGAGAACAACAAATAAACACCTGCGTTGGAAATATTTTTCACGTAGTCGCTTTCTCAGGAAAGCATTCTGAGCAATGTAACTCAGCCAAAAAGGAACATTCAGCATTCACAAAATTTAACAAACTGCAAAGATAACATTATGGGCGCGATTCAACGGAAACATTTCTAAGTGTCATTTTGGGTGCATTTGGCGGGGTGGTTCTCGACTGCCCGAAAACCTTACAACGGCCATATTGGCGAGACCACGGCCCATATTCAAAGGCACGGAAATCAGCCCCTATGTGAATCTCGCCATCACTGGCTGTCTCGCTGTCTGGTTCGCCAGTCTCGCTCCTCAGTGCCTCGCCGCTAACAAGGGGGAGCTGCTTTTAAAAGCTCCCTCATCACTCACTCCAGTCAACACACAAGAATGGCAGTGCAGAGGCCTGCTCCTCGCTTTGGGGATGCTGGACCAGGCCAGGCTTCTCAACTCCGTCAATGCGAGACGGGACACCCTGTTCGCCCAAGGGAGTCAGAGACCCAGCAGCAGGGTCGCCAATGCCACCTGGAAGGCAGTGGCAGCGACGGTCAGTCCGGGCAGCATGACCAGGAGGACCGCCATCAAATATTGGAAGACCAATGGCCTCCACCGAGCTGCAAGGGTAAGTTACCACCTCTCGCCTGGCATCAGTTCCGCTAACCATCCCACAAATTCCCAAACCCTCACCACCCCCCCATCGATCAGAGGCACCCTCCCCAGATTGATCTTCATGCTTGCTCCTCAATACCCACTGGCACAACCCCTTCATGCCCAGGTGCAGTGCCCACACTTGCCACCTGTCAGCGTTGACCCATCAAGCATGGCTCACAATGCCCTCTCTTTGTCCCTGCAGGAGAAGATAGCCCATAATAAGTGGGAAAGGGCCAAAACAGGGGTGGGATGCCAGAGATTCGATTCCTCATCCCCCATGAGGATTGGGCCCTGGAGATTGTGGGGTTGCCCGAGGAGAGAGTAGTCACCGACAGTGAGGTCGGCCTGCACTACAGAGGCGAGGGTCCACTGCCCCTTCACCCAGATGACCTGTCTCAAGTGAGTAGTTCATGTCAGGCAAAGCGATCGCTCTCGCTCACTGAACACATGTCCATTGGCTCTCAGCATGTGGATCTGACAGGGCCGGGCCATCTGGTGTCGCCCCCCCGCCCCCCCACCCCGCCACCCAAGTGACCACCTTGGAGGAGATCTCTGAGGAGACCACCAGTACGGCGTCACATCAATCCCCCCCACCTGCCCCCAACGCTGAGACAAACACCTCAGTGGGCGACAGTTGTGGACAGGCGTCTGGGGCACAGTCTGGTGAGCACCAAACAGTTGCTGACGCACATCAGTTCCCCTCAGTAGTTCCGGTCTCCACGTTTCTAAAGAGGAGTACTAAATGACCCCCACGTGGTTTCTCGCGGGCGAGTCGGGTAACTTCCCGACCGCCGCTGCGTTTGACTTCAATCCCGCTAATGAGATTGAAATGAATGCAAATGGGGGGGTGGATGATATTCTCGCCATCGGGAGCGGGACGGGTGAATGTGTGAATTTCAATTTTAGTTTTTCCGGCTGTTTACCTGGTGGGGCCAGATCCAGGGTGCGTGCATCGCGGAAGTTGATTCGTGCCCATATGGAACTACGGGTTGGAGAAAATACAGTGGGTAACTGTTCCAGCACTGATACTGGATACGGCTGACTACTTGAGATCACCTCCCACTGCCTGGGGAAAGCGGGCAGCATAATCAAAGACCCCTCCCACCCAGCTTACTCACTCTTCCAACTTCTTCCATCGGGCAGGAGATACAGAAGTCTGAGAACACGCACGAACAGACTCAAAAACAGCTTCTTCCCCGCTGTCACCAGACTCCTAAATGACCCTCTTATGGACTGAACTGATCCCTTCACACATCTTCTCTACTCAGCAGTACTATACTCTCTGTAAGCTTCACCCGATGCCTGTGTCTATGGATTTACATTGTGTATTTATCTGTGCCCTATGTTTTTTTCATGTATGGAATGATCTGTCCAGAGTGTACACAGAACCATACTTTTCACTGTACCTTGGTACAGGTGACAATCGCAGTCATACTGGGATTGACTTAGATCCCAACATTCCCAAAGTTCCGGGAAACTTCTTTATTCAATTTATAAAATCTCACCTATCTTTGTGAGAAGGGTCACAGCTTTCAAAATGTCCATCAGCTACCCTGCTCCTAAAGGGAGACTAAGCATAAATGGGAGGGGGAGTTGGGTGGAGGGGTGCAGGCCAGGATGTTGGGCTGAGGCTTTGCGGAGGGTGGAACGCCTCCTCGTCGTGCGCGAGGTTAAGCCTCATCCAGTTTAAAGTGGTGCATCGGGCCCACATGACGGTGGCGAGGATGAGCCGGTTCTTTGCGGGGGTGGAGGATAGGTGAGTGGCCTGGCAAATTCCTGAGGTTGGAGAAGGTCGGGGGAGGGGTTCACCCGGAGGTGATTTCTTCAAGGTGAATTGAGGGATCAGTGGGGGGAGACGGGGGAAGGGGGAACAATTAGGGAGGTGGGGTGGGTTGGGATGCAGGTATCGGGGGATGTTGGGGGCCGGTGGTTTCTGTTCATGTTGATATTTGGTCTTCTGATATTTTCATGTATATATGCCTTGAATAAAAATATTTTTTAAAGAAAGAAAAATTACCACGAAATCTGGCAACGTTTCATTTTTAAAAAAAAGCATTCTCTGGAAAGCAATGCAGCGGCTGTGGTACTGTGGAGTTGCTACTGCTCTCAAAGCGGAGTTACAAAGACACTTTAGGGAGAACTTGACTTTTCAAGGCCTTGGACTCCCAACCTAAATGTGTCATGCAAAAGGAATCTGTATGTATTTAAATTCACTTTTTATCCAGCTCCCCAACAGTGGATTTACCATAAATTCACTGAACATCAGACACTGTCTGACAAAAAGCTACATGATTCCAAATAGTGAAATAAATCAAAGGTCCCCTGTGAAAAAAATGTTGATGTTTAATTTATCCAAGTGTAGATCGTTATCTTTGCTATATCAGTCCCAAGGTTGTACTTGTCCAGCCTGCATGTAAAAGCTCTCCTGTGTCTGCATGAGGGTCAGTACTGCCACACAGAACACTGGCTAAGCCACATCCGGAGCCTTGGTTTCCTTACCCAAAGAAGGACATTGTTGCCCCAGACAGAATGCAATGAAGGTTCACGTGACAGTACGGCTCATTGAACTATCCAGATCGTGCCGGGCGCAGCGAGACGGGTGACTTGCAATCGGAAGGCGCTGAGCCCGATTTTGGGATCGCGCGCAATTCACCCCGCCTGTGACATTCTAAAAATGTACAGCATGTGAAGAGTTAATGTTATGTTAAAACTAGCCACTAGAGAGAGCTAAGGGACAGTGCTATAAATTGCACTGACTCTTAGATTTCTGGGAGAGACGAGAGAGTGCGCTGGAGGGAGTCCAGGAGAGTAGAAGAGGTAGAAGATGGTTAGGCATGGGAAACATCAGTCGTATATTTGAGGGTTCTGTAGTTAGAGATAGCATAGTTTAATATAGTAACTTTATACATTAGGAATACATGCAAATCTTATTTAGTAGTGTTAATAAATTAGTTTTGTTCGTTAACAAACCTTGTTGTTCTTTGTTCAACACTAGGCAACCAAGCCATCCAGGCAAAGCAGAGAACATCACAACGCCCAATGTATCAAGTGAAGGAACTTTCCTCAGGACCCGAGTTCTGACAAAAGGCCCTCAACCTGGAAGGTTAAACCTCCTTCTCTCTCCACAGATGAAATCAGGCCTGCTGGTATTTCCAACATCTATTTTGATTTTATTTCAGATTTCCAGTTACGACAGTTGACTTCATGCTTCCAGCCAGCCTCAGGAACGTTATGTTGAATTTCAAAGCCCCACCAATCACTGTTTAAAAAGTCTTGATTGGGAAGGGTTTCAGTGCCAGGATATCCAGCTCGTCAACACTGGTTACGGCGAGGGTTAGGAGAGGTTTACAGCAGGTAATTGGGAGGTGCGAGTGTGAAGTCGAGGGTATTAGACTGCAGGAAGTGGGTTAGAGTTACGTGTTAGGAGAGACGTAAGTCCTGAGTGCCGTGAGCGAGGGGTTAGTGTTGTGAATGTTGCTTTAAGAGGTGCCTGGGATGGGCGGAGGTGGGGTAAAGGGATAGCATGTCGTCATGTAACCCTTGCCTGCTCTCGTGAACGATTTGACTTCTGAAATCTCAGAAAGGTCACAGCGCAATGGCAGGCGACTCAACCCATCTTGCCTGGTTGGGCTCACCGCAATAGTAGCTCAGCTAATCCCATTCAACCCACCCTATTCCTATCGCCCTGCAAATATTTTCTCTCCAGGTAGGTAATAATCCAATTCTCTTATGAGAGCCTCTCAGTCTGCGCATTCCACATTGTAGCCGCTCGCTATGTAAACCTCGTGCTGGCTTTGCTGCCTTGGCAACTCACAATCATTGTCCTCTGGTTCTTGACCCCCCCCCCCCCCCCTCCCCCCCCCCCCGCCAACAGGAGCAGTTTCTCCTTACTTACCCTGTCCAGATCCTTCATGATATTGAGCACTTCGATCAAATCTCCTCTTAATAATCTCCCCCCCCCGGATCAATCCTGTGTGGTGGGGAATTGAGAGTCAATAACATTACCACTAGCACAACTCTTGTTGGTGGCTGGCTTAGTAAGACCCAGGCGGGTGTGGCCCCTGCCTCATAGCACTTGGAGGATAGCTTTTGGGTCCTTTGTCAGCGAAGCCTGTTGTTCTTCTTCTGCCTACCGTCCGACATCAGTGTTCAGCGGGCGCATTAAGTAGGCATCCTGCCTTCGATCTAGATTGGTGCTCTGGACGAGAGATGGCATCAAATGACTTGGTGGAAATTGGCAGCGAAAGCACTTATCAGTTGCTCACCCAGCTGTGAGATGGAGTGCTCCTCGTGATGGGTGTCCGTAGAGTGATTTTAAAGAGTTACCCCATTATTGCACAGAGGTTTCCTGCGGTTGTTTGCAATTTACATTGTTTCGATTCGCAACAGCTCTACACCAAAAATACTTCAGTTAACCAAAGTGGAATTTGGTAACGCCACAACCTCAGAGGGCAAACTTCCTCCACAGCCCTGTGCCTTCAGGCCAGTGACTGAAACTGGAACCTCCCTAAACCTGGGGCTGGATTCTCCCATTCTGGGGCTATGTCCCCACACCGTCGTGGCAACGGTGGCATTTTACGACAGTAAAAATGGCTTTAAACGGCCACCGGTCCTCCGTTTGGCTGGGGGCTAGCAGCAAAGGAAGCGTAGAGCACCCGACTCTAGCTGCCGATACGGCCTGGAGAATTGCCGGGTCTGTGGCCGGGCACGCTAACGGCGGCGGCTTGCAGCGTCCGCGCCGTGCAACATGGCGCTGGCCATTGGCGGACCCGGCCTGCCGAACACTGCCCCCCCTTTGGCCGGCTTGCGCGCCCCGGACCGCTCCCCAACAGTGCCCCAGCCCTTGGCAAAGGCCCCAATGCAATGTCCTGAGGCCATCGATACTTCGCTCTGGAGGGGGGGGGGGGCGGCGAGCATCGCAAAAAGCAGCGGCACCCTCGATTCCGTCGTAAACGGGGATTCTCCGGCCGATCGCCGATTTCGGCACATGGGCATCACTGGCTATGCCAGCATTTATTGCCATGGGTCATAACTACCACCAGGACAGCGAGGATGGGGTTAACAAGCAGATCAACCTGCTGCTCAATCCCCGCAATGTTCACCTCTCCATCAGCTATGACTTTGGCCGGGGAGATGCTGGCTTCCGTCACTTTACTGAGTTCTTCAAGCGGCAGCGGCACGAGGAATGGAAACGCACCGAGAAACCGATGAATGTCACAGAAGTCTTACAACACCAGGTTAAAGTCCAACAGGTTTATTTGGAATTAATGTGTGCGGAACTTGGCTATATGTTTCTGCTCGGCGATTCTGCGTTGTCGCGCATCCTGAAGGCCGCCTTGGAGAACGCTTACCCGGAGATCAGAGGCTGAATGCCCTTGACTGCTGAAGTGTTCCCCGACTGGAAGGGAACATTCCTGCCTGGCGATTGTCGCGCGATGTCCGTTCATTCGTTGTCGCAGCGTCTGCATGGTCTCGCCAATGTACCACGCTTCGGGACATCCTTTCCTGCAGCCTGCGAGGTAGACAACGTCAGCATCTCCACATCACAGATAGTGTGCCACGGAAAGAGCTTGATTCTGGATAGAGTGCGCCTCTCGATGGCCAGCGGTGGGAGTGCCACCCCCGGGACAGGGCTGGCGAGGGCTCGAGGGCAGTGGGTCAGCTGTGGGCAGGCGGGGCAAGCCAGCACTGGCACTGGCGGAGGGCGCGCACCAATGATATCAGAGCTTGGGAGGAATCGCACATGCACTGGTGGATGCAGTGCCAGTTGCCAGGCAACTCCCCTTGGCACCTTGCCCAGCGCATCAGGAATTACAGTGCAACCTACACCAGGAAACGTGTACCGCCACCTGCTGGTGTAACTTACGGTGCAAGAATTGCACAACTGACCACAGAGACTCTGAACAATCATTTCTCTTCCTGCTACAAAAAAAGCTGCGACTGTTTCCTGAAGCTGTGAAGAATCGCAGCTTATTTGAATGGACTTATACCTCAGCCGTACGAATGCAAACCAGCGAACAGTACACAAAGATATTTCATATATTACTCATTATCTCCTCTTCCATCGCCCTGATAGACATCAAAGTTGCAGGTCAATATCGTTGTGAAAAACGGCTCTTCCCCACATCACCATTGGACTGGGGTGAGCACAGTACGAAGTCTTACAACACCAGGTTAAAGTCCAACAGGTTTGTTTCGATGTCACTAGCTTTCGGAGCGCTGCTCCTTCCGTGCGTCTGGATGAAGAACTTGTTGTCGAAGGTGAAGACGTTGTGATCCAGAATGAAGCGGATGAGTTGCAGAATTCTGAACACGGAACAGCCATGGGGACCAAATTCGCACCCCAATACGCCAACATCTTCATGCACAAGTTTGAACAGGACCTACTCACCGCACGGGACCTTCAACCGACGTTATACACCAGATACATCGATGACATTTTTTTCCTTTGGACCCACGGCGAAGAATCACTGAAACGACTACACGATGACATTAATAAGTTCCATCCAACCATCAGACTCACCATGGACTACTCTCCAAAATCAGTTGCATTCTTGGACACACTCGTCTCCATCAAGGACGGTCACCTCAGCACTTCGCTTTACCGCAAACCCACGGATAACCTCATGATGCTCCACTTCTCCAGCTTCCACCCTAAACACATTAAAGAAGCCATCCCCTATGGACAAGCGCTCCGTATACACAGGATCTGCTCAGACGAGGAGGAGCGTAACAGACATCTACAGACGTTGAAAGATGCCCTCGTACGAACGGGATATGGCACTCGACTCATCGATCGACAGTTCCAACGCGCCACAGCGAAAAACCGCACCGACCTCCTCAGAAGACAAACATGGGACACAACCGACAGAATACCCTTCGTCGTCCAGTACTTCCCCGGAGCGGAGAAACTACGTCATCTTCTTCACAGCCTTCAACACGTCATTGATGACGATGAACATCTTGCCAAGGTCATCCCCACACCCCCACTACTTGCCTTCAAACAACCGCGCAACCTCAAACGAACCATTGTTTGCAGCAAACTACCCAGTCTTCAGAACAGTGACCACGACACCACACAGCCCTGCCATGGCAATCTCTGCAAGACGTGCCAGATCATCGACATGGATACCACTAGTACACGTGAGAACACCACCCACCAGGTACGCGGTACGTACTCGTGCGACTCGGCCAACGTTGTCTACCTCGTACGCTGCAGGAAAGGATATCCCGAAGTGTGGTACATTGGCGAGACCATGCAGACGCTGCGACAACGAATGAACGGACATCGCGCAATAATCACCAGGCAGGAATGTTCCCTTCCAGTCGGGGAACACTTCAGCAGTCAAGGGCATTCAGCCTCTGATCTCCGGGTAAGCGTTCTCCAAGGCGGCCTTCAGGACGCGCGACAACGCAGAATCGCCGAGCAGAAACTTATAGCCAAGTTCCGCACACATGAGTGCGGCCTCAACCGGGACCTGGGATTCATGTTGCATTACATTCATCCCCCACCATCTGGCCTGCGAAATCCTACCAACTGTCCTGGCTTGATGCAATTTACACCTCTTTAACCTGGGGTAACCCCGTCTCTGGATCTGTAAAGGTTTAATCATCTGCTAATGGTCGCATTCCAAGCATTATTTGGCATCTTTGAATTTGTCTATATATGTGTTTCTGGGACATACCTCTTCATTCACCTGAGGAAGGAGCAGTGCTCCGAAAGCTAGTGACATCGAAACAAACCTGTTGGACTTTAACCTGGTGTTGTAAGACTTCGTACTGTGCTGGTCCTTCTAGATGGTGGTGGTCGTGGGTTTGGAAGGTGTTATCTAAAAGGAGCCTTGGTGAGTTCCCACAGGACGTCTTGGAGATGACACACATTGTTACCACTGAGCATCGGCAGTGAAGGAAGTGAATGTTTGTGGATGGGGTGCCAATCACGCGGGCTGCTTTGTCATGGATGGTGTTGAGCATTTTGAGTGTGGTTGGAGCTGCACTCATCCAGGCAAGTGAAGGGCATTTCACCGCACTCCTGAATTGTGCCTTGTTGATGGTGGACAGGCTTTGGGGAGTTTTGAGGTGAGTTATCTGCCGCAGGATACCTAGCTCTTGTAGCCACAGTATTAATATGGCTGGTTCAGTTCCATTTCTGGTCAATAGTAACCCCTCAGAACATTCAAAGTGAGGCCTTCAGCAATGATATTGCCATTGAAGGTTGAGGGGCGATGGTCAGATTCTGTCTCGTTGGTGATCTTTATTGTCTGGCACTTGTGTGGCGCGAATGTTACTTACCCTTCAGCAACCTAGCCCCAATTCATGCAGCCAAATCCTGTGCCTAAAATCCTCCATCCCCTAGAACAATCATGATAACTCTGCACCTCTCAAGGACCCTCCCTAAAGAGTCAGCATGGACTTGATGGGCAGAATGGCCTTAATTTGCCCTGTAATGACTCTAGGGCTACATGGCAGCGCGGTGGCACAGTGGTTAGCACAGTTGCTTCACAGCTCCGGGGTCCCAGGTTCGGTTCCCGGCTTGGGTCACTGTCTGTGCGGAATCTGCGCGTTCTCCCCGTGTCTGCGTGGGTTTCCTCCGGGTGCTCCGGTTTCCTCCCATAGTCCAAAGATGTGCGGGTTAGGTGGATTGGCCGTGATAAATTGCCCTTAGTGTCCAAAAAGGTTAGGTGAGGTTACTAGGTTACGGGGATAGAGTGGATGAGTGGGCATAAATGGGGTGCTCTTTCCAAGGGCCAGACTCGATGGGCTGAATGGCACTGTAAATTCTATGATCCTATGGAATTGGCTGTAGGTTTTTGCACATTGCTGACTTGCTCACCCACAGGAAAGATCGCTTCTTGCTGTAATCAACTCCTGGCCCATGTACCCAGTGTAAGATTTCCTACAGTACATTGGGATGGGGTTAGTTATCAAACTGGAAATAAAATAGGGCTTTGTCTTTGCGATTAGAAACATTGGAGCCAATAAATTCTGCTCATGATATTAGCACCTTAAACATTTGATACTTTCTTTTTCCATCTCCCTGCTCTTCTAACAGACGTGTTGACCCAATAAAGAAGCAGATTAATCTCGGCATTGAAACTGAAGCAAATATAATATCATGTGAACAGGTTAAGTGTTCACGTGCTAATTCCTATGGATTCACAGCTAAAAACATTTATAGAAACAGTGGAACCATACAGCTTTGAGCAGGGGTTCACGAGTCAAGCATTTCAGTTCCGAATCACCGCAGAATGATTAGCAGCCTGGACCTTTTCTTGCTTTAGCAAGGACGCTAAGTCCCCCATATTTAACGTGCAATAAATCTGTTGAGGACTCGGCTATTTCTGGGAAAGCTCTGTGTCAGTGTTTATCGCACACTTAAGGCGGAATCTTACCAGCATTTGGCAAGGTGTCAGGCGCAGGCTGAAAAGCTGCCGTGTAGCTTTCCAGTTGCACAGATTGGTTTTCTCTCAAGATGTTGAGCCTCTTTAAAGAAAGAAATTGAGTGGGCATGATTTATACCATCACTCTGCCAGGACGGGACCTGAGAGAGCCGGTAACCGGCTCCCCAGGGATCAGGGCGCAATCTTTAAAGGGCTCCCCAATCAGCACTGAGACCTAAAGACACCCAGCCCCCACCGACGGAATCAGGGGCGCTTCCACCCCCTCTCCCGCCCAACAGCCAAACATCGACAGCGTCCCCTCCCCTTGCCCACCGACAATAATCGCCAGCAATCCCCACCCCCACAGCGCCTGCGCTCCCACCCCCCCCCCCCCCCACCACATGTAAATGAACCACCTCCCTGTGGGGCACCCACTAGGGTTCCGCCTCTGGCACTGCCCCCCCCCCGGGATAGGTTGGCACTGCAAGGTTGCCACTGCCAGACTGGTGCTGACACTGTCAACTGGCAGTGCCAACCCCGTGCCAACTGCTCCCGGGGCGATACCTACCTCACTGCCACCCCCAGAGGGATCCCCTCGACTCATTCTCGTTTGGCCAAACCTGTTGTAAGCCTTGAAGATGTCTGAATATGTTGTGAGGGGGAAAATCATGTGGCGGGGGTCCCGCTAATAAAATTTCTATTTGCGGGCGTGAACATCGTGAAGTGGCCGGCCAGGGGCAGGGAAAATCAGGGAACACGATCTCACCGGAGATCCCCTTTCCCGATTCTCCCCGGATGTTCCACCCGCGTTGCCGATCACGTGCACGGCTAAATGCACGCTGAAAATCGCCCCAGTAAGTGTTGCAAGTATTAAAGTACATCATTTTTCCTATTCACTGACCATCTCAACAGCCGCCCCCCCCCACCGCCCCTCCGACGTAAGACGGGTTCTGAATTTTCTGCTTGCACCTAAAGATTGTAGCTCACCAGCTTCAGCTCCATTCATCACAAAACGGTTCCATTTGCATTAATGAAAAGAAATCCAACCACAATAAATTGCTGCACATGTTTCCTGTGTCGCTCGTAAAATAAATCATTTGCACTTATTTTATTGTCATCGAAGGTTCGGCCAGTCAAACTGCGACTTTCTTCTAGGACATAGAGCAGAGGAGACGGAGAGTTTTTATAAGGTCAAAGGGCAAGGAGAGAAGGTGTGATTATTTTGTAAAACGATAATTTCACAGAATCACAGAATTGTTCTGGTGCAGAATGAGGCCATTTGGTTCATGGTGCCAGCGCCAGCTCTCCAAACGAGCATCATGTCTGAGTGCCTTTTCCCTCGTACTCCCCGCACTTTGTTTCCATTCAAGTAATCATCCAACGCCCTCCTGAATACCTCGATTGAACCTGCCTCCACCACACTTCCAGACAGTGGATTCCAGACCCCAACCACTCGTTGTGTGATAACGTCTTTTCTCACATTGCATCTGCTACTTTTGCAAATCACTTTAAATCTGTGTCCCTCTCGTTCTTGATCCCTTAACAAGCGGTAACAGTTTCTCCCCGTCTACTCTGTCCAGCCCCCTCATGATTTTGAACATCTCCAGCAAATCTCCCCTTAGTCTTCTTCTCTCCAAGGAGAACAGTCCCAATCTCTCCAATCTATCCTCATAACTGAAGTTTCTGATCCGTGGAACCATTCTTACAAACCTCTTCTGCCCTCTCTCCAATGTGTTCACATCCTTCCTATAGTGTGGAGCGCAGGACTGTACACAATATCCCAGCTGAGGTCTAACTGGAATAAAAATGGAAAATGCTGGATAAACTCAGCAATTCTGGAAGCATCTGTGGAGATAGACAGATTTAATGTTTCAAATCTAAATGATCCTTCTACAGAGGACGTTCTGAAGAACTTAACAACCAAGGATATGGCTGTTAAGGATAGACTTTTTTAGTTGTTGATTATTTCCAATTAAGTGTGGCCAATCCACCTACCCTGCACATCTTAAGAATTGTGGTGGGTGAGACCCACGCAGACACGGGGACAATGTGCAAACTCCCCACGGACAGTGACCCGGGGCCAGGATTGAATCCAGGTCCTCAGCCCCGTGAGGCAGCAGTGTTAACCACTGCGCCACCGTGCCGCCCCCTGATGTACTTTCGAATCACTGTTGTAATGTAGGAAAGGCGTGAATAAATGCAAGAAGATTGGAAACGGGATATTCCCAGTTTTATTACTCCTTTTAGGATATGTGCGCAACTGTGGAGAACAGGTTTCCCTTTCACTCCTAGAATAGCATACCTACATTGCGGAAGGGGGCCATTTGACCCATTGAATCTGTACCGAACCTCTGAAAGAACCTCCCAAGCCCCCCCTCCCGCCCTATCCCTGAATCTTGGAACCTCATCTAACCTTTTGGACACTAAGGGGCAATTTAGCGTGACCAATCCACCTAACCTGCACATCATTGGACTGTGGGAGGAAACCGGAGCACCCGGAGGGAACCCACGCAGACACGGGGAGAACGTGCAGACTCCGCACAGACAGTGACCCAAACCGGGAATCGAACCCAGGTCCCTGGCGCTGTGAAGCAACAGCGCTGTTTGCCAGCGACTCGCTCTGCCATTACCTCCGGGTATAACTCTGCTCTGTTGCAGGATGCACCTCTGTTACGGGGCTCACAGTTAACTCTTCCCCCCATTCCATGTTTCTCCTGGTGAATCAAGATTTTCCCAGGCTTCAGCCTTATTAGTTCACCCTGGTCTGAGCTCCTGCTGTTGTGCCCTGACCCCAAACCCTGCTGCGTACAAGCCTCGCCTTTCTTTCCCTGAAAGCTTCCATGTCTCCTGCATCCCCGAATGGTCCGAGACGTCACACAACCACCACCTGGCTTGAACCCATCCAGCACCGGTGTGTGTTTAGACCCTGTGGTCAACCTTGGCTGCAGACTTTAGGCTTTATAGAAGTTAAGCATTAAGTAAAATCAGATGTCTCAGAGCTATATGGAGGCATACAAGAGATAGAGAAAGTACAGAGAAGGTGGGAAAGAGAGAGTCGCAGATAGTTCATGGATAAAAATACCGGAAAGTGTGCAAGGTTGTGCAGAGACATGGAGAGGATGTTTCCACTAGTAGGAAAAACTAGAAGCAGAGGGCACAACCTCAGACTGAAGGGACAATCCTTTAAAACAGAGATGAGGAGGAATTTCTTCAGCCAGGGGGTGGTGAATCTGTGGAACTCTTTGCCGCAGAAGGCTGTGGAGTCCAAATCACTGAGTGTCTTTAAGACAGAGATAGATAGGTTCTTGATTAATAAGGGAATCAGGGGTTATGGGGAGAAGGCAGGAGAATGGGGATGAGAAACATATCTGCCATGAAACGGCGGAGCAGACTCGATGGGCCGAGTGGCCTAATTCTGCTCCCGTGTCTTATGGGGGGAGAAAATAAACCAGCAAACCTCCATCTTAACCCCTTTCCTGATATCTAAAACATCTTTTTGTTCCTATCCAAAAGCCGTCTTTCCCCCTCCCCCACTGGGCTATCTGTCACTTGTTCTTGGGTTTTGCTACATCTTTGTTGCAGTCTGTCCCGTCTCCCAATAATTGAGGGAGCTAGGGCTTTTCTTTTTGGAGCGGAGGAGGATGAGAGACGACTTAGTAGAGGTTTATAAGATAATGAGGGGGATAGATAGAGTGGACGTTCAGAGACTATTTCCTCGGGTGGATGTAGCTGTTACAAGGGGGCATAACTATAAGGTTCGGGGTGGGAGAAATAGGAGGGATGTCCGAGGTAGGTTCTTTACTCAGAGAGTGGTTAGAGTGTGGAATGGACTGCCTGCTGTCATAGTGGAGTCGGACACTTTAGGAACTTTCAAGCGGTTATTGGATAGGCACATGGAGCATACCAGAATGACAGGGAGTGGGATAGAACATAGAACAATACAGCGCAGTACAGGCCCTTCGGCCCACGATGTTGCACCGAAACAAAAGCCATCTAACCTACACTATGCCATTATCATCCATATGTTTATCCAATAAACTTTTAAATGCCCTCAATGTTGGCGAGTTCACTACTGTAGCAGGTAGGGCATTCCACGGCCTCACTACTCTTTGCGTAAAGAACCTACCTCTGACCTCTGTCCTATATCTATTACCCCTCAATTTAAAGTTATGTCCCCTCGTGCCAGCCATTTCCATCCGCGGGAGAAGGCTCTCACTGTCCACCCTATCTAACCCCCTGATCATTTTGTATGCCTCTATTAAGTCTCCTCTTAACCTTCTTCTCTCCAACGAAAACAACCTCAAGTCCATCAGCCTTTCCTCATAAGATTTTCCCTCCATACCAGGCAACATCCTGGTAAATCTCCTCTGCACCCGCTCCAAAGCCTCCACGTCCTTCCTATAATGCGGTGACCAGAACTGTACGCAATACTCCAAATGCGGCCGTACCAGAGTTCTGTACAGCTGCAACATGACCTCCCGACTCCGGAACTCAATCCCTCTACCAATAAAGGCCAACACTCCATAGGCCTTCTTCACAACCCTATCAACCTGGGTGGCAACTTTCAGGGATCTATGTACATGGACTCCTAGATCCCTCTGCTCATCCACACTTTCAAGAACTTTACCATTAGCCAAATATTCCGCATTCCTGTTATTCCTTTTGATAGCTTGATCTTGGTTTCAGACAAAGCTCGGCACAACATTGAGGGCCGAAGGGCCTGTTCTGTGTTGTACTGTTCTATGTTCTATCACTGTTCCACCCACTCTTACACAGTATATAATCCAAATACATTCTTCCCTCTCTTTAATTCTGAAGAAGGGCCATGCGGACTCAAAACGTTAACTCTGTTTTGGCTCCCTACGGATGCTGCCAGGCCGGCTGAGTTTTTCCGGCTTTCTCTGGTTTAGTTTCAGATTCCAGCATCCGCAATCTTTTGCTTTGACTTAAAATGAGTCTGTTGGGTGCGAGAATGCACATTGTCCAAACATCAAATACCAGCAAATGTTTTAGTACAGAAATTCTCAGATCGGAGGGGATTGTGACTGGCACTTTAAACTGCTGGTGGTTGTGGGTGCTGATCGCGGTTCCTTTAATTGGGTGGCACAGTGGTTGGCATGCTGATCACCGGGCCAGGGACCCGGGTTCAATTATCATAGATTTTCATAGATTATGATAGAATTTACAGTGCAGAAGGAGGCCATTCGGCCCATCGAGTCAGCACCTGCTCTTGGAAAGAGCACCCTACCCAAGGTCAATACCTCCACCCTATCCCCATAACCCAGTAACTCCACCCAACACTAAGGGCAATTTTGGACACTAAGGGCAATTTAGCATAGCCAATCCACCTAACCTGCACATCTTTGGACTGTGGGAGGAAACCGGAGCACCCGAGGAAACCCACGCACACACGGGGAGGATGTGCAGACTCCGCACAGACAGTGACTCAAGCCGGGAATCGAACCTGGGACCCTGGAGCTGTGAAGCAATTGTGCTATCCACAATGCTACCGTGCTGCCCACGTGCTGGCCTTGGGTGACTGTCTGTCTGCACGTCCTCACCGTGTCTGCGTGGGTTTCCTCCGGGTGCTCCGGTTTCCTCTCACACTTTAAAGATGTGGAAGGTTAGGTGGATTGGCCATGCTAAAAATGCCCCTTTGTGTCCAAAAGGTTAGGTGGAGGTTACAGGGATAGGGCTGGGGCGGGGGTGCCTCGGTAAGGATGCTCTTTCGGAGGGTTGTTGCAGATTCGATGGGCCAAATGGCCTCCATCTGTACTCTAGGGATTCTGTGATTTAATAGAAGAATTGACCAGATTTAATTAATTAACTAAGGTCCTTGAACAAGTAGCAGAGAAAGGAACGTCAGATAACGCACTGTTATCATTCACGGACTGCTTTTCCTATAGCGTAACCCTGGGGTCAGAGACAAACTGGGAGACAAACGTTAAGAGACAGAGGTCGACGGGTTCGGGCAGGAGGCTCACAAGAGATGCAGCATTTTTGTCAATCACTTTTAGAAATCTGTTTCCATTTAGAAGGTGGTGGCATCGTGAATTTGTTCCCCTCTTTACTTCATTGAGCTGTTTCAACAGAAGAACGATTAAAGGATTTTGATTGTCTTAAGTGCTTCCCATTAATAAAAATAAGATAAGCTCAGTGATGTCCCAAGCAGAAATTAAGTCACTCGAAAAACTTCCTTTCTACCCACGCAATCATTGGCCTTGGATACTTTGGCGTAATTGCTTTCTGTTGAGAATGTCACCACCATAATTTTTCTATTTATTTTTTTACTGTGAAACATGCTGTGAATTTAATTTACCATGTGCAACTCACAGACAGTATGGTTTAACACATTGCTGGTTAGGTTATAGTGTCCCTGCCACTACAATCCTGTTCCTCACGAGCAATGCCCTGGGAGAACAGAAAGACTTCTTTGTAAAAATTAGGTGCTAATTTCTTTTTAGACCAAATAAGGGGCGGGATTCTCCGTGAATCGGCACGATAGCCCGAACCCGACGGCTTGAATGACTCCGGAGTCGGACCCCCCGGAACATCGCGAATTCTCCGGCCGGGGATGGGCTAGCAGCGGCGTGACGCCATTCGCGACGGCGTCACCCGTCACGGACACGCGCGGCGTCGCATCACGAAAGGCGGCCCCCTCCACGGAGACTCGGCAAAATGGCCGCCCACCGCGCAGCACCGCGGTTCCAGGAGCGCGACATCGAGGCGCTCCTGGACGCAGTGGAGCAGAGGAGGGAGGCCCCGTACCCCGGACACGGCCGCAGGGTCGCACCCACGCCTCAGCCGGAGCCTGTGGAGGGAGGCGGCAGAGGCCGTCAGCGCCATGGCCGTGACAGCCAGGACAGGCGTCCAGTGCCACGAGAAGGTCAATGACCTTGTCAGGGCAGCCAGGGTGAGCCCCCCCCCCCGATGGGTGGCACAGCCCTAGGTGCAACCAACATGGCTCCACCCACCCATGCAGACCACATTGGCAGGATGGGTTGTGAACCTCTGCCAACGTACACACAACCGCTGGTCCGCATGTCTATGTCTGCCTAACACGGTTGCCCATTAACCCTGCCACCCTCCCGCCCCTCACAGGAGAAGCGCGCTCACAACAACCGGGAGAATGAGAGGACCGAAGGGGGTCCACCCGAATTGCGACCACTCACCATTCATGAGGAGAGGGCCCTGGAACTCGCAGGCGGACCCGAGGACCGGCAGGTTGCGGATGCAGAGATTGGGGGCGCAACACCAAGTGAGACCCCCACTGCCTGCCCCCCTTTCCCCCTTCCCCCATATCCCCCGTTCCCCCCCTGCCACAATATCCCCCTCCCCATATCCCCCTCCCCATATCCCCCCTCGCCCATGTCCCCCCTCCCCCATATCCCCCCTCCCCCATATCCCCCCTTCCCCCCCCATCCCCGTCTGCGTGTCTAACCATGCATGATGTATTGTGTATTACAGGACCAAACGTCGACCCACCCATCCCCGCGGATGCCAACCACCCCCAGGACGTCCCAGGATGGCCAGGTGCCAGGGACAGACCTGGCCCATCAGGCATACAACGTCCTCAGGATGATCCGGGGCGGCCACGAGCCAGGGACAGACCCGGAGCACCAGGGAGACGACGCCCCCATCAAGTGCGAGTGCGGCAATACTGGCGGCCACACCCAGCGACGAGGAGGGCAGCCACAGGAACAGCCCCTGTCGCAGCCGACTCAGGACACTGACGCATGGGTCACAAGCACCCAGGAGACCCACATTCAGGACTTACCCACCCAGGACACACACACCCAGGACACTGATGCCCAGGACACCGACGCCCAGGACACCGACGCCCAGGACACTGACGCACAGGACACTGACGCACAGGACACTGACGCACAGGACACTGACGCACAGGACACTGACGACCAGGACACTGACGCCCAGGACACCGACGCCCAGGACACCGACGCCCAGGACACTGACGCACAGGACACTGACGCCCAGGACACTGACGCCCAGGACACTGACGCACAGGACACTGACGCACAGGACACTGACGCCCAGGACACTGACGCACAGGACACCGATGCCCAGGACACTGACGCCCAGGACACTGATGCCCAGGACACTGACGCCCAGGACACTGACGCACAGGACACTGACGCACAGGACACTGACGCCCAGGACACTGACGCACAGGACACTGACGCACAGGACACTGACGCCCAGGACACTGATGCCCAGGACACTGACGCACAGGACATTGACGCACAGGACACTGATGCCCAGGACACTGATGCTCAGGACACTGACGCCCAGGACACTGACGCCCAGGACACTGATGCTCAGGACACCGACGCCCAGGACACTGACGCACAGGACACTGACGCACAGGACACTGACGCCCAGGACACTGATGCCCAGGACACTGATGCTCAGGACACTGACGCACAGGACACACCCACCCAGGACACTGACGCCCAGGACACTGATGCTCAGGACACCGATGCCCAGGACACTGACGCACAGGACACTGACGCACAGGACACTGACGCCCAGGACACTGATGCCCAGGACACTGATGCTCAGGACACCGACGCACAGGACATTGACGCCCAGGACACTGATGCCCAGGACACTGATGCTCAGGACACTGACGCTCAGGACACTGACGCACAGGATATTGACGCACGGGACACTGACGCACAGGACACTGACGCCCAGGACACTGATGCCCAGGACACTGATGCTCAGGACACCGACGCCCAGGACACACCCACCCAGGACACTGACGCCCAGGACACTGATGCTCAGGACACCGACGCCCAGGACACTGACGCACAGGATATTGACGCACGGGACACTGACGCACAGGACACTGATGCCCAGGACACTGACGCACAGGACACTGATGCCCAAGACACTGACGCCCAGGACACTGACGCCCAGGACACTGACGCACAGGGCACTGATGCACAGGACACCAACGCCCAGGACACCAACGCCCAGGACACCGACGCCCAGGACACTGACGCCCAGGACACTGACGCCCAGGACACTGACGCCCAGGACACTGACGCACAGGACACTGACGCCCAGGACACTGACGCCCAGGACACTGACGCCCAGGACACTGACGCACAGGACACTGACGCACAGGACACTGATGCCCAGGACACTGATGCCCAGGACACTGACGCCCAGGACACTGACGCCCAGGACACTGACGCACAGGACACTGATGCCCAGGACACTGACGCCCAGGACACTGACGCCCAGGACACTGACGCCCAGGACACTGACACCCAGGTCACACCCACCCAGGACAATGTTGCCCAGGACACTGACGCACAGGACACTGACGCACCTCGAACATGGTGGGGATGAAGATTGCGGTAATACGAATGAGTCATGTATACTGCACAGGTACCGGGTGCAGACGTGCAGGATCCTCATGCGGTGATCACAGACCACTTGCACGTTCATGGAATAGGTCCCCTTCCTATTCGTGAACACAGCCCTGTTATCTGCAGGTGGTCGCACGGCGACGTGCATCCCATCGATCGCCCCCTGGACCATGGGAAACCCGGCCATGGCAGCGAAGCCCACTGCCCGGGCACCCTGGCTGGCCCAGTGCACAGGGAAGTGGTGTAGCGGTCCGCAATGGCGTACAGGCCGTCTGTCACGGCCCGGATGCACCGGTGCACCCTCCCCAACCCACCCCCTCTCCTCCCCGGCACGTACACTCCAACGGCTCCTGCGACCCCCCCCCCGACCACCTGCGGCCGCGCCGTCACTTCGCCAGTGGCTGTCCCACGCCGGCCCGTACCTCCGCGCTGGCCGGCGCCAACCAGCACGACCGGTTGACGCCGTTAAATAGGTGGTTTGATTTACGGTTTGATTTACCCGTGGTCACCTCGCCGGGGCTTCAGCCCATCCGGCCCGGAGAATTGGGGCGGCCCCGGGGCCAGGTGTGTCGCACCGGTCCTCGACGTTCGCCGAGGCATGCGGCGCCATTCACGGCGACAGGATTTTTGGGGGTCCGGAGAACATCGCGGGGCGGCCGGGCGGGATTTACGGGGGAGGGGGTCGGAGAATCCCGCCCAAGACTTTTCCTTCAGAAGCTTAATTTTTAAAAAACTGATTTGACAGAACGTGGGTGTGTGTCTCTGGGTAGTTCAGCACTTTTATTACCTGTCCCCAATTGCCCTTCAAGAAGAATTACATTCTTCCTCCTTTAAATATTGAAATACACCACCCTCCTCGGTCATATTTTCACTTTGAAGATTAGAAATTTTATGGACCATTCTGCTCAAGACCCCGAGGTTTATGGAGAACAGACTGTACTTTCCAAACTGCTGAGACTCAGAGACCACAGTCTTGACACTTTTGAATGTTTAAAGCATAGAAAAACATATCAGGAAAGAAGGAAGGTCTTTGAAATGCAGGAGGGTTGCACCAAATAGCGAGACTGTACCAGTGAATTGTGGAGCGGAGGTATAGACCACCAACCTGCCGACAATTTCCTGCTGGAATAAGGATAGTGTCTAGTATAGCAAAAGGTGAGTCGGATGAAATCCAAGGTGCATTCAGGTACACTGGTGGACTGGTCAGTATCGAAACAGGCAGCCACCCAGTCAGCTCAGACATGTTTTTTTTAAATTCGTTCATGGGACGTCGACGCCAGCATTTATTGCCCGTCCCTAATTGCCCTTGAGGGGGTAGTTAAGAGTCAACCACATTGCTGTGGGTCTGGAGTCACATGTAGGCCAGACCGGGTAAGGACGGCAGATGCCTAGGCTATCAGCCAAAAGTACATAGTGAAGCTTGGCTGAGAGCGTAGAAATCTATTGGCCAGCTGAAACACCTGGGGCTGGATTCTCCGCTGACGGGATTCTCCATTGCGCCGGAGCGCACCCACGTCCGGGGATTTCCCGACGACATGGGGCTGCGCACAATGGAAAAACCCATTGGCCGGCTGGCGGGACAGAGAATCCCGCTGCCGGCGGGACGGATAATCCCGCCCCTGGTCTTCGGGAAAACATTGGTTGGTTGACAACTCTGGTTCTCTGATCTATGTTGTCAATTGCACAATGTTAATTTACAGAAGAGAAAGAGGATTTATGTTGTTTATGCCAATGAAACTTTAAAGAGTCTGAAACAGGCACGAACAGACTCAAAAACAGCTTCTTCACCACTGTCACCAGACTCCTAAATGACCCTCTTATGGACTGACCTCATTAACATTACACCCTGTATGCTTCATCCGATGCCGGTGCTTATGTAATTACATTGTATACCTTGTGTTGCCCTATTATGTATTTTCTTTTATTCTCTTTTATTCTCATGTACTTAATGATCTGTTGAGCTGCTCGCAGAAAAATACTTTTCACTGTACCTCGGTACACGTGACAATAAACAAATCCAATCCAATCCCTTTGACACTTCTATTGGCCTGTAGTAAATAGGAGTTTTATTTTTAAGAAAAGAGAAAGTTATCAATGAATGACTGATTTTTAAAAAATCACCTTTTTTTAGATATCCTACTGTTACTATAGCATTCATTGGGTCGATACAGTGTATAGTGGGTGAAAAGGCATGGAAGTGCCAAGCTTGGCATAGGGACATGAGAGACAATGGTAAGCGGATGGGGATGATTAGGGGACATGCATGGGGGGGGGGGCAAAAGAATATGGGGTGGGTGAAGACCATCCCTTGGCATGGGGGAGTGAGGGACCAGAGTGGGTTGTTGAGAGGCATCGCTTGGCAAAGGGGGGTGGCATGAGGAGCACCGTTTGAATTTACCTTTCAAGAGGTTCCCTCGTGTCGACTATGGATCGTGGGAACACTGACGGGCCGCAAACCAGAATGTTTTGAAAAGCTGGGCCCATTCCACGGCAATTGCAGAGCACGAGGATCTGTCAATCCCCGCAAGTGGAACTGGCTCGGCCAGGATTGCAGGACGTGGGTTCGAGACGCGGACCAGCCCGCACCCTTAAAAAGCCATGGTGAATTTTGGAATATCCACGAATGGGGGCGGGAATCCCGGAATCGAGTCCTGGCCGCCATATCTAAGGGTGCACTGAGTCGGCTCCGAGACTGCACAATTGTCCAGCGTGAATTGCGCATTCTCTCCGCTGCAAGTATGGGCGGACACTGACTGGACAAAGCGTCTGCCACATTCTGATGTTGATCTGACACAGTTTGGACATGACGCACAGGGGACAAAGCGGACAATGCGATCACAAAAAAAATAAATCACCCAAAACGCAAAATTATCCAGGAGAATGGAAACTCTCAATGTCACAACACATTTGACCATCGCTCCAATCCTACTTTCCTGCTCGCACCCGTATCCTTTCACACTGCTAGAGTGCCACTGAGTCTGTGTACTTTATCCACAAATATCACAAAGAATCGTTTTGAAGGACCGCACAAGGTGACGTTCCTGCAATGGGGTTAGTGATTGCACTTTGCGCTGAATGACAGTGGCCCTGAGAATCCTTGCAGCTGCTAGGCTGGGGCAGGGGAGTGGGTAACCACTGACCTCTGCTCTTCCCCCACTGGGACATCTAGGGTCAGACTTGGGTAACCTATTTTACACATTCGCAGCGGGTGCACACGTGTTATGGATGCTGCTGGATATACCTCCTCCAGACATAAGGCCACCTTGCCTTATTAAGACAATCATTATTGGTCAGATACAACAAGGGGATTCAAAGTTCCCAACAAACACAAGTACAAAACAAGTTGTGGTATTATCAGGGATTGCGGTACCTAAGAGGCTGATGACCATTGGTTAAACCTAGGAGTTTACCATTGGCTGTTGATACGTAGCTCCGCCCTGACAGGTGGAGTATAAGAACCGGTGCCGTCCCAGCAGCCTTCACTTTCTGTACCGAAGCTGCTGGGGAACAAGTTCTAGTCGATTAAAGCTTTCAGTTATGAAATCACTTTGTCTTGAGTGTAATTGATCGCGCATCACAAGTTGATGCAGAATTTTAGCACCAGGTTGAAATTCCAGCTCCAAAACACGATTAAAAAAAATTTTTTTTTAAAGTGCCCAATTCTTCTTCTTTTCCAATTTAAGGGGCAATTTAGCGTGGCCAATCCACCTGCCCTGCACATCTTTGGGTTGTGAGGGCGAGACCCACGCAGACATGGGGAGAATGTGCAAACTCCACACGGACAGTGACTCAGAGCCGGGATCGAACCTGGGACCCCGGCGCCGTGAGGCGGCAGGGCTAACCCACTGCACCACCGTGCCGCCCCCAGCTCCAAAACACTTTGAAAAGACCAATTCCAAATTTAAAAAAAACACCACAAATCTTACCTGGATACATGCTGCACAGCGTTAATTCTTTATCATTGATTTGATTTATTAGCAACACAGAATTGTTACTATGAATAGGATCCCGCAATAGGCCAGAATGTGCTAAGAATTCACTCCTTGTGCACTGATATGCTCGATCCGATGAGGAACTCTCATTGTTATTTGTTCCTACAGGTATTTGGAAGTGTTTGCTTACCCTGCGGCCTTTGTTTCCTCTCATCCCAGGAGATCCGCGAACTCCTTTGGCACCCTAAAACCGATACAAAAGCAAGTCATTCTGATTGCCAGGGTCAGCTGGGTGTTAATGGCTGGAGAAAATGAAAAATGTGCTTCTCTATAACATCATTCATCATATCAGGAGATCCCAAAGTGCTTCGCATCCAGTGAAGTACTTTTGAAGGGCAGTCATTGTTGCAATTTAGCACGGCTAATCCACCTAACCTGCACATCTTTGGACTGTGGGAGGAAACCGGAGCACCCGGAGGAAACCCACGCACACACGGGGAGGATGTGCAGACTCTACACAAGTCACCCGAGGTTGGAATCGAACCCGGGCTCCTGGTGCTGTGAGGCAGCAGAGCTAACCACTGTGTCACCCTGCCGCCCTTGCACTCAAGGATCAGCCCGTGCTTCCATCCTCAAAACCATAAGCGGTACTTGAACCTTGCGCCTCAGAGGCCAGAGTGTTGCCACCAGAGTCACGGTTTACTCCATGTGGGGAAGTAACAGCGAGAGGACAGACATGGAGCAGAAGATTACCGAAGAGGTTACTCAATCCAGAAGGATTAGTGGCGGAGATTAACGAGAGAGTGTGGGGTAAAACACAGCAGGGGGATAGTCAAGGAGCTCGGCCCTTTGCAAACAACAAGCTGATCGGTATCTGCGCTGTTTAGATTGACTGCTGCATGAACACTTGTCTCAGAATAGATTTTTGGACCATTAAAGCTGAAGGAAGCCAGTGTTCGGGAACAAAAACATTATTCTGCTTTTGGTAACTAGTATCAATGCTAAATACTACCAGGCTCGTCAAACCTTTAACCAACTTCATCACATCAGCTGTATCCAAAATCACATCGATATTGGTGTCAATGTTTTAAGATGTTATTTTACTGAACACCATCGAAAGTATCTATTGTGTCACGTTGTTGCCATATTTGCCTGCACAGCAAGAGTGAAACAGTTTGGAATATCCAGAGGCTGTGAAAGGGTTTACATAAATGCAAGCTGGCTCTTTCTCTTACCAGCCCAAGTCACACCTCCCTCGTCCCCCCGATACACCTTCCTCATCACACCATCCCGTCCCCTCGTCAAACCCCCCCCAGTCCCTCATCACATCTCCCCTCATCCCCCCCGCTGCACCTCCCCTCGTCCCCGCCACCCCTCCCCATCTCCGCTGCCACATTGCCCCCCTGTCGCCCCTGCCACTTCTTCCCCTGACCCCTTGCCACGCCTGCCCTGCCCCCCTGCCACCCGTCCCTCATCTCCGCTGCCACTCCTCCCCATCTCCGCTGCCACATCTTCCCCCTGTCGCCCCTGCCACTTCTTCCCCTGACCCCTTGCCACACCTGCCCTGCCCCCCCCCTGCCACGCCCTCCCCCATGTCTCCCCACGTCCCCCGGCTACACCCACCCCCCCCCCCCCCGCCCTTCAAACCGCTGCTCAGAATTCTCTGCGTCCCTGCTTGTTTAGTCTCCAACCTCAGCACGCCTTATGCTGCAGAATGTGATGTTTAGTTTAGGGCAGCAATTGGTTAAAGGAATAGAAAAGGCAGATAAGAGAGATGAGGAATTCAGGGAAGGAAAGGATAAACAACTGGAGATACGAATCAGAGCAACAGTGGGAACTAAGAACTGGAGAAAGGGCAAAAAAACATAGTGGGAAAAGAAACAGAAGGAAATTGCCAAACTCAGGAAGGGAAAACAGCGGCGGCGCAACCCACCGAGACCAAGGAGCACCGAATCGGGAGAGCAGGACTTTCAATTTCAATGTTGTTTCAAAATAAATCACACCTCTGCACTCATTTAGCAAACGGGGGGGGGGGGGGCGGGATTCTCCCATGCCGCGCGATGGGAAAATCGCCGTTCGCCCCATTTTTTCCCCGCGGCTCCGGTCCGACGCCGGCAGGCGATTCTCCGGTCGCGATGGGCCGAGCGGCCTCGCGGAAACGGCAGAGTCCCGCCGGCGCCGTTCACACCTGCTCGCAGCCGGCAGGGGCTCTGCGCATAGGGTCGGGGGGGGGGGGTTGCCTGTGGGGGGGGGGGGGGAGAGGCTCCTTCACCGGGGAGGGGGGGGGGGGGGGCCTCCGATGGGGTCTGGCCCGCGAACGGGGCCCACCGATCAGCGGGCCGGCCCCGCCAGCCCCGGCCCTAATTAGTTATTACGCGGCCGGCCCCTGAACCCTCCACGCCACGTTGCGTCAGGGCCGGCGCGCTGAGGAAGTTCCCCCGCGTAATCGCGGGTTGGCGTGGCCCAGCTGCGCTTGCGCGGGTTCGCTCGGCGCACAGTTGGTGCCGGGAAAGGAGGCTGGAGCGGCGTGAACCACTCCAGCGCCGTGGGGGCCAGAATCGCTAGTGCCCGCGCCGTCGTGAAACGCGATGGCGTTCACAACGGCGCGAACACTCTGCCTCCATTTCGGAGAAACCCGCCCAGGAACAGTGGGGAAAATTAAAATAATGTAATGTACGAGAAAGCCAGAACTTTGTATGAGAATGCTAAATATTATTTTGTTTGGACAAAACAACTTGTTGGTTACATTTGATTGAGAAACTGTTAAGCACCATAATTCTCGTCCGGACAATTTGTTAGCGAGTGTGTGCGTACAGAGATGATATTGTGCATTTTGAGGGGAGCGAGGATTCTAGTTTATTAGCACACCCATGATAACTGGAGCATCTGTGAGCTCGAAGTCAATCTTAGAACAAATTAAAATAGTTTGACGTTATTGAAGACGCTTTACAGAAGCTGCCTGCAGAGTTTAAAAATGTGATTAGGAAGGGTATGGAAATTCCATCTCGGGGGCTGACTGTTTATTCTGTCCTGGAGATGGACTTCAGATCAAAGGGTGGCGATCGGGGCGGTGTTTTTCTGCGATATTTCACATTCCCTTACCTTAAGGCGAAGGGGAAATGTTGTTTTTAACAGTAGGTGCACAATGTTCTAACATTTTTTAAAAATCCCTCTCCAAGCAACTGGAGAACGAGAGTTCAATGGAAATAAAGGGCCTTTGTGCTGTGGGGCAGTGGCGTTAGTGCTGGCCTCAAATGCCTTGCGAAAAGCTGCATTGGTTACATCCACAAAACGTCTCTGACGAACCAGCATCAAAGAGTCTCTGGAGGCATCTCCACACCATGGTACTTTGAGAGCCTTGAACTGCCAGTAGGAGGTACTCGCATCCTGTTCAAGGACATGCTGCATAATCCTTGCAAATACACGTGCACAACACACGAGCACACACACACATATCACAAATGCATGTATGTAAATAAACACACATGTATATTCATACCCCTCCACACTCTTACACGTACGTTCAACACAGGCACACTTTGAGGGCGGCACGGTAGCACAGTGGTTAGCACGGTTGCTTCACAGCGGCAGGGTCCCAGGTTCGATTCCCGGCTTGGGTCACTATCTGCGTGGTGTCTGCACGTTCTCCCCGTGTCTGCGTGGGTTTCCTCCGGGTTTTCTCCCACAAAGTCCCGAAAGTCGTGCTTGTTCGGTGAATTGGACATTCTGAATTCTCCCTCTGTGTACCCGAACAGGTGCCGGAATGTGGTGACTAGGGTTTTTTCACAGTAACTTCATTGCAGTGTTAATGTAAGCCTACTTGTGACACTAATAAAGATTATTATTATTTAATTTCTACCACCCTGATGCAACCCACAGCTTTTGGAAGAATTGTCCTCCAGTGGCATAGCCAGTGTCCGCACAGACTGAAATACATTTAAAATTAATGTTGCATAGTGGGCTGCTAGACAGGCAGATGAGAACTGGTTTGATACTTCAGAGAAACTTTGCACCCACTAGATATTAGACACGATTGTGGAAATGCTCCTAAATCACAGAGGGTTCAGTTGGACACCGGTGGTGCCCCCTGCATTAGCAAAGTTTGATGTTGTCACACAATCAACCTGAGCATTATTTAAAAAATCACTTATTTAGGAAGCACAAAGGTTCCACATGAGACCTAACTGACGTGTGAACAATGGTGAGGGGTCCACATACAGTAGATTGGAAGGCTTTATTCTCCTTGGCTGACAGGGTCATAACCAGGGGGTATGAATTCAGGGTAAAAGGTATGCAGGGGAATTGAAAGGAAATATCTTTACTAAATATTACTAGCAGGCTTTTCTAAAGAACATGGATTCATGGTAAGTGGCAATGGTGGCCAGCAGAGTGATCACACACACACGTATGTGCTTACACACATACACACACACACGTACGTGCACCCACACACACATGTGCACACACACGTACATGCATCCACACGCACAAACACACAGGATGGTGGACAGAGAGGGAGCCAGAGAGAGCGGGATAGATGTAGGGGGGCGAACACTGCTGGGCCGGTGGTGGTGGTGGTGGTGGTGGTGGGTGGGGGGGGGGGGGGGGGGGGGGTGTAGAGAGAGAGTCAGTGACCTCCACAAAAGGATCATTCTTTCATGTCTTGTGTACTGTGCTGGGCGGTGGCATTGTACCTAATGTAGCAAAGAGCTTTCGGGCCATTAAATTAAATTCTCATAAAATTGCTGACCACACAGATTTAATTAGATAACTAGACGCACAGGATTCCCATGGTCCCAGCAACATTCATCCTGTCTAATCTCACATGGTTATATTTCTCTGTTTGATAGTTGTCGAGAAAGCAGCTGACCTGAATAACGAGGACCGAAAGGCTGGTTAAAAAGGCTCATTTGGATTTGCTGTTTCCCCTCGCACTCGTCACCCTCCAAAAATGGTTCAATGAGCATTAGAGAGAAAAGACCGACTTGCTATTTGCTAACATGGGCATAAACGGCTCCAATGAAGTGATCCTGAGTAAAAGGAAAAGAGCAGCTGCGTGTGGTGACAATGTTCTGGCACGGTGGTTAGCACTGCTGCTTCACAGCTCCGGGGACCCGGGTTCAATTCCGTCCTTGGGTCACTGTCTGTGCGGAGTTTGCACTTCCTCCCCGTGCCTGCGTGGGTTTCCTCGGGGTGCTCCGGTTTCCTCCCACACTCCTAACTGCCGGTGGGGGCGCGCCGCATCGGAAAGCCCAGCTGGCAGTCCGGAGAACCCCTCCCTCTATGTCTTCTTCACAACATACTTTCCTACCTATCTCGGTGTTGTCTGCAAATTTAGCTACTGTCCCTTTGCTCCCCTCATGTAAGTAAGTAATGTAAATTGTAAAAGGTTGAGGTCCCAGCACACTCTCCACCAGTCACATCCTGCCAAAGGGACACAGATCCATTTATGCATACTCTGTGCTTTCTACCAGCCAGCCAATCTCCAATCCAGGCTAACATGTCACTCCCTACAACATGGGCTTTTATTATTTCCGATAACTGGAAACCCAAGTGCAGGCTTTGAATCCACAAAATGTGATTTCCTGCCCTTTGCCAGAATTGGTAACACCACAGAATAAAAATTCCCCAGGTAGCTATTTTACAGGAAAGTACAGGAATTATATTTTTGCCAATCCACAAAATCTCTGTGAACTGGGGGGAATACAGGGCCGGATACAGGATTACATCTGACACCCCCGTACATTGGTAGCCAATAGTGTTTCCGAGAAGCTTATACTTCAACATTGCTCAAGGAATAAATAGAAGCGACGAAAGACAATTTGAAGGAAAATAGTTAATTTGTGCCTGTGTACATTGAAGCTACTGGCCAGGTTTCCTAACACCACGAGAGTTAATGTAATCCAAAAAACTGTTGGGTACTTACGGGGGGTCCAACTGGTCCCAGGGGGCCGAGCTGTCCAGGAGGTCCGGGATGCCCCTGAAAGTCAAAAGAAGATAAAACCAGGATGACTTGATTGTACGGATGTAGAACATTGCTGAAAATAGAAACACATTGCTGAAGCTTTACATTGTGCAGGCATCAGGACAAACACAAGAATACCAAATTTCAAATAGCCACAACAGTTTGTGCTGCTGTAGGAAAAGGTTGCTGGTTGGTTGGCAAATCACCTTTGAATGGCCGAGGCACCATCCTGGCGTCTTCCAAGCACCCGGGTAGAAAATGATTAAATTCAAACTCTGCGCCTTTTTTGAATTATCGGGGAGTTTGGGCAGCCTGTTGCTTTCGCCGTGGCAATACCTCGGCCAGCCAGAGTTGACTTCTTAACCGATCAGCACCTGCTTCTCCTGCAGTATAAATTGTTGCAATCGTCTGAAATTTGACATTTTGGGGGCGGGATTCTCCCTTCTGACGGCAGAGTGTTGACGCCGTCGTAAAAACCGGAGAGTTTTACGACGGCGTCATCGGACCGCTAAGTGTAGCGATCCTCTGCCACACAGGGGGCCAGCACGACACTGGAGAGACTCACGCCGCTCCAGCTGCCGATACCGATGTCAAACGGGCGCCGCGGGTCTGCGCATGCGCGATGCGGCCGGCGCGAACTCACGCATGCGCGGTAGCTTCCTTCTCCGCCCCGGCCCCCATGGCGTAGGGCTACAGGGGCCGGTGTAGAGTAAAAGTGGTTCACACCAGGAGAGCCGGCCCGCCTATCGTTAGGCCCCGATCGCGGGCAAGGCCACAGTGGAGGCCCCCCCGGGGTCGGATTCCCCCTCCCCTCCCACTCGGCCGCCCCCCTCCACATAGGATGGACGCCGCGGTCCCGCCGGGTAAGACCACATGTGAAGGGTGCCGGTGGGATTCGGGCTATCTTGGCGGCAACTCGGCCCACGCCGCGCGGAGAATAGCCGGGGGGGGGGGGGGCTGCGTAGAGTGGCCCCCAACTGGCACCACGCCGACCGCGCCTGCGCCAACGCCGCCGATACTCCGATCACCGGAGAATCGGCGTCAGGGTGGCGTCGCGTGAATCGCGCCCCGCCCAGCGATTCTCCGGTCCAGCCCCGTGGTCAGAGAATCCCGCCCCTTGCCTTTCTCCTCATGACTGCGAGGTGAACTGAGTCAGCCACGTGTCTCTCTCTCTCTAAAGCAATTAGAAAAGTGAGTTCAATGAAGAAGATAAGACTGAGTTGTGATGTTCCTATAAATAGAGATGGATAGAAGTAGTTAGAAGAGCACTGTGAGATTTGAAGAGTTAATATAGACCAATTAATCTATTTGTTGTGGTCTTAATTGAGGGATAAATATTAGCAAGTAAAATAAGGAAGCCACACATAACTTGGAAATAAGGATCTATATGGGGTAGAGGACCATAGGGAACAAGGAGTACAGATACACACATGACAGAGGTTATGATGCAGGTAGGGGCCATAACAAAGGCAAACTAAGCTTTATTTCTAGAGCGTTAGAGTTGAAAACAGAGAAGCTATGGTCAGCCTGTACTGAACGATGGTTAGACTACACCTGGAATACTCAAATTGAAACAGAAATGGCTGGGAAAACTCAGCAAGTCTAGCAGTCTCGGCGGAGGGAGAAACAGTTGACGTTTCGAGTGCACAGACCACAGAATCTGTACAGTGCGAAAGGAGGCCAATTGGCTTGACTCTGCACTGACCCTCTGGAAGATCACCTCACTTAGGGCCGTGCTCCCACCCTATCCCCGTAACCCCATCTAACATGCACATTTTTGGACTCGAAGGGGCAATTTATCGTGGCCCATCTTTGGACTGTGGGAGGAAACCGGAGCACCCGGAGGAAACCCACGCAGACACGGGGAGAGCGTGCAGACTCCCCACAGACAGTCACCCAAGGCCGGAATTGAACCCGGGACCCAGGCGCTGTGAGGCTGCAGTGCTAACCACTGTGCTAATGTGCTGGCCAATATGACTCTGCTGTGGTACCTGCAGCACTCTGTCCTGTTCCAATTGCCAATGATTCAGAGGCACTGAAGAAAGTGCAAATGCAGGACAATTCTTTAAGAGTGGAAAAGAAAGTGAATAAATTCCTGAAGCCTCGACTGCCCAGTTACGGACCTGTAGATGCTCCATTCCTTCACGCCCTGCGCAACCTGTCTGCACGGTTATTGCTTCATCTGCCCCCACACCTTGCATTTGCAAAGGGAAACCATGACAACATACAGCGCCTGGAACATATCTACCAAGGCACCTCAAAGGATCGTTATGGAACAAAATTAGACTTCCAGCTACGTTCGGTGATATTAGGGTGGAAGACCCAATGCTTGATGTAGGAGGGAAGGGATTCCGAGAAGGTGGAAGGAAGGGATTCCTGAACCTGGAGCGGAGGCAGCTGAAGACACGACTGCTGATGGTGCAGCAATAAATCGGGGGTTAGTCAAAGAGGTCAGAATTAGACGAGCACAGGTATTTCAGAGGGGCTGGAGGAGAATACAGAGATAAGGAGGGACAGGGCCATGGAAGCATTTGAAACAAGGGGCGCGATGTTATGGCCACGCTGCGTCCGAAACGCAGCTTGCCACAGTGCAGCTTGGTCGGGATCCCGGGATCTACCTGGCTAGCAACACCTCCCGAGGTCTAATGTGATCTTGTGAGACATTGCGCTGTAAATCCTGCCCATAGTGGGTGGGGTCCCTTTTAGCAAAGCTGGATATTAAAGCGAGGCATCTAGCGTCACTTTAATGTGCAGATTCCCAAGTTACCAGAGGCGTTGGGATCTATCCCCTTCGCCTTGGAGACCTCGGGTGAGCTCTGTTCAGTACTGGTCTCAGTACTGGGGACCAGCCGGAACAGCACTTGTGGGGGTCTCCCGGGGAATCGTAGGGCCCCATCTGTCTGCCCTTTGGACAGGGTAGTACCCTGGCACTGCTGGTGCCAGCTGAGCACCCTGGCAGTGCCACCTGGGTGCCAGGTGGCATTTTCTGTGCACTAGCAATTGGGTTGGGGGTGTCTTGCATGGGTGTCGGGGTGGTGGGTGGGGTGGGAGCTTGGGGACCCTTCTATAGTGCGTTGGGGGTTAGGAAGATCGGGAGATCTCCCACTACACTGAGGAGTTCCTACGATCAGAGCTCCTCAGTGCGCAAAGCGGGGTCATATCCGGCCTCGGCCATGTGTTCCCTGCTGAGGCCCCTTACCAAACGCGAATGGTGTTTTAGCGGCTTGTGTTTCTTGGCAGTGTGAGCAAGAGGAACAGGTGGCTAAATGCGCTCGCTATGGAACATTGTTCCCATTTAGTAAAATCACGCCCAAGGTGATGTGTTGGGGGTTCTGGATCACAAACAGATCACCAACACTGGAAGTGGTGCAACTCTATTTTATTATAAGGTTAACTATATTAACATACTTGAACTGTGGGTAAATGCAATACCAGCTTTAACTGTTGACCCTTGCCTAGTCCTAATCAGGTGATGCACTCAGCACATGGTGAATGTCTGTGTTGCAGGCTGTGAGCTCTGTGCTCCGAGCTGGCTGCTGCTAGAATGAGCAGGAACTCTCCTGTCCCCTGTCTTTATAGTGCATGTGCTCTCACTGGTGATTGGCTGCGGTGTTGTGTATGCTGATTGGTCCCACTGCATGTCCATCAGTGTGTGTCTGCACCATGATATACTGGTGTATATTATGACACAAGGATTAAAATTTTAACATTTCGGCATTGCTGAGTCAGGACCAGTGAAGGTCAGCGAGCACAGGGGTGACGGACGAATAGGACTTGCTATGAGTATGGACATTGGAGGGTAGAATTCTGTGGGAACTCAGTTGTGATTAACGGTTGAGAAGTGATCACCTGGATGGTCCTATGGAGCAGATATCACTCACACTGCGACAAACAGCCACTGGAATAGCGCAAACGGGCTGTGACGGCACCAGGAAAATACTGTGTGCCAACTATTTAAAATCCGACAATCATAAAGTCACAGAAACTTCCTGTCACCGCAAACTAAAATTAAAGTTCACCAAATGTTTCAAAACAGGAATGCATTCATTTTTGGACAGGTCGGATGAACTGACTAAACGGAACAAGAAGGATCATCTATTTCTCACAGGAAAGCTGGCACGTTTAACGACATTAAATGAGAGACGGTGTAGGTTTTGGCGTTTTTAGCTGGAAAATGTTCTTCAGCACAAGCGTTCATTCATCTGCATTTTCTGCAAAACAGGAACTTTAATCACAATTTGTGGGAAATGCGAAATGGTGCCCCTGTGAAATGAGTTTACCGTTAACGCTTACGGGTTGTCCATTCATGCTACCTTCGTTTAGCTGCCATTTCCTGGCTGCCTTCTGTGTGAAGGGAGGTGCTTTCAATGTACGCTTCTGCCTTTTAAA
This sequence comes from Scyliorhinus torazame, assembly GCF_047496885.1. NCBI lineage: Eukaryota > Metazoa > Chordata > Chondrichthyes > Carcharhiniformes > Scyliorhinidae > Scyliorhinus > Scyliorhinus torazame. Next base: position 102,599,658 of record NC_092728.1, on the reverse strand, counting down.
CTTTTCCAAGTTCTCTTAGACTCAGATGCGCCAAACCACTACTCGCCCAACCACCCCTCCCCCACTCACCCCCACCTCCTCAACCCCTCGCCACCCTCCGTCTCTGGCAAGTGAAGACTGAAGCATCAATGTTCCACCTCTCTGACTATATTGGCCAGGAACACACACACAGGGGGGGGGGGGGGGCGGGCGGGGAGGTCCACACTCTCTGAGCAATTATCAACATGGTGAGAAGATATCAGGTAAACAGGCCCCGACTGTTGCTCCAAAAATAGTTACTGGTCTTCAAACTCTTTCTTCCGCCTTTCTGGGTGGGTAGCTATGCCGGTGTTTGCGATCGATTGGCCAGCCAGGAAGCCAAAAGTTTATTGACACACAACTCTGAAGCTGCTGCATTCAGACAGACCTCCGGCAGCAGTCAGACTGTGGGTTAGTGCAGGTTTGGCAGCCTTCAGAGCGCATAGAAAAGACATGAATTAGAGACGGTATCCACACCCGGTATCATCATCTTGAACGTGTGCCAATTGGTGCAAATGATCTATCGGCAGAAAGCCTGATGCACACACCATATGTTGTCATCACAGTGACGCATAAATCTTCCGGCTGACTTCACCCAGAAAGTCTACAAGATTGCACAGCCTGTAGAGCCATTTATCCGTTTCGCTCCAGGAGACAAAGATAGTCAGGTTGGCAGTTTTTGACCCAATTCCATCCCCAAAGCAGTAATCTTTTATTAGTGTCACAAGTAGGCTTACATTAACACTGCAATGAAGTTACTGTGAAAATCCCCTAGTCGCCACACTCCGGCACCTGTTCGGGTACACTGAGGGAGAATTCAGAATGTCCAATTCACCTAACAGCACGTCTTTCGGGACTTGTGGGAGGAAACCCGGAGCACCCGGAGGGAACCCACGCAGACACGGGGAGAACGTGCAGACTCCGCACAGACAGTGACCCAAGCAGGAATCGAACCCGGGACCCTGGCGCTGTGAATCAACCGTGCTACCCACTGTGATGGAAATAAAAATCTGAATGCAACCTACAAGGAAATAATGAGACTGAAGTTGGAAATGAAGCCCTCGGTCCTCAGCACCACAAGAGAGTAAACCAACACCTTACAACGAAGAACTGGGGCGAGATTCTTCGACCCCCCGCCGGGTCAGAGAATCGCCGGGAGCTGGCGTGAATCCTGCCCCCGTCGGTTGCCGAATTCTCCGGCACCGGAGATTCAGCGGGGGCGGGAATCGCACGCGCCGGTTGGCGGCCCCCCCCCCCCCCCCGCGATTCTCCGGCCCGGATGGGCCGAAGTCCCGCTGCTAGAATGCCTGTCCCGCCGGCGTGGATTAAACCACCTCTCTTACCGGCGGGCCAGGGCGGCGCAGGCGGGCTCCGGGGTCCTGGGGGGGGGGGGGGGGGGGGGGGGGCGGGGGCGATCTGGCCCCGGGGGGTGCCCCCACGGTGGCCTGGCCCGCGATCGAGGCCCACCGATCCGCGGGCGGGCCTGTGCCGTGGGGGCACTCTTTTCCTTCCGCCTTCGCCACGGTCTCCACTGTGGCGGAGGTGGAAGAGACCCCCTCCACAGCACCTGCACGGGGATGCCGTGAGTGGCTGCTAACGCTCCCGCGCATGCGCCGCCTGGCAACGTCATTTCCGCGCCAGCTGGCGGGGCACCAAAGGGCTTTCCCGCCAGCTGGCGGGGCGGAAATCAGTCCGGCGCAGTCCTAGCCCCTCAAGGTTAGGGCTCGGCCCCCCAAGATGCGGAGGATTCTGCACCTTTGGGGCGGCGCGATGCCGGACTGATTTGTGCCGTTTTTGGCGCCGGTCGGCGGACATCGCGCCGATACTGGAGAATTTCGCCCCTGGAGTGGATCTGTATCAACGCGATTGCGATGAAACGGATATTCCAAATTGCTCAACCACACATAAAAAGGATACACCAAAAACTGATTTTTAAAAAGATCCTCTTGTTAAGTGTAGATATTACAAATCATTACGTTATAGCCCATAATTATTTCAGATCCCAGCACAAGCCATAGTGTAAATATTAACCATTCAGAATTTACTCGAGTCAACCAGAGTAAACACAAAGACCACAGAAATGACACCAAACGATCGGATCATTTGCAAAATAGCAAAACAATAAGCAGATTGGGTAGAATGTTTGCTGTGTGGACGGACCTACAAGACCGTTTCTCAGTCCCAAACCCACTCCTGGGGTCGGGGGAGGTGGGAAGGGGAAATGGGACCAGTAGTTCTTGGAATTGTTAGCCATGCTGTTAGTTAGATTTCTTTGTGCGCAATTACAGAATCATAGAATCCCTACAGTGTAGAAGGAGGCCATTCGACCCATTCAGTCTGCACCAACGTTCCGAAAGAGCACCCTATCCAGGCTCCCGCCCTATTCCTGAAACCCCACCACAAATCTCCGGACACTAAGGGGGGCAATTGAGCATGGACAATTATGCTTACGTACTTTTTGCCCAGAAAGTTACAGATTGTGTGAACTAATAGCATCGGGTGGGCAACAAGCCCACCGGGGCCTAATAACTTTTTAAGGGACTTTGAAGTAGTCAGCTGTGAAACTCACATTAATGTTTATGAACATCAGACTCTGATTGACAGCTCCTGGACCACACCAAAGAGAGTTACGTGCTTTCTGTTAGTTTCACAGCTGACTATTTCAAAGTCACTCAAGCATGAAGGGAGATGGGAGTGTGTGGAGACTGCCAATCACAGCCTAGTAAAATCAATCTCACAGAGAAATGAAAGGCTTGCAAATCAAAGATCTGACGGGGTTTAAACGCGGCTGACTGGTTTTCTCTTTCCATGAAATGACAGGTGCTGCTTCCTCTGTCTGAGCCAGCTGGTCTATTGCCCAGCTGAGTGTTAAAGATGTGATTTTATTTTCGACGCTGGAGTTGCTCGCGCCTCTTTTGATGCCGGCGTCAGGACCTGGGCACGGGATCGGAGGGACCCGGCCCATGTTCAGAAAGAGGGAGAAGGAAAGATTGGAAAGAGAGGGAGACAGCGAGAAAAGTGAAGTCTGAAGGAATTAGATTCCACACTGACACACTTCATTTTCGGAGTCAGAGAGGTTGTTTACTCAACTTGACTTTCTGTGGCGGGTTCAATGGTCAATTCATGTCCAAATCTAACAAGTTCATAAAACTCGACAAGTGGCCGCCTTGGCCCTGGAACGCCACAGCAGTGGGGGGGGGGGGGGGGGGGCATCCATCAGCTGCATCTTCAGTGTCTTCAAGGAGATCCATCTTCTTCCTCCACTGGTGGATCAGTGATGGCGGGCGCCTTTTGAATACGGCACCAGGTACGATGGCAGGATGTGCGCCATCACACTTGCCCCGCCACAGAAGATAGCGAAATAACCCCCCCACCCATGCATCATTAATTTGGCCAGGGATGAAAGATATGGGGTGGGTTCTCCGCAGTTGCCTGCCGAAATCACGTTTGGCGCGGGGGCGGAGAATCGACTTTCACGCCCGAAGTGGGCCCGGCGCCACATCCCCGATTTACACGGCGCGACTAGGGGGGGGGGGCCATTGCCAGAGGCCCTCCCAGCGATGCTCGGGTCCCGACCGGCCGAATTCCCGAGCGCGTGGTCCTAACCATGTCTGACCAGTCGGGATTCAGTCCGCGGCAAGCCCTGGTGGGGGGCGCGGGGGTCAGGTATCGGGGGGGGGGCCTTATGGTCGGCCAGGGTGCCAATCGGGTGGGTTTGAGGGAGCGGCATGGGGCAGATCATTGGGACCTTCTTTGTTGGTGCGCCGGCTCAGTCCGCCATCGCGATCGGCGCGGCCGCTGGAGGCTGCCACCCTGCGCATGCGCGGACTTGGAACCGGAAGTGCAGGGGCCCGTATCCGCCGCTAAAGCTGCGGCAATGCCAGCCCCCTGCAGGTAGGTGCAGAGGTCTTAATTATTTTAAGGAAAGTCTGGCGTGAAACGCCAGCGTTTTGTCTGACGGCGTGGGGACATAGCCCCATTTGCGGAGAATCCAGCCTATGGCATGGTTACCCATCAGCCATTACAACAGGAAACACTGCCCCGCCCCTGCCCCCACCACGGACCTTAGTCCCAAATGGGAGAATTCCGCCCGGAGTGGGACTGGAACCCGGAGCTTTCTATCTCAGGGATTAAATGGGCCGAATGACCCGCTCCAAGAGTTGTGATCGGGCTCGCTGTAAATATAAATCTTTCGAGCATTAACGATTTCAACAGAATTATAGAAAAGAAACAGCACAAGAGAGCTTTGTCGGCAGCTCTTCCTGTCTGTCTGTTTTTTTGCGCACCTGTACTTGACACTTCCAAAGTGAGGTAGGGAGTGCTAAAATGACGCTCAAACTGTAAATGCTTACAGCTATAATCTTCAAACTGTACGGCGTAGACAATGGGAGGGAGCGGGTGTCCAGGGCCGCAGTCAACTTGATTTAATCAAAATAGAGGGGCGGTTTTCCATTTCTCTGCTTCTGACGTAAACTTGTGGTGCTTAACAGAACATTCTGCAACCCCAGCCCTGGACTTTCTGTCCATTAAAACCAGAGAACAGAAGGTCATTGTTCACAGCATGAAGCCTCGGGTATGTACTCCACGCGTGCACCGGGGGTATCGAATTCTTCCATTACATCGGTGGTAAAGAGCCCTGCTCCAATGGGACATGTTGGTATGTGCGTTTTTCAATGAAGCTTGACCATTTTAATACAGGGAAAATGCAGACTGTTTGAAAGCTATACAAAAATAAAATTAAGTAAGAAATTCTGTCATGTTTTCAAGAGATCTCACGTTGAGGCCAGGTTTGTACATTTGTGATTTCTTAATTTACAATTGAAGAAACAAGGCAGTTGAGTATTTTTAATTTGTTGGCCCAGCTCTGGTAGAACAGCATCTGGTGCCAGGACTGGACGGCGGCACAGTGGTTAGCACTGCTGCTTCACAGCACCAGGGACTCGGGTTAAATTCCCCACTTGGGTCACTGTCTCCATGGATTGGATTGGATTGGATTTGTTTATTGTCACGTGTACCGAGGTACAGTAAAAAGTATTTTTCTGTGAGTAGCTCAACAGATCATTAACTACATGGGAAGAAAAGGGAAGAAAAGAAAATACATAATAGGGCAACACAACATATACAATGTAACTACATAAGAACTGGTATCGGATGACGCATACAGGGTGTAGTGTTAATGAGGTCAGTCTATAAGAGGGTCATTTAAGAGTCTGGTAACAGTGGAGAAGAAACTGTTTTTGAGTCTGCTCATGCGTGATCTCAGACTTCTGTATCTCCTGCCCGATGGAAGAAGTTGGAAGAGTGAGTAAGCCGGGTGGGAGGGGTCTTTGATTATGCTGCCCGCTTTCCCCAGGCAGTGGGTGGTGTAGATGGAGTCAATGGATGGGAGGCAGGTTTGTGTGATGGACTGGGCGATGTTCACGACTCTTTGAAGTTTCTTGCGGTCCTACGAGCAGTTGCCATACCAGGCTGTGATGCAGCCAGATAGGATGCTTTCTATGGTGCATCTGTAAAGATTGGTAAGGGTTAATGTGGACATGCTGAATTTCCTTACTTTCCTGAGGAAGTATAGGCGCTGTTGTGCTTTCTTGGTGGTAGATTCGACGTGGGTGGACCAGGACAGATTTTTGGAGATGTGCAACCTGAGGAATTTGAAACTGCTAACCATCTCCACCCCGGCCCCGTTGATGCTGACAGGGGTGTGTACAGTACTTTGCTTCCTGAAGTCAATGGCCAGCTCTTTATTTTTGCTGGCATTGAGGGAGAGATCGTTGTCGCTGCACCACTCCGCTAGGTTCTCTATCTCCCTCCTGTATTCGGACTCATCGTTATTCGAGATCCGGCCCACTATGGTTGTACCGTCAGCAAACCTGTAGATGGAGCTGGAACCAAATTTTGCCACGCAGTCGTGTGTGTACAGGGAGTAGAGTAGGGGTCTAAGTACGCAGCCTTGCGGGGCGCCGGTGTTGAGGACTATTGTGGAGGAGGTGTTGTTGTTCATTCTTACTGATTGTGGTCTGTTGGTCAGAAAATCGAGGATCCAGTTGCAGAGTGGGGCGCCAAGTCCTAGGTTTTGGAGCTTTGATATGAGCTTGGCTGGGATTATGGTGTTGAAGGCGGAGCTGTAGTCAATAAATAGGAGTCTGATGTAGGAGTTCTTGTTGTCGAGATGCTCTGGGGATGAGTGTAGGGCCAGGGAAATGGCGTCTACTGTGGACCGGTTGTAACGGTAGAACAGAGAACATTACAGCGCAGCACAGGCCCTTCGGCCCTCGATGTTGCGCCGACCTGTGAAACCACTCTAAAGCCCATCTACACTATTCCCTTATCGTCCATATGTCTATCCAATGACCATTTGAATGCCCTTAGCGTTGGCGAGTCCACCACTGTTGCAGGCAGGGCATTCCACGCCCTTACTACTCGCTGAGTAAAGAACCTACCTCTGACATCTGTCCTATATCTATCTCCCCTCAATTTAAAGTTATGTCCCCTCGTGCTCGACATCACCATCCGAGGAAAAAGGCTCTCACTGTCCACCCTATGTAATCCTCTGATCATCTTGTATGCCTCAATTAAGTCACCTCTTAACCTTCTTCTCTCTAACGAAAACAGCCTCAAGTCCCCCAGCCTTCCCTCATAAGATCTTCACTCCATACCAGGCAACATTCTGGTAAATCTCCTCTGTACCCTTTCCAATGCTTCCACATCCTTCCTATAATGCGGTGACCAGAATTGCACGCAATACTCTAAATGCGGCCGCACCAGAGTTTTGTACAGCTGCAACATGACCTCATGTCTCCGAAACTCAATCCCTCTACCAATAAAATCTAACACACCATACGCCTTCTTAACAACCCTCTCAACCTGGGTGGCAACTTTCAGGGATCTATGTACATGGACACCGAGATCTCTCTGCTCATCCACACTGCCAAGAATCGTACCGGCTCCGGGAATTCTTCCATAGACCCCAAGAGGCCAACAGCGAACCCAAGCAGACTACCAATGAATCGGAACAGCAGACCGAGAGATCTGCGGTGCGGCAACCGAACAGGAAAGAGTCGAATTGGACCCCTCCGGAAGGCCGCTGCCCTAGACTCGACATGTATGCTCAAGCCGTCAGGAGTCGCGTCAATGCCAGATTCATCAGTCGCATTCACAAGACAGCCCCGAACGTCACCCAAGCACAACGCAATGCCATCCACGCTCTCAAGACCAACCGCAGCATCGTCATCAAACCAGCAGACACTGTCATACTGAACAGAACGGACTACTGCAAAGAAGTATACTGACAACTGAACAACCAAGAACACTACAGACAGTTACCCGCAGAACCGACCAAGGAACACATCCGCCAACTTAACAGACTGATCAAGACCTTGGATCCAGATCTTCAGAGCACCCTACGTGCTCTCATCCCACGTACTCCCCGCATTGGAGATCTCTACTGCCTCCCGAAAATACATAAGGCCAACACACCAGGCCGCCCTATCGTTTCAGGCAATGGGACCCTGTGTGAGAACCTCTCTGGCTACATCGAGGGCATCTTGAAACCCATCGTACAAGGTACACCCAGCTTCTGTCGCGACACGACGGACTTCCTACAGAAACTCAGCACCCATGGACCAGTTGAACCAGGAACATTCCTCGTCACAATGGACGTCTCGGCACTCTACACCAGCATCCCCCATGACGACGGCATTGCTGCAATAGCCTCAGTACTCAACACCGACAACTGCCAATCTCCAGACGCAATTCTGCAACTCATCCGCTTCGTTCTGGATCACAACGTCTTCACCTTCGACAACAAGTTCTTCATTCAGACGCACGGAACAGCCATGGGGACCAAATTCGCACCCCAATACGCCAACATCTTCATGCACAAGTTTGAACAGGACCTACTCACCGCACAGGACCTTCAACCGACGTTATACACCAGATACATCAATGACATTTTTTTCCTTTGGACCCACGGCGAAGAATCACTGAAACGACTACACGATGACATTAATAAGTTCCATCCAACCATCAGACTCACCATGGACTACTCTCCAAAATCAGTTGCATTCTTGGACACACTCGTCTCCATCAAGGACGGTCACCTCAGCACTTCGCTTTACCGCAAGCCCACGGATAACCTCACGATGCTCCACTTCTCCAGCTTCCACCCTAAACACATTAAAGAAGCCATCCCCTATGGACAAGCGCTCCGTATACACAGGATCTGCTCAGACGAGGAGGCGCGTAACAGACATCTACAGACGTTGAAAGATGCCCTCGTACGAACGGGATATGGCATTCGACACATCGATCGACAGTTCCAATGCGCCACAGCGAAAAACCGCACCGACCTCCTCAGAAGACAAACATGGGACACAACCGACAGAATACACTTCGTCGTCCAGTACTTCCCCGGAGCGGAGAAACTATGACATCTTCTTCACAGCCTTCAACACGTCATTGATGAAGATGAACATCTTGCCAAGGTCATCCCCACCCCCCCCCACTGCTTGCCTTCAAACAACCGCGCAACCTCAAACAAACCATTGTTTGCAGCAAACTACCCAGCCTTCAGAACAGTGACCACGACACCACACAACCCTGTCATGGTAATCTCTGCAAGACGTGCCAGATCATCGACATGGATACCATCATTAGACGTGAGAACACCACCCACCAGGTACGCGGTACATACTCGTGCGACTCGGCCAACGTTGTCTACCTCATACGCTGCAGGAAAGGATGTCCCGAAGCGTGGTACATTGGCGAGACCATGCAGACGCTGCGACAACGAATGAACGGACATCGCGCGACAATCACCAGGCAGGAATGTTCCCTTCCAGTCGGGGAACACTTCAGCAATCAAGGGCATTCAGCCTCTGATCTCTGGGTAAGCGTTCTCTAAGGCGGCCTTCAGGACGCGCGACAACGCAGAATCGCTGAGCAGAAGCTTATAGCCAAGTTCCGCACACATGAGTGCGGCCTCAACCGGGACCTGGGATTCATGTCGCATTACATTCATCCCCGACCATCTGGCCTGCGAAATCCTACCAACTGTCCTGGCTTGATGCAATTCACACCTCTTTAACCTGGGGTTACCCCATCTCTGGATCTGTAAAGATTTAACCACCTGCTAATGCTCGCATTCCAAGCATTGTCTGGCAGCTTTGAATTTGTCTATATATTTGTTTCTGGAACATACCTCTTCATTCACCTGAGGAAGGAGCAGCGCTCCGAAAGCTAGTGTTTGAAACAAACCTGTTGGACTTTAACCTGGTGTTGTAAGACTTCGTACTGTGCTCACCCCAGTCCAACGCCGGCATCTCCACATCAAGAATCTTACCATTAGCCCAGTACTCCTGTTATTCCTTCCAAAATGAATCACCTCACACTTTTCTGCATTAAACTCCATTTGCCACCTCTCAGCCCAACGCTGCAGCTTATCTATGTCCCTCTGCAACTTGTAACATCCTACTGCACTGTCCACAACTCCACCGACTTTAGTGTCATCTGCAAATTTACTCACCCATCCTTCTACGCCCTCCTCCAGGTCATTTATAAAAATGACAAACAGCAGTGGCCCCAAGCCAGATCCTTGTGGTACACCACTAGTAACTGGACTCCAGTCTGAACATTTCCCATCAACCACCACCCTTTGTCTTCTTCCAGCTAGCCAATTTCTGATCCAAACTGCTAAATCACCCTGAATCCCATGCCTCCGTATTTTCTGCAGTAGCCTACCATGGGGAACCTTATCAAACGCTTTACTGAAACCCATATACACCACATCAACTGCTTTACCTTCATCCACCTATTTGGTCACCTTCTCAAAGAACTCAATAAGGTTTGTGAGGCACGACCTACCCTTCACAAAACCGTGTTGACTATCTGTTTAGCACAGGGCTAAATCGCTGGCTTTGAAAGCAGACCAAGGCAGGCCAGCTGCACGGTTCAATTCCCGTACCAGCCTCCCTGAACAGGCACCGGAATGTGGTGACTAGGGGCTTTTCACAGTAACTTCATTTGAAGCCTACTTGTGACAATAAGCGATTTTCATTTCATTTATTTTCATCTCTAATCAAATTATTCCTTTCCAGATGATTATACATCCTATCTCTTATAAACCTTTCCAAGACTTTGCCCACAACAGAAGTAAGGCTCACTTGTCTATAGTTACCGGGGTTGTCTCTACTCCCCTTCTTGAACAAGGGGACAACATTTACTAACCTCCAGTCTTCTGGCACTATTCCTGTAGACAAAGATGACTTAAAGATCAAAGTCAAAGGCTCAGCAATCTCCTCCCTAGCTTCCCAGAGAATCCTAGGATAAATCCCATCCGGCCCAGGGGACTTATCTATTTTCACCCTTTCCAGTATTGTTAACACCTCCTCCTTATGAACCTCAAGCCCTTCTAGTCTAGTAGCCTGAATGTCAGTATTCTCCTCGACAACATTGTCTTTTTCCTGTGTGAATACTGACGAAAAATATTCATTTAGCACCTCTCCTATCTCCTCGGACTCCACGCACAACTTCCCACTACTGTCCTTGACTGGCCCTACTCTTACCCTAGTCATTCATTTATTCCTGACATCTATAGAAAGCTTTAGGGATATCCTTGATCCTACCTGTCAAAGACTTCTCATGTCCCCTCCTGGCTCTTCTTAGCTCTTTCTTTCGGTCCTTCCTAGCTAACTTGTAACTCTCAAGCCCCCTAACTGAACCTTCATGTCTCATCTTTACATAAGCCTCCTTCTTCCTCTTGACAAGTGTTTCGACTGCTTTAGTAAACCACGGTTCCCTCGCTTGACCACTTCCTCCCTGCCTGACAGGTATATCAAGGACACGCAGTAGCTGTTCCTTGAACAAGCTCCACATTTCCATTGTGCCCATCCCCTGCAGTTTTCCTCTCCATCCGATGCATCCTAAGTCTTGCCTCATCGCATCATAATTGGCTTTCTCCCAGATATAACTCTTGCCCTACGGTATATAACTATCCCTTTCCATCACTAAAGTAAACGTAATCGAATTGTGGTCACTATCACCAAAGTGCTCACCTACCTCCAAATCTAACACCTGTCCTGGTTCATTATCCAGTACCAAATCCAATACAGCCTCGCCTCTCGTTGGCCTATCTACATACTGTGTCAGGAAACCCTCCTGCACACATTGGACAAAAACGGACCCATCTAATGTACTCGAACTATAGCGTTTCCGGTCAATATTTGGAAAGTTAAAGTCCCCCACAACAACTACCCTGTTGCTTTCGCTCCTATCCTGAATCATCTTTGCAATCCTTTCCTCTACATCTCTGGAACTTTTCGGAGGCCTATAGAAAACCCCTAACAGAGTGACCTCTCCTTTCCTGTTTCTAACCTCAGCCCATACTACCTCAGTAGACGAGTCCTCATCAAACGTCCTTTCTGCCACCATAATACTGTTCTTGACTAACAATGCCACCCCTCCCCTTCTTGTACCACTTTCCCTGAGCTTACTGAAATATCTAAACCCCGGCACCTGCAACAACCATTCCTGTCCCTGCTCTATCCATGTCTCCGAAATGGCCACAACATCGAAGTCCCAGGTACCAACCCATGCCGCAAGTTCACCCACCTTATTCCGGATGATCCTGGCATTGAAGAAGACACACTTTAAAGCACCTTCCTGCTTGCCGGTACACTCCTGCAACTTTAAAACCTTACTCATGACCTCACTACTCTCAACCTCCTGTATACTGGAGCTACAATTCAGGTTCCCAAGCCCCTGAACTAGTTTAAACCCTAGAAGAGCATTAGCAAATTTCCCCCCCAGGATATTGGTACCCCTCTGGTCCAGGTGTAGACCATCCCGTTTGTAGAGGTCCCACTGACCCCAGAATGAGCCCCAATTATCCAAAAATCTGAATTGCAGTGGATCAATGCATTCTGGGAGTATGGAGGTGATGCTCTTCATGATCAACCTCTCGAAGCACTTCATTACGACTGAAGTGAGGGCCACCGGATGGTAGTCATTGAGGCATGTTGTCTGGTTCTTCTTTGGCACCGGTATGATGGTGGTCTTCTTGAAGCAGGTGGGGACCTCGGAGTGGAGTAGGGACAGGTTAAAGATGTCCTCTGCCAGCTGGTCCACGCAGGCTATGAGTGCACGATCAGGGATCCCGTCCATGCCCGTCGCCTTCCGAGGGTTCACTTTCAGGAAGGCCGATCTGACTTCGGAAGCTGTGATGATGGGTATGAGTGAGTTATGGGCTGCTGGGGCACTCAACAGCGGATTGTTGGTTACCTGCTCGAACCGAGCATAGAATGCATTGAGTTTATCGGTGAGGGGTGCGCTGCTGCCGGAGATACTGCTCGGCTTCGCTTTATAGCCCGTTATGTTGTTTAGTCCTTGCCACAACTGCCAAGAGTCTGTCTGTGACTCTAGCTTGGTTTGATATTCTCTCTTGTCATCTCTGATGGCTTCGCGGAGGTCGTACCTGGATTTCTTGTATAGGTCAGGGTCGTCTGGCTTGAATGCCTCAGACCTGTCCTTCAGTAGGGAGTTAATCTCGCGATTGAGCCATGGTTTCCAGTTGGAGTCTGCATGGTCTCCCCGTGTCTGCGAAGGTTTCCTCCTGGTGCTCCCGCAAGTCCCGAAAGACGTGCTCGTTAGGTGAATTGGACATTCTGAATTCTCCCTGTGTACCCGAACAGGCGCCGGAATGTGGCGACTAGGGGCTTTTCACAGTAACTTCATTGCAGTGTTAATGTAAGCCTACTTGTGACACTAATAAAGATTATTATTACCTGTTTGGGCGCATTTATGTTTTAACACTTCTTTTTTGACCAGGAAGTTCCAGATTTGTGGGCTGACAATAGCATTGTGAGGGAAACAAACTAGTCGGGGCCTAATAACAGGACAGATGACACATCGCCACAACCAAAGGGGATGAAGGATTGAGATATAAACAGAATAAGGACTGAAAAAAAGGGTGAATTAGATTCAAATCATGTCCAGAGAAAAGAAATAGAGAGAAAGAACGATTGGATAGAGGGAGGGAGGGAGGAAAGTGACAGAAAGGAAAAGAAAGAAAGAAATTTCTGAATTTAAATGACGTTTTTCGAATCTCCGACAACGATTCATAACCTGAAGAAATGATACTCCGCGCTCGTATTGTTAATTTCCTGGGCCAGAGAAGTTGTTCAACCGTCATTAACAATTGACATGTTCTCAAAAGGACTCTTATGATGTTAATTCCTAGATTTAACTTTCTGTGGTCAGTTTAATAGGCCATTTATGTGCGAATCTAGAAAGTTCATGAAATTCATGGGGTGATTAACTGCAATATGCCAATTATTTGCTGACATCAGGATGTCGAAAATCAGAGAGCAATGTGTGGCAGTTCATGATACACTGGACCTCTTCCCCATCACAAGTCATTGATCCATTTGTATGTACATATGACAATACAATTGACATCGTAGAAACAAAAGATGATCACTATTACTTTCAGAGACATCTGAGCCGTCATAATTCTCCCTTCTAATCCTGCAGCCAAAAAAGGCCACCAATGTTCCCTTTTCATTCTTTATTTCTATATCCCTTTCTCAAATGTTATTTCATTGACTATTTTTGATGTCCCCAAGCCAGGAATCATTGGTGGGGGAACAGAATAAATGTGTGCTTCTATAAACAGCTACAAGGATGAATGTGCACGTGTGCGCGCGTGCGCAATTTCAGATAGGGCGAAATTCTCTGGAAATGGCGCGATGTCCGCCGACTGGCGCCCAAAACGGCGCAAATCAGACGGGCATCGCTCCGCTCCAAAGATGCGGAATGCTCCGCATCTTTGGGGGCCGAGCCCCAACATTGAGGGGCTAGGCCGGCGGCGGACGAATTTCCGCCCCGCCAGCTGGCGGAAAAGGCCTTTGGTGCCCCGCCAGCTGGCGCGGAAATGACATCTCCGGGCGGCGCATGCGCGGGAGCGTCAGCGGCCGCTGACAGCATTCCCGCGCATGCACAGTGGAGGGAGTCTCTTCCGCTCCGCCATGGTGGAGGCCGTGGCGGAGGCGGAAGGGAAAGATTGGTGGGCCCCGATCGCGGGCCAGGCCACCGTGGCGGCACCCCCCGGGGCCAGATTGCCCCGCGACCCCCCCCATGACCCCGGAGCCCGCCCGCACCGCCTTGTCCCGCCGGTAAGGTAGGTGATTTAATTTACGCCGGCGGGACAGGCATTTTAGCGGCGGGACTTCGGCCCATCCGGGCCGGAGAATCGAGCAGGGGGGGGGCCCGCCAACCGGCACGGCGCGATTCCCGCCCCCGCCGAATCTGCGGTGCCGGAGACTTCGGCAACCGGCGGGGGCGGGATTCACGCCAGCCCCCGGCGATTCTCCGACCCGGCGGGGGGTCGGAGAATTTCGCCCATGAATCTCACTAATTTCCCCCCTCCCAACACCATGTCGGCACTGGAAAACGCTGGTCTCTTCTTGGCAAGTACCTCTAACAGCAGAAACAAAGTCAGCAAATTGTTACTCGGTGAATCATACGAGTGCAAACTCAAAGCCACCATTCTGTTGCACAGCATTATGAGGACTAGACCACACTCATGACTTTATTCAATTGCAACTGTACGGGACTAACCATATGTGAATTGTGAGATTTCAGCAAATATTATACAGCCTCTGTTTTTCATTGGCGGCAAAGTATGTTTTCCTTTAAATGCCCGTACCATCAGTTTTGAGATCTAGGTGTTGGTTTTGCTGAAACTGTTCTAGCTTTTGGCAGTCGCACACTGAATTCTGAAAGAATTTTATTTCTAAACTCTTGTTATCTTAGCTCTTCCTGTTGGATAAGCAGGGACCCGACGCAATTATATCCAAACAAAGGACGTGACCCAGCAGTTAACCATTTCCTTGCTGAATAAACAGGGATCCTACACTCAGACTGTGGCACACTGCTACCTTCTCAAGGGCGGATGGGAATGGGTGATAAATGAACTGTGGAACTTTCCTGACCAATACTTAGCCCTCAATCGAAACAAATGAAGAAGATTGTCACAAGTAGGCTTCAAATGAAGTTACTGAGAAAAGCCCCGAGTCGCCACATTCCGGCGCCTGTTCGGGGACGCTGGCACGGGAATGATCTGATCGTTATCACGTTGCTGTTTGTGGGAGCTTGCTGTGCACATTTTGGCTGCTGTGTTTCCTACATTAGTGGTTATCGGTGCGATTTACCGGCTGGAATTGGGACGGGATGTGGCTGGTAGATCCCGTGAGAAGCCTCACTTAACTCTGCCGATGCCAGATCTAACCGGGTCCCGGGGTCTGCCGGCCTTGCCGAGCAGACCCGCAGCTGGGTGTTGTTTAGCGCCGGTCCCCACAGGCGGAACGGTACTTGGGGGAGTCTCCCCCGGGTGGTTGGAATCTGTGCAGAGCGGCACGCTGGCACTTCTGATGTCACCTGGGCACAGGTGGCACATCCAGCCTGGCACACCGGCAGTGCCACCTGGTCACCTTTGCAGTGCCACCTGGGTGCCACCCTGGCATTGCAGGGGTGCCTGGGTGGCACTGCTAGGGTGGCAGGGCACTGCTAGTGTTCCAGGCTGGCAGTGTCAAGGTGCCCAGGTGGCATTATCTTGCGCACCGGGGATCGGGCTCGGGGATGGTCTGCCTGTATGAGGTGAGGTGCGGGGGAAGGGGGGGGGGGGCATTTCCCACTGCAGCCATTTGATAGCGGGGCCATTCCCGCCTCCACAACCCCACTAATCCCGTCCAGAAAGGGACTTTTCGTTAGATCTCGCCCGACATTTCAAAAAGCCCTCCTCTGCCCGTGAAGTGCTTTGGGCCACTCAGAGGGTCTGAAAGGGGGGCTACAGAAATGCAAGTTTTCTTTTTTAAAGGAGAGACTCGAATTTCTCAGATTACAACTCAGTCATGCAGATGGAATGGGGTCTGCACGGCCCTGCGTCTCTGCACAGCCCTGCTTCTCTGCACAGCCCTGCGTCTGTGCACAGCCCTGCGTCTGTGCACAGCACTGCGTCTCTGCACAGCCCTGCGTCTGTGCACAGCCCTGCGTCTCTGCACAGCACTGCGTCTCTCCACAGCACTGCGTCTCTCCACAGCCCTGCGTCTCTGCACAGCCCTGCGTCTCTGCACAGCCCTGCGTCTCTGCAATGCCCTGCGTCTGTGCACAGCCCTGCGTCTGTGCACAGCCCTGTGTCTCTGTACGGCCCTGCGTCTCTCCACAGCCCTGCTTCTCTGCACGGCCCTGCGTCTCTCCACAGCCCTGCGTCTCTCCACAGCACTGCGTCTCTGCACAGCCCTGCGTCTCTGCACAGCCCTGCGTCTCTGCACAGCCCTGCGTCTGTGCACAGCCCTGCGTCTCTGCACAGCACTGCGTCTCTCCACAGCACTGCGTCTCTCCACAGCCCTGCGTCTCTCCACAGCCCTGCGTCTCTGCACAGCCCTGCGTCTCTGCACAGCCCTGCGTCTGTGCACAGCCCTGCGTCTCTGCACAGCACTGCGTCTCTCCACAGCACTGCGTCTCTCCACAGCACTGCGTCTCTGCACAGCCCTGCGTCTCTGCACAGCCCTGCGTCTGTGCACAGCCCTGCTTCTCTGCACGGCCCTGCGTCTCTCCACAGCCCTGCGTCTCTGCACAGCCCTGCGTCTCTGCACAGCCCTGCGTCTCTGCACAGCCCTGCGTCTCTGCACAGCCCTGCGTCTGTGCACAGCCCTGCGTCTCTGCACAGCACTGCGTCTCTCCACAGCACTGCGTCTCTCCACAGCCCTGCGTCTCTCCACAGCCCTGCGTCTCTGCACAGCCCTGCGTCTCTGCACAGCCCTGCGTCTGTGCACAGCCCTGCGTCTCTGCACAGCACTGCGTCTCTCCACAGCACTGCGTCTCTCCACAGTACTGCGTCTCTGCACAGCCCTGCGTCTCTGCACAGCCCTGCGTCTCTGCACAGCCCTGCGTCTCTGCACAGCACTGCGTCTCTCCACAGCACTGCGTCTCTCCACAGCACTGCGTCTCTGCACAGCCCTGCGTCTCTGCACAGCCCTGCGTCTCTGCACAGCCCTGCGTCTGTGCACAGCCCTGCGTCTCTGCACAGCCCTGCGTCTCTCCACGGCCCTGCGTCTCTGCACAGCACTGCGTCTCTCCACAGCCCTGCGTCTGTGCACAGCACTGCGTCTCTCCACAGCCCTGCGTCTGTGCACAGCACTGCGTCTCTGCACAGCCCTGCGTCTCTGCACACTGCGTCTCTCCACAGCACTGCGTCTCTCCACAGCCCTGCGTCTCTCCACAGCCCTGCGTCTCTGCACACTGCGTCTCTGCACAGCACTGCGTCTCTGCACACTGCGTCTCTGCACAGCACTGCGTCTCTGCACACTGCGTCTCTGCACAGCACTGCGTCTCTGCACACTGCGTCTCTGCACAGCACTGCGTCTCTGCACACTGCGTCTCTGCACAGCACTGCGTCTCTGCACACTGCGTCTCTGCACAGCACTGCGTCTCTGCACACTGCGTCTCTCCACAGCCCTGCGTCTGAATTAAACCTGGTCCAAAGAAAGGCACCAAATGTATTTATTTAACGGCAAATTGCTTCTCAACATTGTGACAAAGCTGGAAAAGTTTACAGTTTAATTGCTTGAGATCATTTCAAGTCCAAAGATGTGCAGGTTAGGTGGGCTTACGGGGATATAGTGGGCATAGGTAGGGGGCTCTTCCTAGGTTGGTGCAGGCTCGATGTGCCGAATGGCCTCCTTCTGCACTGTTGGGATTCTACCGATTCTATGGATATGGAATTCTGGTGTAACCAGACCAGACTATATTAGGTTGAGAGAACATTGAACAGTCTGCCAGATACTCCAAGCGAGATTTCAACTCATTCAAATCCCGTTCACTTGCACGGAATTAAAATCGAGCCCAGTCCGAATTCAAATCCGAGGTTAACCCACGGTTTAAGCCCAGCCGGTCTCAATGGGAATATTGATGATAATGTCGACTTGGTTTGGCCACCAGATGGAGCACCGGGATGCAGTGAAAGTGACGACAAAACCAGCAAAAGTCTGGCCTTGGTCTGCTTTGGGAAATGCTTCTTTTATTGCAGCAACTTGTTTGAAACACCGATAGTAAAGAGCGAGACTCCACTTTGAACTTTAATCGCTTCTTTACTCTTTCAACCACTGAAAGACCCGGCATTTACCAGTTACTCCGGTTATCCACGACTGCAATAGAATCGTAGAATGATAGAGTACAGGCGGCCGTTCGGCCCATTGAGTCTCTGCCAGCTCCTTGGTAGAGTGATTGAATTGACTCCAAGCTTTTTCTCTCTCCGTATGTCTCTGTACATTTTTTATCTCTTCAACTTCGTGCTACTGGGCAGCACGGTAGCATTGTGGATAGCACAATTGCTTCACAGCTCCAGGGTCCCAGGTTCGATTCCGGCTTGGGTCACTGTCTGTGCAGAGTCTGCACGTCCTCCCCGTGTGTGCGTGGGTTTCCTCCGGGTGCTCCGGTTTCCTCCCACAGTCCAAAGAAGTGCAGGTTAGGTGGATTGGCCATGCTAAATTGCCCTTAGTGAACAAAATTGCCCTTAGTGTTGGGTGGGGTTACTGGGTTATGGGGATAGGGCGGAGGTGTTGACCTTGGGTAGGGTGCTCTTTCCAAGAGCCGGTGCAGACTCGATGGGTCGAATAGCCTCCAATTCTTCCAATTCACTTTTCAAAGTTACCACTGAATCCACTTGCACCACATGTGCAAGCAGAGGGCTCCAGATCACAATAACTCGCTGCTTTATTTCCTCATGTCACCTCTGTTTCTTTTGTCAATCACCTCAAATCTGTGCAACCTGCTGACCAACCCTTCTGCCAGCTTTTCCTTATTTCCTTATTTGTGAGAGGTGTTCAAAATGTGCGAGACGGGATGGACTTCGAACTGATCCAGCAACTCAAGAGTGGCCATCAACAGATGCAGAATTGCACTCGGCCAGAATCTGTAACCTCACGGCTCGGCATATCCCCCCCCCCCACTCTACCACCAAGCCAGGGGATCAACCCCGGTTCAACCAGGAGCAACACCAGGCATACCGGGAATTGAGGTGTCAACCTGGTGAAGCGACTTGTGTGCCAATCGGCAGCGAAACGTTCTCACAACCATGGGTCATATCGAAGCTGCGCAGTCCTGCCACATCCAGCCATGAATGGTGGTGGACAATTAAACAACTTACTGGAGGAGGAGGCTCCACGAATGTCCCCGTCCTCAATGACGGAGTAATAGTACTGAAGACTTGTGCTCCAGAAGCTGCTGTGTACCTAGCCAAGCTGTTCCAGTACAGCTACAACACTGGCATCTACTCAGCAATGTGGAAAATTGCCCAGGCGTGTCATGCCCACAAGGAACAGGACAAATCCAACCCAACTAATCATCACCCATTGGCCTACTCTCGATCGTCAGATAAGTGGTAGAAGGAGTCATCAAGTGACACTTACTCCGCCAGGGTCACTCAGCTCCTGACCTCATTACAGCCTTGGTTCAAACAAGGACAATGAGCAGAATGCCAACGTTGAGGTGAGATGACTGCCCTTGACATCAAGGCAGCATTTGACCGAGTATAGCATCAAGGAGCCCTGGCTAAAGTGGAGTCAATGGGAATCAGGGGGGAAACTCTCCGCTGGTTGGAGTCATACCCGGCACAAAGGAAGATGGTGGTGGTTGGAGGTCAATCATCGCAGCTCCAGGACATCACTGCAGGAGTTCCTCAGGGTAGTGTCCTGGGCCCAACCATCTTCAGCTGCTTCATCAATGACCCGCCTTCCATCATAAGGTCAGAAGTGGGGATGTTCGCTGATGACTGCACAATGTTCAGTATTATTCGCGACTCCTCAGGTACTGAAACAATTCATATCCAAATACAGCACGAGCTGGATAGTATCCAGGCTTGGGCTGACAAGTGGCAAGTAACATTGAAGTGCCAGGAAATGGCCATCTCCAACAAGAGAGGATCTAACCATTGCCCCTTGACATTCATTGGCATCACCATCGCTGAATCCCCCACAATCAACATCCTGGGGGGTGACCATTGATCAGAAACTGAACTGGACTAGCTATTTTTTAAAAATTCATTTATGGGATGTGGACTTCACTGGCTAGGCCAGTATTTATTGCCCAACCCTAGTTGCCCTTCAGAAGGACAATTCTATATACTATGTCTACCAGAGTAGGCCAAAGGCTAGGAATCCTACGGCAAGGAACTGACCTTCTGACTGCCCAGAACCTGTCTACTATCTACAAGGCACAAGTCAGGAGTGTGATGGAATACTCTCCACTTGCCTGGATGAGCGCAGCTCCAATAACACTCAAGAAACTCAACACCATCCAGGACAAAGCAGCCCCGCTTGATTGTTCCCCCGTCAACAAACATTCACTCCCTCCACCACCGACGAACAGTGGCAGCCGTGTGCAACATCTACAAGATGCAGTGCAGCAACTCATCAAGGTTCCTAACGCAGCACCTTCCAAACCCACGCCCACTACCATCTAGAAGGACAACCCCATCACCTGGAGGTTCCCCTCCAAGTCACCTTCCTGACTCGGAAATATATCGCCTTTCCTTCACTGTCGTTGGGACAAAATCCTGGAACACTATCCCTAACAGCACAGTGGGTGTACCTACACCTCAGGGGCTGCAGCGGTTCAAAGAAGGCAGCTCACCACCACCTTCTGAAGGGAGACTAGGGATGGGCAATAAATGCCGGCCTAGTCAGCGACTCATTCCAGGTTGTGACCCATGCCCTGACGGTCAGGGTGCCCACCTGGGAGATCTCCACGGAGGAGACTGATGAAGAGACTGGCTGCAGGTCCACCATTTGATTCAGGTTGTGGAGGCTGCTGGCTCAATCAGAGGGGGAGGGGGGAGGGTTTGTATCTTTGTAAAAGAAGCAGTGGCCACGGCTGGGAGGCCTTGTGGGCCGTTCCCGGGTCTGCTGCAGGCGCCTGTCGGGCTTGGGGGGATCTCGGTGGGAGGGAGGGGGGGGGGACGCGGGCGGCGGGGGTGGGGGGGATGCGGGCGGCGGGGGTGGGGGTGAATCCACTGGCAATAAAATGAATCAGATCGCCTACCTGACCTCTTTGGCTGGGTAGCCGCTCTTCACCTGCCACAGGGCGATCGTGCCGGAGGTCAGCTCCCTGACCTGACGTCAACCCTCTCAGGCCTGCCCCCGCGGGTCTGAAACGATTCCGCCCGTCAACACGGTTTCTGTCTCCGCAGTTGTTGCCGAGTGTTTGCAGCGCTTCCCGTTTTTATGTCAGATTAGATCAGAATAAAGCTCGCCCGCCCGAAACGTTAACTCTGATTTCCCAATCACACGTTGTTCAAAATGCCGTCGTGGTGACAGTGCAGTGAAAATAAAAATAACAAGAACATGGCCCCCAATCACGCGCAACCCTATTCAGTGGCCTGAATATGAAAGGTGGAATTCAGATTGTACATTGGTCAGAGTTTTGGCCGAGATTCTGGGGCTTCCCCCACTGCCGTGTATTCCCCGTTGAGAGCAGGGGGACTGACTGGTAGAACTCGCAAAGCAGGTGGGGGGGGGGGGGGGGTCGAGGAAAATCTTGCCGAAGGTGTGTAATGTAGCCTATCGCGGATGTATAACCATCTAGTCTACCGTGCAACCAGTGATGCTGACCATGTGTCACAGCACAGAAGCTTCACCACAGAGAGAATTTGTCCACAGAAGGAGAGGAGGTGAGGAGATAGAGAAAGAGATAAAGGAAGGGAGGAGAGGGGAGGGGAAACAGTATGAGGAGGGGCGAAAAAAGGTGAGGGAAAGAGTAAAGGGAGGGGAGACAGTAGGGGAGTAAATAGCGGGGAAGGAAAGGAAGAGGGAGGAGATGGAGGGAGAGGAGGGGGGAAAAGGGGAGAGCAAGCGAGAACAGACTTACTGCTTACCATCGCTCCTTTAACACCTGGAGACCCTGGAGGACCAGTTTCACCACGATCACCCTGTGGAAACAAGAGGAGATGGCATTCAGTGGAATTCCACAATACCGACTGCATATCTTCTCCAAGAACAGGTTAGACGGGCCAAGATCTCTGGGTGTAACGTGTACCATCGTTGTTTCAGCATAGCATGATGATGTTTCGTCACGGCGCTTTTACCTTGAGCGAAATGTACTCTTCCAATGCCCTGTACAAACTGCTCAAAATTCATACAAGCCGGGCCATTCTCTGTCTGGCCATAAATTAGGAAAGTGAGAAATTTATCGAAGTTTAAGGTGTGGATCTTTCCAAACTTCACGTGAAATTGGTTCCTCCCGCTGGTTTGCTGGGTTTGACCAGTGACAGCCGTGCACCATTCCAAAATGGTGTCGTTCTTCTCCAGGAACCATCCGGCCTCAAAATTAGGCGGCGACGTCACTACAAACTGAGTCACAAGTGTTTTACCCCTATTCTTCTGTCGATATTTTAAGTTGAATGAGCTGAAATGTATGTTTCCGATTTCAAATCTACCCGGACAATTTTCTCCGTTTCCTACCACGTTGACCAAGGGGGTATTTTCACGGCTGTTTACGCCGCTGGGATATTCCGGTCCCAGGGCCGGCGTACCCGCGTTGACAACGGCGGGAGCAGAAGGCCCCGCTGTGGGCCACCTCTGCCGTTGAAAAACATGGGGCGTGTTGCTCAGAAAATCCCGCTCTGTGGGGACAGAGGGACTGGGCGTTCATGTGCATAGACCTTTGAAGGTGGCATATGGGGAGGCCTAATGGTATTGTCACTGGACTCGTTGCCCAGACACCCAGGTTAATCTGCTGGGGACCTGGGTTTGAATCCCACCATGGCAGGTGAAAGATATCTGGAATGATATAGGGCTGGATTCTTTTACTCCCGAGAAAATGGCGCAAAAGCTGCACCGATCCTCTGTCTGGCGGGAGGTTAGCAGACACGCAGTGAAAAGCCCCCGGCTTTACCTGCAGATTTATTTATCTCGAGAGGCTTGGAATATAAAAGCAGGGATGTACTTCTGAAGCTTTATAAAGCATTAGTTAGGCCCCATTTAGAATACTGTGCACAATTCTGGGCCCCACACCTCAGGAAGGACATACTGGCACTGGAGCGGGTCCAGCGGAGATTCACACGGATGATCCCAGGAATGGTAGGCCTAACATACGATGAACGTCTGAGGATCCTGGGATTATATTCATTGGAGTTCAGGAGGTTGAGGGGAGATCTAATAGAAACTTACAAGATAATGAATGGCTTAGATAGGGTGGACGTGGGGAAGTTGTTTCCATTAGCAGGGGAGACTAGGACCCAGGGGCACAGCCTTAGAATAAAAGGGAGTCACTTTAGAACAGAGATGAGGAGAAATTTCTTCAGCCAGAGAGTGGTGGGTCTGTGGAATTCATTGCCACAGAGGGCGGTGGAGGCCGGGACGTTGAGTGTCTTTAAGACAGAAGTTGATAAATTCTTGATTTCTCGAGGAATTAAGGGCTATGGAGAGAGAGCGGGTAAATGGAGTTGAAATCAGCCATGATTGAATGGTGGAGTGGACTCGATGGGCTGAATGGCCTTACTTCCGCTCCTGTGTCTTATGGTCTTATATGGCCGGAGAATGGCTGGGTGTGTGGCCGTGCATGCCTGTAGCGGCCGCACTGTGCAACATGGCGCCGGCCACGCACAGACCCGGCCTGTCACATACCGTCCCCCCTTGACCAGGTTTGCCACCCCCTGACCACTTCCCCCCCCCCCCCCCCAAAAGGTGCCCCAAGCCCCCGCCTAAGCCCACCCTGTCCGCGGAACGGCTCCCACTCAGTCCGCAGCCGCCACGCCGCGTTCACGGAAATAAATAGCATGAGCGACACACGCCGACGGGAACTCGGGCCCAGGGCGGGTGGAGCATCAGGTAAGGGCCTCAGGAGACATCCTGAGGCCGTCCTTACGGCAGGGGGGGCTACCGTTTTGGAGTGGGCGGAGAACCGCAAGAGCAGCGTCGCCCCCGATTTCGGCGGAAACGGGGATTCTCCGGCCGATGGCGAACGCGATTTCGGAGAATCCAGCCCCAAAAGTCTCATGGCGACCATGAAACCGTTGTCAATTTTCGTAAAAACCCACCTGGTTCACTCTTGTTCCAGGGCCACAGCAGCGTGATTGACTCTTCACTGAAACAAGCCACTTAGTTAAAGGGCAATTAGGGATGGGCATTGCTGGTCCGACCCGCGATGTCGGACCAGCAATCCCTGGAACCAATAAAAGAAAATATATTGATAGACATATTGAGAGTGTGATCAGCAAAGTTATGGAACCTTGAGCTTCATAAATAGAGGCTGTGTGTACAGGATCAGGGGGTGTTACGCTGAACTTTTACAAAGCTCTGGTTGGGCCACATCAAGAGGATTGAGTCCAATTCTGGTCACCGCACTGCGGGAATAATGGGAAAATCTTTGAGACAATGCGGGGGAGATTTACCTGAATGCTTCCGTTCAGGTAAATGAGGGATTTTAGCTGCAAGGTGCGGTTGGAGAAGCCGGAGTTGTTCTCCTGGGAGCGAAGGAGATTGGGGGGTGGTCTAGAGGTGCACAAGATTATCACAGGTTTAGATAAGGTAGACAAAGAAAAGATGTTCCCATTGGCTGATGGCAGCATGGATTTGCTGGGCTCTATGGCTTCCTTCTGTGACATAATGACTGTGAAACTCAACCAGCACTATACTGGCTGGAGAGCATTTGGGACTTCCAGTGGTTGTGATGGGCGCTACATCAATGCATGTTTCTCTTGCAATTTAGACGCGAGATACCGATTCCGGTAAATGCAACACCAGGAATGCGTGTGCCTGGCTCGAAACCATACTGCAGGAGTCAGGAAACACACAAAGCCAAGAATGGCGCGAGGATGCTTTTGGGGTTGTGGGTTGATCGTTACGACACTCTCGCGCACTGGGAGGTGGTCGCTGCTGAGGCAGGCAGGAGACGTCGAGAGCTCAGACAGATCAGTTTAAAAACGAGATGGAAACTCAGGTGGCCACGGGGTGAAGGGGAAACCCCTCTGGGGTGAGGCAATGGTTGGGGATGCAGGCATTGCCTTTCCTGCTTTGCAGTTCTCCAGCCACAGTGACCCCCACCCTGGGGCTGGTGTGTGGGGACCACCTCCATGAATCAGATCCCTTCCCTATGTGGCGGGGGGGCACATCAGCAAAATGCTGGGAGCTCTGTTAAATGGCCCTGAATGGAACTTTAGATATGCTAATTCTCTGGCCGTGGCGGGTGGGGGTGGGGGGGTACCTTACATCTCCTATTACATTGGATCACCACTCACTGTCTCACCAGTAAGCACCGTGGGGAGTGCAGCACTCCCTCCACACTGCCCTGCAGTGCCAGCTTCAATCTTGGAGCTCAGGGGCGTCATTCTCCGACCCCCCGCCGGGTCGGAGAATGGCCGTTGGCCGCCGTGAATCCCGCCCCCGCCCCCGCCGAAGTCTCCGAAGGGAGAAAAGTCGGCGGGGCGTTAATGGCGCCGCTGCCGCGGAGAATGTCACGGGTCTGCGCAGGGCAGCCGATTTTCGGCCTGCCGATATTCTCCCTTCCGGATGGGCCGAAGTCCCGTCGACGTGATGACCGTTCACGTCGACGTGAATCAAACCTCCTTTTCATCGGCGTGACCCGGTGCTCCAGGCTCACGCCGACCAGCGAGGAGGTGAGTGACGGCCTGGGGGGTTGGCTCTGGGCAGGAAATGGCGTGGCCGCAGACTGATTGCCTGAGGAGAGGTGTGTCTCGGCTTGTGTGTGTGTGTGTGTGTGCGGCGGGGGGGGGGGGGCGGTGGTTAGAGTAGGCTGGGCTCCGGGGGAGTGCCGGGAGGGGGTCCGTGCCGGGATGGAGGTTGGGGGTTGTGGAGGGGGTCCGTGCCGGGGTGGAGGTTGGGGGTTGTGGAGGGGGTCCGTGCCGGGGTGGAGGTTGGGGGGGGGTCCGTGCTGGGGTGGAGGTTGGGGGTTGGGGAGGGGGTCCGTGCCGGGGTGGAGGTTGGGGAGGGGGTCCGTGCTGGGGTGGAGGTTGGGGGTTGGGGAGTGGGTCCGTGCTGGGGTGGAGGTTGGGGGTTGGGGAGGGGGTCCGTGCTGGGGTGGAGGTTGGGGGGGGTCCGTGCTGGGGTGGAGGTTGGGGGTTGGGGAGGGGGTCCGTGCCGGGGTGGAGGTTGGGGGTTGGGGAGGGGTTCCGTGCCGGGGTGGAGGTTGGGGGGGGGTCCGTGCTGGGGTGGAGGTTGGGGGTTGGGGAGGGGGTCCGTGCCGGGGTGGAGGTTGGGGAGGGGGTCCATGCCGGGGTGGAGGTTGGGGAGGGGGTCCGTGCCGGGGTGGAGGTTGGGGAGGGGGTCCGTGCCGGGGTGGAGGTTGGGGAGGGGGTCCGTGCCGGGGTGGAGGTTGGGGGGGGGTCCGTGCTGGGGTGGAGGTTGGGGGTTGGGGAGGGGGTCCGTGCCGGGGTGGAGGTTGGGGGGGGGTCCGTGCTGGGGTGGAGGTTGGGGGTTGGGGAGGGGGTCCGTGCCGGGGTGGAGGTTGGGGAGGGGGTCCATGCCGGGGTGGAGGTTGGGGAGGGGGTCCGTGCCGGGGTGGAGGTTGGGGAGGGGGTCCGTGCCGGGGTGGAGGTTGGGGAGGGGGTCCGTGCCGGGGTGGAGGTTGGGGGGGGGTCCGTGCTGGGGTGGAGGTTGGGGGTTGGGGAGGGGGTCCGTGCCGGGGTGGAGGTTGGGGGGGGGTCCGTGCTGGGGTGGAGGTTGGGGGTTGGGGAGGGGGTCCGTGCCGGGGTGGAGGTTGGGGAGGGGGTCCGTGCCGGGGTGGAGGTTCGGGGGGGGTCCGTGCCGGGGTGGAGGTTGGGGGGGGGACCGTGCTGGGGTGGAGATTGGTGGTTGGGGAGGGGGTCCGTGCCGGGGTGGAGGTTGGGGGGGGGTCCGTGCTGGGGTGGAGGTTGGGGGTTGGGGAGGGGGTCCGTGCCGGGGTGGAGGTTGGGGAGGGGGTCCGTGCTGGGGTGGAGGTTGGGGGTTGGGGAGGGGGTCCGTGCCGGGGTGGAGGTTGGGGAGGGGGTCCGTGCTGGGGTGAGGTTGGGGGTTGGGGAGGGGGTCCGTGCCGGGGTGGAGGTTGGGGAGGGGGTCCGTGCCGGGGTGGAGGTTGGGGGGGGGGTCCGTGCTGGGGTGGAGGTTGGGGGTTGGGGAGAGGGTCCGTGCCGGGGTGGAGGTTGGGGGGGGGGGGGGGGGGGTCCGTGCCGGGGTGGGTGATGGGAGGGCAAATGAGTTGGTCCACCTGGCCAGGTGCCAGCCTCCAACAGTTGGACCCATGCGGTCCATGCCACCTGGCTGGGGGGAGGAGGGGATATGGGCAATGATGACATGTCGTCGTTCCCCTCCCCCCCACCAGGTCGTCATGTTTTCAGATCATCCAGCGATGTTGGCCGCCGTGGTGGCAGCCGCTCATGTCTATGTTGCCCTGGATGAGGAGGAGGAGGATGAGGAGGAGGAGGAGCGTGCCAGAGAGGCGGCGCAGGCTGCCGCAGAGGGGCAGGCGGCAGCCGCCCAGGCTGGAGGGACACCTGACCGACAGGACGAGGAGGGGGAGGAGGACGTCGCGGCCCCACGGCAACGGAGGCACCCGAGGGCGCCCCGTGTGTACCGGCCCCGGCAGTCATACCAGGACCTCACGGACCGGGAATGCAGGAGGAGACTCCGGATGAGCCGGGAAACCGTGGCACACATCTGCCACCTGCTGGCACACCTGTCACCGCGTGGCACTGGCGGGGGACACCCTCTCCCCGTGTCCGTCAAGGTTACGGTGGCCCTGAACTTTTATGCAACGGGGTCATTCCAGGCACCGAGTGGGGACCTGTCCGGCATATCGCAGACATCGGTGCATCGGTGCATCCGGGCAGTGACAGATGCCCTTTATGCCATGGCGCACCGCTACATCCGCTTCCCCGTGGACCGGGCCAGCCAAGATGCCCGGGCCGTGGGCTTCTCTGCCATTGCCGGGTTCCCCATGGTCCAGGGCGCGATCGATGGGATGCACGTCGCCGTGCGGCCACCTGCAGATAACAGGGCCGTGTTCACTAATAGGAAGGGGACCTATTCGATGAACGTACAGGTGGTCTGCGACCACCGCATGATGATCCTGCACGTCTGCGCCCGTCACCCAGGCAGTGTACACGACTCATTCGTGTTGTCGCGGTCATCCATCCCCGGCATGTACGAGGGACGCCATCCCCGGCTGAGGGGCTGGTTGCTGGGCGACAGGGGCTACCCATTGCGATCGTGGCTGATGACGCCTATACGGAGGCCACGCAATGAGGCGGAGAACCGCTACAATGATGCCCATGTAGCGACAAGGGGAGTGATCGAGAGGTGCTTTGGCGTGCTGAAGATGCGTTTCAGGTGCCTGGACCTCTCTGGGGGCGCCCTCCAGTATCGGTCAGATAGGGTCGGCCGCATCATTGTGGTGTGCTGCGTCCTGCACAACATAGCCCAGCAGAGGGGCGATGTGCCGCAGGCAGAGGAGGGCGGAGTGGAGGAGCAGCAGGAAGAGGCCCAGTCCTCCCCAGATGAGGGGGATGGGGGCAATGGTCAGGGCAGACGGGGTAGACACAGACGGGTGGCTGTCCACCGTTACCGGCTGGCCCAGCGGGCACGGGACAGACTGATAGACGCCCGCTTCACTGACTAGATGGGCGTGGGAATCGGGTAGTATGGCCACAGACCGCACACCATGACAACAGCCGACCACCCACACCCCCCACCCATCCACCCACCCAGCACCCTCACCCCCCTCCCCAACCCCACACACCCCACCCGCATGCACACCACCCCCCCACTCCCAATTGCCGATCCACCGGCGGCACAACGGGCCGGGCTCACCCAGTTGCGGGTGGACGCGTGTCTATCGCAGGCCATGGAGAATGATGACAACCCGCCTCCGATGAGCTCCTGGCTCTACATCGTTGGACTATGTCTGACCCATGGCCACAGTACCACCATCCACCCGGACCATCCCTGCATGCGGCTGTGACACTGCAGCGCACGGTCCCGTCCTCTGCCCGGGGGATGTTGATGGCGGCCCAGGGGGAAGGGGGCAGACTCACCTGGGGCTGAGGTAAGACCACCCCTCACACACACACTTGCGCTCAACGTACATGACACCCCCGCACACTTTGGACAGAGCACAAAGGCAGCTTCGGTAGGTGTAACATTGACTTTAATAACCAAAGGAGTTCATGCACGTGCCCTAGCCCCTACAACTCATCTGTGCCCTGCACCCGTGCCAACTTACTCAGTGTCTAATTGTTTGGCCTTACGGGCCCTTTGACTACGTCTACGTGGTTCCCCAGACGGTACAGCAGAACTGGAGGTGGACTCCTGTGATTCCTGCCCTCTGACACTGGATCCCTTTGGCGGCCGTTTCCTGGGGCGTCCTGGCCTAGATGGGCCAGGCTGCGGCCCGGGCGACTGGGATGGCGAGCTGCCAGCCTGTCCTGCCCGTTGCCCACCCGATGCACCTGGGACGGAAGGGGGGGAGTCCGAGGTGTCGCGGTGTACCGGGACCTCCCCTACAGAGGGAGCCGGGACGGACCACACCACCTCCTCCTCCCTCGGGGTGCCCGATGGCCCCCAGGCCTCTACATGGGTGGGGGATGCGAACGGACTGGCCATCCGACGCGCCCCCGACATCTGGCGCTGCCAGTCCTGGAGGCCCGTGCTGGTATCGACAGGGGTCTGCAGGTTTGCAGCCATGGAGCCCAGGGGGTTGTCGAACCCTGTCTGCGACAGTGCGACGCCAGCTCGCACATGGCCACTGGCGCCGATGCCCTCAGCGATGGCCTGCTGAGACTGGGCCATGGCCTGCAGAGACTGGGCCATGGCTTGCAGAGACTGGGCTATGGCCTGCTGAGACTGGGCCATGGCCTGCTGAGACTGGGCTATGGCGTTGAGCGCCTCTGCCATCTGGCGCTGGCACTGGCTCATGGCCTCCTGTGAGAGGGCAGCCATTTCCTGGGCCACAGACGCCGCCTGCACGGAAGGCCCCAGGCCTCGCAAACCGTTCCCCATGTCTGACACCGTCGCACCCATTGCCTCCACCGCGGACGCCACCCGTGCGGTGTCAGCCTGGGTGGCACGCATGACCGGGACCACTCCCAGCTCCTGGACGCGGGTGGACTCCTCCACCTGCGACCGCAGCCGCCGCAAGCCACCCGTCACCCTATTCGCTCGTCTCCGTGTCGGTGGTTGCATCGGATCTATGTGTGGGTGTGGTAACTGCAGGAACCCGGGATCCATCTGGGCGGCAGATGTTCGCTTGGCCTGGGCTGCCCTCCGACCGCCCGGTCCCTCTGCTGCTCCTACCTCCACCTGCTGTACCGGGACGGCTGTGTTGTGCGCACCAGTGAGTGTACCAGACGCCTCATCACTAAAGTGCCCAACCGTGGTGAGTGTTTCTGCGATGGTGGAGGGTGTTGGTGACAGCAGTGGCGTTGTGTCGTGCTCTTCGTCCCACTCTGAGTCCATGGCACTTTGGGGTGGGGGTTCATCTCCACCCATCCACTCTGAGTCACTGTTCGGTATTTCGTCTTCCCGGGTAGGGGTGTCCTGGGTAGTGCTGTCCCGGGTAGTGCTGTCCCGGGTAGTGCTGTCCCGGGTAGTGGTGTCCCGGGTAGGGGTGTCCTGGGTAGTGGTGTCCCGGGTAGGGGTGTCCTGGATAGTGGTGTCCTGGGTAGTGGTGTCCTGGCTCGGATGTAACGGGGGCCTGTGGCTGCCCCCCTCATCGCTGGGTGGTCGCTCCCGCACGTGACGGGGGTGTCGTCTCCCTGTTGCTCCAGGTCTCTCCGTCTCCCGTGGTCTCCGAGGGGCATCCTGCGGGCGTCGCATGCTGGAGGGTTCGGGTCTCTCCGTCTCCCGTGGCCTCCGAGAGGCATCCTGCGGGCGGTCTGCATCTGCGGGGATGGGTGCCTGGACGTTTGGTCCTGCGATACACAATGAAGCATGCATGGTTAGACATCAGGCAGTGATCAGGTGATACGGGAGAGGGGGATATAGGGGAGGGAGGATATGGGGACGGGCTGTCGGTGGCTCACTTGCTCGTGGGGCCCCGACCTCTGCATCAGCAACCTCCCGGTCCTCAGGTCCGCCAGCCAGTTCCAGGGCCCTTTCCTCGTGTACGGTCAGTGGCCTCTCATCAGCGGGCCCTCCTCCAGTCCTCACATGCTCCCTATTGTTGTGTGCGCGCTTCTCCTGGGGGGGGGGGGGGGGGGGGTGGCAGGGGTAAAAGGCAACAGTGTTAGGCAGGTATATGAATGCACGCCATCGGTTGCGCGTGCATTGCAGAGGTTAAGGTTAGGGCTGGATTCACTTGGGGATATGGGGGATATGGGGGAGGGGGGATATGGGGGAGGGGGGGATATGGGGGAGGGGGGATTTGGGGGAGAGGGGATATGGGGGATATGGGGGACGCTCACCCTGCCTCCTCTGACGAGGTCGTTCACCTTCTTGTGGCACTGGGTGCCTGTCCGTGGTGTTAGGGCCACAGCGGTGACGGCCTCTGCCACCTCCCTCCACAGACGCCGGCTGTGGCGTGGGGCAACTCTGCGGCCGTGCCCGGGATACAGGGCGTCCCTCCTCTGCTCCACCGCATCCAGGAGCGCCTCCACATCGCGTGACTCGAACCTCGGGGCTGAGCGACGGCCAGCCATCAAGTCGGGTGTTGCGGTCGGCTGCTCCGGTCGGGTGGGGGGGAGCTGCGCGGCCTTATGAGCCGTCACGCCGTGCAGCGCGTATGACGCTGCACGGCGTGAACCACTGCGCAAGCGCGGATCCCGTTACGTCGCTGCTAGCCCATTTCGGGCCGCAGACTATCGGCCCATTTTTATGACGTGACGCAAGTGGGATTTCCGCCGATAACGGAGAATTTCGCCCCAGATCCCTGGGAATTGAACACATGGGTCGAAATTCTCCCCCAACGGCGCGATGTCCGCCGACTGGCACCAAAAACGGCGCCAATCAGACGGGCATCGCGCCGGCCCAAAGGTGCGGAATGCTCCGCATCTTTGGGGGCCGAGCCCCAACATTGAGGGGCTAGGCCGACGCCGGAGGGATTTCCGCTCCGCCAGCTGGCGCGGAAATGCGGCGCATGCGCGGGAGCGTCAGCGGCCGCCGACAGTTTCCCGCGCATGCGCAGTGGGGAGAGTCACTTCCTCCTCCACCATGGTGGAGGCCGTGGCGGAGGCGGAAGGGAAAGAGTGCCCCCACGGCACAGGCCCGCCCGCGGATCGGTGGGCCCCGATCGCGGGCCAGGCCACCGTGGGGGCACCCCCCGGGGTCAGATCGCCCCGCGCCCCCCCCAGGACCCCGGAGCCCGCCCATGCCGCCTGGTCCCGCCGTAAATACCAGCTTTGATTTACGCCGGCGGGACAGGCAATTTCTGGGTGGGACTTCGGCCCATCCGGGCCGGAGAATCCAGCGGGGGGTCCCGCCAATCGACGCGGCCCGATTTCCCCCCCCAGCCCAATCTCCGGTACCGGAGACTTCGGCCGGGGCGGGATTCACGGCGGCCAACGGCCATTCTCCGACCCGGCGGGGGGTCGGAGAATGCCGCCCATGGCTCCTGACTCAAGAAAGCCAGAGCCCGCTAAGTTACAGCTGACACTGTTAGAAGAGGCCATGATCCCAGATGAAAACTGGATTAGGGAGACCTTTCCTTCCAAACATGGGGGCTTTGAAAAGCACTTGAGGGAGAAAGGGATAGAGGGATATAAATAGAAGGATATATTGATGGAGGTGAAGAAGGATGGAAGGAGATTCATTGGAGCAAAATCTCCGGCATGGTCCAGTCGGATTAAATGTCTGTTTCTGTGCCCTAATTACTATCGAATAACACTTTACAACAGTGGGCGGCACGGTAGCACAGTCGTTAGCACTGTTGCTTCACAGCGCCAGGGTCTCAAGTTCGATTCCCGGCTTGGGTCACTGTCTGTGTGGAGTCTGCACATTCTCCCCGCGTCTGTGTGGGTTTCCTCCGGCTGCTCCGGTTTCCTTCCACAAGTCCCGAAAGACCAGGGGCGGGACTCTCCCCTACCCGGCGGGGCGGGGGTCCCGGCGGGATGGAGTGGCGGGAACCACTCCGGCGTCGGGCCGCCCCAAAGGTGCAGAGGTCTCCGCACCGTTAGGGGCCAAGCCCTCACCTTGAGGGGCTAGGCCCACGCCGGAGTGGTTTCCGCTCCTCCGGCTGGCGGGAAAGGCCTTTGGCGCCACGCCAGCCGGGGCCGAAAGATCATCGCCGGGGGACGCGGGTCGGCGCATGCGCGGGAGCGTCAGCGGCTGCTGACGTCATCCCCGCGCATGCGCAGGGGAGGGAGTCTCTCCCACCTCTGCCATAGTGAAGACCATGGCGAAGGCGGAAGAAAAAGAGTGCCCCCACGGCACAGGCCCACCCACGGATCGGTGGGCCCCGATCGCGGGTCAGGCCACCGTGGGGGCACCCCCCGGGGCCAGATCGCCCTGCGCACGCTCCCCCCCCCCCCCAGGACCCCGGAGCCTGCCCGCGTCATCTTGTCCCGCCGTTCAAAAGGTGGTTTAATCCACGCTGGCGGGACAGGCATTCCAGTAGCGGGACTTCGGCCCATCGCGGGCCGGAGAATCGGTGGGGGTGGGCCCGCCGACCGGCGCGGCGCGATTCCCACCCCCGGCGAGTGTCTGGTGGCGGTGACGTTCGGGACACGGCGGGGGCGGGATTCACGCCAGCCCCCCGGCGATTCTCCGACCCGGCATGGGGTCGGAGAATCCTGCCCGTGCTTGTTAGGTGAATTGGACATTCTGAATTTTCCCTCAGTGTACCCGAACAGGCGCCGGAATGTGGCGACGAGGGGATTTTCACAGTAACTTCATTGCAGTGTTAATGTAAGCCTACTTGGGAAGATAAAGATTATTATTATTAATATATAAAATGTAATCTTTAATATTGTCTGTAAATTGCATTCCCCTTTGCTCTATTTTTCTGTCAGGTCCTCACTTTGGCGAACACTGCATCTGTTTCTAAACATTCTGGAGTAAGCTATGCCTTTATACTAATATGTCTGGATGTCTCAATTCCTGTCAATACAACATCAGGAAACCTATTTCTAATCTTGAACCTTCCCCCGTCCCCCTCTCCCCTGGCAACAACGTTCACTAAATCAGGTGCCGTGAAGGCTGGTTGAGTCACCACAAGTTCGAGAGTGAACCCTCCTTAAGTTGCTGGCATTTTATCAAGACCTGCCACGGGATGTGGGTATCACTGGTATTGCCCTCGATCACATTGCCGCGGGTCTGGAGTTACACGTTGGCTCCAGGTCAGGTCAGGAGAGCAGGCCAGTGAGCAAGATGGGTTTTTAACGACAAAAAGATTGTCGTTTTGTAGCCATCTGGGATGGCCACTTACAACAAGAAACATGGACGTTTGCAAAGCCTGTGGGGAAATATGGACAATGTAAGATTCAGGCAGGCACAGAGCCTGAATGTATATTCGTGAGCAGAGAATCCAGACAGCATCAAATCCCCAGCTGATTAGCATCTTAATGGTAAGACAAAGGACTGATACTCAGGTAACCGATACAATCCCGGACACATCGGTGCCA
The DNA here is from genome assembly GCF_047496885.1 of Scyliorhinus torazame. Lineage (NCBI taxonomy): Eukaryota > Metazoa > Chordata > Chondrichthyes > Carcharhiniformes > Scyliorhinidae > Scyliorhinus > Scyliorhinus torazame. Next base: position 102,565,043 of record NC_092728.1, on the reverse strand, counting down.
CTCCCTTTACTCAGGAAGCATAAACAACAAGGTCAATGACTGCTTAGGACACGCCCAGCCATCAAGGCACCCGCCCCTTTATTGGCTCAGATCGAAGGCAATTAATTGGGTCCAAACCGCTCAGGACCGCTCAGAAGAGCACGAAACCCCCCCCAAGGATAAAGAGAGACACTGCCAGGCGTTCGATCTCTTTTGGACCTGCCGCTCTGGCAACGTCCATCTCCAATCGCAGCACCACAACCAGAAGCAAGTTCAGGTTCAACGCTCGCTACCAGGCGGATGAGCCCAGCTGAACCGCAGTTACTTCTCCAGACCCGGCAGATCCAGATTCGAACAAAGGCCACTGTTCCTCTGACCTAAGCCGGGTGCCTGAAGTTAAGTACAGGTTGTCATAGTTGTTAGGTGTAATTTAGCTCGTAGTGTTTATGTTGCATGTATAAGTTAATCTTGTGTGTAAATAAAGTATTATTGAAGTTGAACTGGTTTTTGGGTCTTTGATCGATATCCGGTTGAACCTTGTGGTGGTATCATTTGATACCTGGTGACTCTGAAAGCAACATAGTATCGATATCTAAAGAAAGGGCAACCTTATTGACTGCCATATTTATAGCAGGTAAAAAAGGCAACAGTTTCAGCATGGCATCATTATTGAGAGTATCTTTCAATAATTAAATTCCACCGGCTGCCACGGTGAGGTTTGAACCCATGAACCCCAGAACATTGGCCTGACTGGGTTACTAGCTCAGTGACATTACCACTAGGCCGCAGGTGGAGGAGGCAGGGAGCTATCTTGCTGGGAAAGCTGACTAACTCGACTGGCATAAGCCAGTGAAACTCCAGTGTGTCGCCAGGTTAGACGCCACTGTATTCCCATCACTTCTGTTCAAATGACCCTTACGAACACACTGACAGTCAAGTGTCATTTAAATGCTTCCTGCATTCCAATAGCTCACTTCGAATGCAAATTATTGGCTGTGAATTTATTGTACCTTTTCTCCAACTTTCCCGAGTTCTCCTATTGGTCCCATGAATCCTGGCTCTCCCTGGTAAAGGAAAACAAGTAGAAAGGTTATTTTGTTACACAGGGGACTATCAAGGTTTGCAGTACAGTCAGTCCCCGACCATTTCACCCCGCTTTCCAGCGATTCAGTCAAAACAATGATTGCACATTGGAAGCAAAGGGTGCGCTTCCGAACAGCTTTGAAGCACCTTAGAACATGAAAGATAGGAGCAAGAGGCCACTCGCCCCTTCGACCCTGCTGCACTGATCAATAAAATGATAGCTGCTCCTTTATCACCTTCCTGCACTATCCCCTTTTTCCTTAATTTTCTTTGCATCTAAAAACCTATCGACCTCTCGTTTGAATAGGCTCAATAGCTGAGCATGACTCTTATAGAACTTAGAACATACAGTGCAGAAGGAGGCCATTCAGCCCATCGAGTCTGCACCGACCCATTTAAGCCCGCACTTCCACCCTATCTGCGTAACCCAATAACCCCTCCTAACCTTTTTGGACACGAAGGGCAATTTAGCCTGGCCAATCCACATAGCCTGCACGTCTTCGGCCCATTGAGTCTGCACCGGCCCTTGGAAAGAGCACCCCACTTAAGCCCCACACCTCCACCCTATCCCCGTAACACAGTAACCCCACCTAACCTTTTTGGACACTGAGGGCAATTTAGCACGGCCAATCCACCTAACCTGCACATCTTTGGACTGTGGTAGGAAACCAGAGCGCCCGGAGGAAACCCACGCAGACACGGGGAGGACGTGCAGACTCTGCACAGACAGCGACCCAGCGGGGAATCGAACCTGGGACCCTGGCGCTGTGAAGCCTCAGTGCTAGCCACTTGTGCTACCGTCCTGCCATTGGTAGTACCGTACTCTCTTGGCAGTAGAAAATATAGAAGACTCTCGGTATTAGAAGAAACTTCTCCTCATCTCAGTTATAAATGGCCCACACCTTATTCTGAGACTCTGGTCTATTGCTCAAGATTTCCCAGCCAGGGAAACATTTTCTCAGCATCTGACCTGTCACCTCCCCTGAAGCATTGTGTACATTTTAATGAGAACACCTCGCGTTCTTCCAAATTCAAGGAACTAAAGGCCTGCTCGACTCACTCTCTTCCCACAGGATGAATCCCTCTTTTGCGAAGGGTTCAGATGTGTTTTCTGCTTTACAGATTGATCAGTGGGACGGTTGCAGTTCCCATTGGGGGCGGGGCTGCCATCGCCTAAAAATATGTGCCGCACCCTCAAAGTAGACAGGTGGAGAATGGAAAAAGCCAAATATGGCGGAAAGATGTGAAGCAAACTAACCGGTGGGAATTCTGAGAGACTGGGTGGAATTCTAGTTTTACATCCCAATTTTTCCAATCGTCCATAGGATGTGGGCATTGCAGGCTAGGCCGGCATTTATTGTCCATCTTTAATTGCTCTTGAGAAGGTGGTGGTGAGCTGCTGCCTTGAACCGCTGCAGCCCCTGAGGTGTAGGTACACCCACTATGCTGTTAGGGAGGGAGTTCCAGGATTTTGATCCAACAACAGTGAAGGAACGGTCGAGATATTTCCAAGTCAGGGTGGTGTGCGGCCTGGACAGGGCCTGGTAAGGGGTGATGCTCCCACATGTCTTCTGCCCTTGTTCCTCCAGGTGGTAGAGTTCATGGATCTGGGAGGTCTGTCAAAGGAGCCTTGGTGAGTTCCTGCAGTGCATCTTGTAGATGACGCACACGGCTGTCGCTGTGCACCAGTGGTGGAGGGGGTGGACATTGAAGGTGGTGGATGAAGTGCCGATCAAGCGGGGGCTGCCTTGTCCTGGTTGGTGTCGAGCTTCTCGAGTGTTGCTGGAGCTGAGCTCATCCAGGCAAGTGGAGAGTATTCCATCGCACTCCTGACCTGTGCCTTGTCGACAGACGGTGGACAGGCTTTGGGGAGTCAGGAGGTGAGCTCCTCGCCTCTGACCTGTTTGTGTCTAGCTGGTCCAGTTAAATTGAGAGGGTAACCCTCAGGGTATTAATGATGCTGCATCGCTTTCCACAAGAGACTAAAATCGAGCAGAGTGGAAATGCAGATTAGCACCGAGTCCAGTCAGTTTTCCAACAGATTAAAATTGCCCCATTGTGTCATCTCTGGCTATGTGTTTTTTGGATTCAACTCCAAAGTGACAGGAGAGTCAGATCATGAGTTGCCAGGCGACCAGGCCCTTGTATAAATGGATTGTAAATTTTAAAATATTTCTATGGCTGCCAGTGTGCGAGCTGCAAAATGCAAAGTTTTCACGGGTCATTATCAAAAGGTGGCCAAAGGCTTGGCCATAATGGTTAAACTCGACCTTGACAGTTGTGGTGACACCTCTTCCTTTGCTGCATCCAGACACTATTCTGATTATCACCCATGGTGGATGTAATGATTCTCAGAATAGATGACAGATTGTTTTTGGAAGTCAGTTGTTATTCCCGCAGCGTTAACTCTGCTAATCAATAGGATATTCATCCTCACTTTGCTGAACGGGTTTTTTTTTTAGAAGCAGGGACGGACAGCCCTGGCCCTTCATTCACCCGGGAAATGAGGACTGCTGGGGTTTCGGAGAATATTACTGGTGGAAGCGCACAGGAAAATCATTCCCTTTACTTCCCGAGTACTGACATTGCACAGATGTTTCCCTTTAGAGGATTCAGGAACACAAGGGGGAGGTGATTCTCCCAAATGGAGCCCAAGCGTTCGCGCCGTCGTGAAACGGGCCCGGGTACGACCTATTCTGTCCCCCACAGGGGGCCAGCATGGCGCTGGAGCGGTTCACGCTGCTCCAGCCTCCCTTCCCGGCGCCAAATGGGCTGCGCCAACCTGCGCATGCGCGCGGGACTTCATCTGCGCGCCGGCCCCCGATGCAACATGGCGTCGGTGTTCAGGTGCCGGCCGTGCAGGAAAGTAGGCCCGGGTGGAGAGGCTGGCCCGCCGATCGGTGGTCCCCGACCGCGGGTCAGACCCCATCGGAGGTCCCCCCCTGGGGACGGAGCCCTCCTACACCCCCCCCCCCCCCCCCCACAGGCTGCCCTCCCCGGCCCTCCGCGCAGAGTTCCAGCCGGCAGCGACCAGGGGTGAACAGCGCCGGCGGGACTCTGTCGTATCCGCGCGGCCCATCTGGGCCGGAGAATCAGCGGCCCCGCGCCGCGTCAAATTCGGCGGCGCAAATGGCGCCGATTCTCCGCACCTCGGGGCGTCGTGGCGCGGTTGCGGCGACTCTCCGGCCCGGTGCGGGGCTCGGAGAATTGCCCCCAAGAATTTCTTCCGTGTTGTTGCCCATTTCAATGGTCATTCAGTTGGGATGGCAACAGCCCATCGGATCAGAACTGAAATTCCTACTGGAGTCCCAAATCTCAGCCGCATCATTTCCAATAAGCCTGCCCATCATCCGCAAGGCTCAAGTCAGGAGTGCGATGGAATACCCTCCACTTGCCTGGGTGAGCGCAGCTCCAACAACACTCAAGAAGCTCGACAGCACCCACGACAAAGCAGCCCCGCTTGATTGGCACAGCTTCCACATTCACTCCCTCCCCACTGAGGAACAGTGGCAGCCGTGTGCACCATCTACACCGCAGCAACTCGCCAAGACTCCTTTGAAAGTACCTTCCAAACCCGTGGCCACTGCCACCCAGAAGGACAAGGGCTGCAGATACCTGGGAGTACCACCACCAGGAAGTTCCCCTCCAGGTCACTCCCCATCCTGATCTGGAAGCATATCGGCCGTTCCTTCACTTTCTGTGGATCAAAATCCTGGAACTGCCTCCCTCACAGCACTGGGGGTGTACCTACACCACTTGGCTGCAGCGGTTCAAGGCATCGGCTCATTGACACCTTCCCGGGAGCAACTAGGGATGAGCAGTAAATGCTAGGCCCAGCCAGCGGAACCCACATCCTTTGAATGAATAAAAAGAGGCCATTTTGTCCATTGTGTGTGTGTGGGCTGTTTCATAGAGGAACTCAGTTAATCCCACCCCTTTTGCTCCTTCTATATACCCCTGCAATTGCTTTTTCTTTAGCAACAAGGAAACACCTTTCAACCTATTGTTTACATCCCAGTGCGTCACCAGACTGGACCATTCTCCTGTGTATCAGGCCTCTGTGCAGCCGAAATTGCAGATTCAACACCGATTCAGAGTTGATCCATTCTTCTTTTTTTTAAAATATAAATTTAGAGTATCCAAGTCTATTTTTCCCAATTAAGGGGCAATTTAACGGGGCCAATCCACCAACCCAGCTTTTCTTTTTGGGTTGTGGGGGGGGGGGGACGGGCGGGGGGCGGGGTGAGACCCATGCAGGCACGGGGAGAATGTGCAAACTCCACTCTGACAGGGATCCGGGGCCGGGATCGAACCCGGGTCTTCGGCGGCGCAAGGCAGAAGGGTGAACCACTGCCCCACCGTGCAGCCCTATCCGTTCTTCTTTAAATGCTTAAACCACGATTGTTGTTCCTTCAATGTTATAGTAATTTTACAGATCCGAGCTTTAGTTGGTGAGGTTGTCTTGTCCAACTTGAAATGAAAATGAAAATCACTTATTGTCACAAGTAGGCTTCAAATGAAGTTACTGTGAAAAGCCCTTAGTCACCACATTCCGGCACCTGTTCAGGGAGGCTGGTACGGGAATTGAACCGTGCTGCTGGCCTGCCTTGGTCTGCTTTAAATGCCAGCTCTTTAGCCCTGTGCTAAACCAGCCCCTCTTCACGTGAGATACTCAAGCTACCAAGCACGTAGTTTAGACAGTGAGCAGGCCACTAGTTTCCCGGTATTTGCCAATGTAGGATCACTTGTAGGGGAGGTGGGGAGTGGTGGCGTAACGGTGTTGTCACTGGACTTGTAATCCCAAGAACCAGGGCATTGCTCTGGAGGCAATGTTCGAATCCCACCAGGGCAGATGGTGGAAATTGAATTCAACAAACAGAAATCTGGAATTAAAAGTCTAAAGGTGACCATGAAACCATTATCGATTGTTGTAAAAACCCACCTGGCTCACTCATGCTTTTTAGGGAAGGAAATCGGCCGTCCTTACCCGGTCTGGCCTACAGGTGACTCCAGAGTGGTTGACTCTTAAGTCGCCTCTGAAATGGCCGAGCGAGACACTCAGCTCAAGTGCAATTAGGGATGGGCAATAAATGCTGATCCAGTTAGCGGCGCCATCATCCGATGAAAGAATGAAATAGAAACATTATAATTGAATAGGGATGGGGCGCAGTGGTTAGCACTGCTGCCTCACGGCGCCGAGGACTCGGGTTCGATCCCGGCTCTGGGTCACTGTCCGTGTGGAGTGTGCACGTTCTCCCCGTGTTTGCGTGGATTTCGCCCCCACGTCACAAAGATGTGCAGGGTAGGTGGATTGGCCGCGCTAAATTGCCCCTTAATTGGAAAAAAGTAATTGGACACTCTAAAATTTAAAGAAAAAGAAATAATTGAAGAGGGATGGTTCTCTCTTTGAATCTCTCCACGCAATTGTAGGTGCCTTGCCTCAGCTCCACACTTCTCCTTTGCAAAGTGCATCTCCTTGCTATGCTGATGCATGCTATTACATCCACGTTTTATCGCAACATGCCCACAGAATTACTCAGCTTACAATTCATAGCCAGAGGATTTGAGTAGAGGAATAGGGATGTTTTACTGAAATTATACAGGGCGTTGGTGAGGCCCCACCTGGAGTATTGTGGGCAGTTTTGGTGTCCTTATCCGAGGAAGGATGTTCTTGCTATGGAGGGAGTGCAGCGAAGGTTAACCAGGCTGATTCCTGGGATGGCGGGACTGTCACATGAGGAGAGACTAAGTCGGTTAGGATTATATTCACTGGAGTTTAGAAGAGTGAGAGTGGGTCTCAGAAACTTAGAAAATTCTAACAAAGTAGATTCAGAAAGAATGTTCCCGATGGTGGGGGAGTCCAGAACCAGGGGTCATAGTTTGAGGATAAGGGGGAGACCTTTTAGGACTGAGGTGCGGAGACATTTCTTCACCCAGAGAGCGGTGAATCTGTGGAATTCGCTATTACAGAAAATAGTTGAGGCCAAAACATTGTGTAATTTCAAGAAGGAATTAGCTATAGCTCTTGGGGCTAAAGGGATCAAGGGATATGGGGGGAAGGCAGGATCAGGGTATTGAATTTGATGATCAGCCATTATCATAATGAATGGGGGAGCAGGCTCGAAGGGCCGAATGGCCTCCTCCTGCGTATATTTTCAATGTTTCTATGTAATCATTGGTTGCAGTCCTATTCTGCTGGTTACTTCTGAAATATATTTAATAAACTTGTTGAAAGAAATATGATAGTGAAAAAACAAACAAAAGGCGCATTACGATTAGGACGCTTGTGAAAACTTTCCAGACACAAGACATTCTACAGAGTTTGACTAACAGCGGGCAATTTACCAACTATGCTGTAACAGTGACTCTGAATTGAACTGTAATTTTCAGAGTATTCCAATGTACCAAACCATGGGCGCGATTCTCCGATCACGGGACAGAGAGTCTGCGCCGTCGCGTTTCACGATGGCGTGAAACGGGCACGGGCACTAGCGATTCTGGCCCCCACAGGGGGCCAGCACGGCGCTGGAGCGGTTCAGGCCGCTCCAGCCTCACTTCCTGGCACGCACTGGGGGCGGCGCCAACCCGCGCGGTGGCTTTACGGAACGTGCCGGCCCCGACGCAACATGGCGCGGGGTTCTGGGGCCGGACGCGCAACAAAGTAGGCCCGGGGTGGTGGTGGGGGGGGGGGGGGGGGGGGGGGAGAGGCCGGCCCGCCGATTGGTGGGCCCCGATCGCTGGCCAGGCCCCATCGGAGGCGGGCCCCCCCTCCCCCGGGGACGGAGGACGCCCCCCGACCCTTCGCGCAGAGTTCCCGCCGGCAGCGACCAGGTGTGGAAGGCGCCGGCGGGACTCTGCTTTTTCCGCGTGGCCGCTCGGCCCATCTGGGCCGGAGAATCGGCGGCCCAGCCTCGTGCAGCGGCCCCGCGCCGCACCAACCGCACCGGAGCAAAATGGTGCCGATTCTCCGCACCTCAGAGAATCGCGCGCCGGTGTCGGAGCGCTTGTGGCAATTCTCCAGCCCTGCGCCGGGCTGGGAGACTCGCGCCCCAGGTACCTGTCTGTCTCATTAGAATGGACTTGTAGTTCAGGCATATTACTCAACCCCTATTTGAAATATCCCTCAACAGTCTGTATTTTCATTGTTCAGGGCATTTAAATGTTGCCACTTCACTGCAATTTAACCATGTTCCACGTACTGAGAGCTATAAAAGTTAATTTTCAATCAGGTCAAAATGGTTAACTTTCAGGTACAAGCTTGCTACACATTAACTCGTGTTCAGCACGCTACAAAACAATTCTGCTTCTATGATGAGAATGAGAAGGCACCTACCTGTTCTCCGACCTTCCCCACCTTCCCAGACTCGCCAGGTTCACCCTAGGGTTAAGAGAACAAAGAGAATCTCAGCATTTTCTGAGTAAAAGCATCTTCCGAGAGCTTGAAAGTTCTTTCCAAATGTTGTTTAATTTCCCCAGACTTTCTGTGGCAGTGGAAAATCTGTTCCTTTGCAATCTATAGATAAGAAGACACAGAGTCAAGGGTGGGGGGAGGGGGGGGGAGGCTGAATAAATCTTTTCTAGAGTTTAAAAAAAATAGATTTAGAGTGCCCAATTCATTTTTTCCCAATTAAGGGGCAATTTAGCATGGCCAATTCACCTACCCTGCACATCTTTGGGTTGTGGGAGCGAAGCCCACGCAGACACGGGTAGAATGTGCAAACTCCACATGGACAGATCACCTACAGTCTTCAGGGAGGATTTCTTGTCCGTCCATTAAGATAGGAGATAAGATAAGATAATTGTGGGCATTGATTTTGATTTGATTTGATTTATTGTCACATGTACCGAAGTACAGTGAAAAGTATTTTTCTGCAGCCAAGGGAATGTACACAGTCCGTACATAGTAGACGAAAAGAATAATCAACAGAGAACATTGACAAATGGTACATCGACAAATAGTGATTGGTTACAGTGCGGAACAAGGGGCCAAACAAAGCAAATACATGAGCAAGAGCAGCATATGGCATCGTGAATAGTGTTCTTACAGGGAACAGATCAGTCCGAGGAGGAGTCGTTGAGGAGTCTAGTAGCTCTCGGGAAGAAGCTGTTCCTATGTCTGGATGTGCGGGTCTTCAGACTTCTGTACCTTCTGCCTGATGGAAGGGTCTGCAGGAAGGTGATGCCTGGGTGGGAGGGGTCTCTGATAATGCTGTCTGCCTTCCTGAGGCAGCGGGAGGTATATACAGAATCAATGTGGGGGTGGCAAACTTGTGTGATGCGTTGGGCTGAGTTCACCACAGTCTGCAGTTTCTTGCGACTTGGACTGAGCAGTTGCCATACCAGACTGTGATGCAGCCGGATAGGATGCTCTCTATGGCACACCTGTAGAAGTTTGTGAGAGTTGATGCAGACATGCCAAATTTCTTTAGCTTCTGCAGGAAGTAGAGATGTTGTTGGGCTTTCTTGGGCATCAACGCGAGTGGCCCAGGACAGACTGTTGGTGATGGTGACTCCCAGGAACTTAAAGCTATCGACCATCTCCCCTTCGGAGCCATTGATGCAGACGGGAGTGTGTCGTGCTGCGCTTCCTGAAGTCGATGATCAGTTCCTTGGTCTTTCTGACATTTCGAGAGACTTTGATTTATTGTTTTTACAATTGCGTTAACTTTGTTTTTACAATGTAAATGCTTGTGGAACTTTGCAGGTTCAAAGCAGGGGAACGATGACACTGCCAATGGCTGTGGAGGTGACAGTGGCCCTGAATGTCTTTGTGTAAGGATCCTTCCAAACTGGAGCAGCAGAGATACCTGACAACTCCAAGTTCACCATCCACTGCTACACAATGGAGGGAACCGGTTGTTGTGCATGTCAGGACATTGTTTTCTCTCTGAGCAGAGAAAAGCAGGTGACGTGTGCACATGGTTTTGCCAGTATATCAGGCATTCCGATGCCATGGACTGCACCCACATGGCTTTGTAGGTGCCACATCTAAATGCGCCGGATTCCACCCACTGAGCATGCAGCTGGTGGACGGCCCCACTCATCACATCATGCAGGTCAATGCCCCAAATCCTGGCAACAGTCGTGACGCTTTCATTCTGAGCCAATCCGTAGAACCCTCAGTGCTTGAGTCATCCCATTAAATCTGAGGGTGGCGGGGGGCAGCACGGTGGCGCAGTGGGTTAGCCCTGCTGCCTCACGGCGCCGAGGTCTCAGGTTCGATCCCGGCTCTGGGTCCATGTGGAGTTTGCACATTCTCCCCGTGTTTGCGTGGGTTTCACCCCCACACTCCAAAGATGTGCAGGGCAGGTGGATTGGCCGCGTTCAATTGCCCCTTCAATGGAAAAAAATGAATTGGACACTCCAAATTAATTTTTTTTTAAAAATCTGAGTGTGGCTGCAAGGTGACCAGAGCTATCCACTGACCACTTGGCACAAAGTCGCCAGATGCGGCCAGCATGCATATAATGAGAGTCAGGCTGCTACAGTGCGAGGGCTCTGCATTCTGGACCACTCGCAAGGAGCCCCGCAGGATTTATCGGAATGTGCACCACGATTTATTATGGTCGCTGCATCATGGCCCATTTCGCCATCACGAGGGCATGACCCTTGCCACCATGGAAACGGTGAGCAGCTGAGGACGGAGATAGAAGGTGATCGCCGCATCCTCTTGGAATGGGCTATAGGGTCAGACCACGCTTCCAGCAAACACAAACCCAAACCAGCATTCTGCTCACCTTGCTTTCTACCCATCACTGACTATCACAGCATCACCGGGCTACAAGGTGACAATGAAAGCCACCACCAAAGGGTGGATTGACAGTGACGGGGCAATGAACGATCCTGAAAGAGGACAACAGGCCCGAGCCGCACAAAGCCACTGCCACTCCCCTGGCACCTCAGAAATCGGCGGAGGACAGATTTCTCTGATACCCTCAAGCCCCTCTGAGCAGTGGCCACCACAGCCATGCCGACAGCCTGCTGGGATTAGCCTCAGTCTGTGCTGCCAGTACAGCATTCAGAGTTTGGGTGGCTTCTGCAAGGCTGAGATATCGGCCACCCAGGTCTCGCCCCATGTTTGGGTCCACAAGAGATGAGTGACCCACCACTTCCACCCTGGAATGCATGGCTCCAAGCTCTGCATAAAACCCTGCGCCAAGTTGCTGTCAGAGTCCGTAGTGCTTCTCCACGGCGACAGCAGGATTTTGTCGAATGCTTCAAGCATGGAATAGAACAGGGTATTTCAAACTTTTTTTCTCAGGGCACACCTTTGCCAACAGGCCAACCTACGGGACCCGCGCCGGCCGACCTTCGCGACCCAGGCCACGTTCGCTTACCTGCAATGCGAAAGGGGAGCCTGCTTGGCCTTCACGATCTCACTTGAATCAAGTTCAAAGGAGCAGAGGGCAATGCACATACCAGGTGCAGACTTCAGCCAGTTCCTTTGTGCCGTCTTCATCTTTATGGAAACGGAAAGTTCAACCTCGCACATGTAGGTCGTTGTCAAGGGCAATAGCAACAAAATGCTTGTTTTACTCAGCACTGGATACTCCTGGGAGATGCTACTCCGGAATGCTGACAGCCCCATGGGATTTTGGTGCGTTGTTAATGTGCTATCACAGGTCAGCTACAGCAGTGTAGTCTTTTCATTTGGAGTCAGCTGTAAATTAATAACTGACTCTGGAACTTTTCACTCACCACTTTCAAAATCTGAAACTTCTCCTCTCATTTCGCCAGTACTCCCCTGCATATAACATGGGCTTTGCATCCTTATTTGCATTGGCACATACCTCAAGAAATTATCTTTACATTGCTTTGTTCCCGAGTTAAGTTTCTTCGTTGTATGCTGTTAGCCAGAGGCCCTGGAGCTCTGCACAGTGCTTACACTAGCACTGCTCTGTCCTGCCCTGGACTCTCCTGTGCAGTTCTCTCCAGCAGATTCTGTTGTGAAATCCTGTCCAGTAGGTTCATTGCCTATTTGAGTCTCTGGCCGACTCTTACTTTTAAGAAAATGGTCCAGCTTTCACAGTCCTCTTGCCTTGCTTTCCAGCAGCTAGAATATAGAAGCAGCTCTCCTCTGTAATTTGGCGGCAAAATACATACATAGAGGATGCTTCATGTCAGGTGTACGTGCAGGACACGTGACCTGCTCTCTGCTGCCACTTCTGGCCGGAAGACTCCACACTGTCTCATTTATTTTCAGTGAAGAGGCAGCAGCGACGGCCATTTTCAATGTAAAAGCAGGTAGTGGCCGTTGGGCGTTTCTTCCGCAATTGGGACCACCATGGAAACGCGCGCGAACGATCGCTCCGCTACCCTCCCAACACACGCCTGCGACCCACCCGTGGGTTGCAACCCGCACTTTCACCATTTGTTTGAATCCCACTCCACTGAGGTCCTCATCTCGAACCTCTGCTGGTGAGACCTCACCCTCCGGGCACACCTGTGCCACACCTTTATCCCATCCCTGGCCTCAACCTCCTTATAACGGGTGACTCACCACACACAGGTCTCACCTCTAAGCTAGCCTCTAAAGAACGTATGGTGGCGGAATCTGGGGCCTACGAATGTGGGATCTAGTGATGTGTGGAACGTCACCCTGCTGTAACACTGCTTGGCGAGGTGGCAGTTCTTGGGCATCTGAAAGGAGGGAGACACAAGAGTTGCGGGGAGGGAGGGTGGGGAATTAAGAGGTGCATGCTTACACCATCTGAAGTTTGTAGATCAGAAGAGATTGTGGGATGGGGGGGTGTGAGTGTAAGAAGGGGGGTTGTGTCGGAGCACATTGTTATCTTCTATGGTTTCAATCCTGCCGCTGACCATGTCCTAAATCATTGCTGATCCCACGATTGTCAGCACTGTCTTCTCGCTGGGGATAAGGGACATGCGCCCATGCGTGACCCGCTGCTGGTCAATGTCACACCCTTGCTCTGCAAGAGAGAGGCAAGTGTCTCAATGGATGTGCATATGTTTGGGTGATGTGTCTGCCAAAGATGAATAACTGGCAGTGTGTGCAAGCTATGAGGTGTGGGTGTGAGACCTGTAGCAGTGCTTAACGTGTGAGGGTAAGGTGAAGTTATGAACGTTAGTTATGAATCGTGGTTGACAGAGAACATTGGTGAATGAAGCAGCATGTGAGGCTACTGGTTAATGTGGCTTTTGAAGATACATTTATTGACCTTGACCACTTGGGTGAGATCGCTAAGCTTCTTCCTGCACAAGTTCTCAGGACTACGATCCTGGCATTGACAGCCATGGTCATCTGCTTCCACTGCCTCCTCAGTACCTGGATGGAGGACCTCCTGTCAAATTGTGGTCTCCTCCTGCCCACATCCCGCACCCAGAGCAAGTCAGAGAAACTTGAAGACGTGCTCTGCCCACTTGTTCGGCCATTTTCACCCTTCTTCCTGCTCAGAACATCCTCTGCAACCCGGTCCAGCACCTCCCGCAGCCCAAATTCAGGTCCCCTTGAAGAGGAGCAGGCTAGTGTTGCTGGCCTTGCATTGATATGGGCCGCCTCCCTGCTGAGAACAACAAAGAACAAAGAACAAAGAAATGTACAGCACAGGAACAGGCCCTTCGGCCCTCCAAGCCCGTGCCGACCATACTGCCCGACTAAACTACAATCTTCTACACTTCCTGGGTCCGTATCCTTCTATTCCCATCCTATTCATATATTTGTCAAGATGCCCCTTAAATGTCCCTATCGTCCCTGCCTCCACTACCTCCTCCGGTAGTGAGTTCCAGGCACCCACTACCCTCTGCGTAAAAAACTTGCCTCGTACATCTACTCTAAACTTTGCCCCTCTCACCTTAAACCTATGCCCCCTAGTAATTGACCCCTCTACCCTGGGGAAAAGCCTCTGACTATCCACTCTGTCTATGCCCCTCATAATTTTGTATACCTCTATCAGGTCGCCCCTCAACCTCCTTCGTTCCAGTGAGAACAAACCGAGTTTATTCAATCGCTCCTCATAGCTTATGCCCTCCATACCAGGCAACATTCTGGTAAATCTCTTCTGCACCCTCTCTAAAGCCTCCACATCCTTCTGGTAGTGTGGCGACCAGAATTGAACACTATACTCCAAGTGTGGCCTAACTAAGGTTCTATACAGCTGCAACATGACTTGCCAATTCTTATACTCAATGCCCCGGCCAATGAAGGCAAGCATGCCGTATGCCTTCTTGACTACCTTCTCCACCTGTGTAGCCCCTTTCAGTGATCTGTGGACCTGTACTCCTAGATCTCTTTGACTTTCAATACTCTTGAGGGTTCTACCATTCACTGTATATTCCCTACCTGCATTAGCCCTTCCAAAATGCATTACCTCACATTTGTCCAGGTTAAACTCCATCTGCCATCTCTCCGCCCAAGTCTCCAGACAATCTAAATCCTGCTGTATCCTCAGACAGTCCTCATCGCTATCCGCAATTCCACCAACCTTTGTGTCGTCTGCAAACTTACTAATCAGACCAGTTACATTTTCCTCCAAATCATTTATATATACTACAAAGAGCAAAGGTCCCAGCACTGATCCCTGTGGAACACCACTGGTCACAGCCCTCCAATTAGAAAAGCATCCCTCCATTGCTACCCTCTGCCTTCTATGGCCTAGCCAGTTCTGTATCCACCTTGCCAGTTCACCCCTGAACCCGTGTGACTTCACCTTTTGTACTAGTCTACCATGAGGGACCTTGTCAAAGGCCTTACTGAAGTCCATATAGACAACATCTACTGCCCTACCTGCATCAATCATCTTAGTGACCTCCTCGAAAAACTCTATCAAGTTAGTGAGACACGACCTCCCCTTCACAAAACCATGCTGCCTCTCACTAATACGTCCATTTGCTTCCAAATGGGAGTAGATCCTGTCTCGAAGAATTCTCTCCAGTAATTTCCCTACCACTGAAGTAAGGCTCACCGGCCTGTAGTTCCCGGGATTATCCCTGCCACCCTTCTTAAACAGAGGAACAACATTGGCTATTCTCCAGTCCTCCGGGACATCCCCTGAAGACAGCGAGGATCCAAAGATTTCTGTCAAGGCCTCAGCAATCAGGTGTGCAGCCAATCAGCAGAATGTTTAGCACTGGGCTGCATGTGGTATTATTTAAATCAGCAGGTAGCACAATGTTTGTGCATTGCTGGCAGTGAGGAGAGCGGACATGAGTTAATGGGCATCGCGATACCAGCACCCACTTTGCAGCTTATCCAATTACTCCACCAATATCTCAATTGGCCGCAAAAAAACCTCGGATGTCTGTAATCCTTCCCGTAGTTCAGTCTTAAAATAAAATATCGTTGCTCCATCCTAATTCAGACAACATAGCAAAATATGCATTGAATACTTTGCAAATTTATTTTCCCGTATTTCCTTTTCAAGGTTACAAACATCAAATAAAGAGGGCTCGTGTCAACACCAAGCACGAAGCAAGTCAAAGACAGCTCCGAGCAAAGCTCCATGGCGACCAGAGTTCAGCGTTGCTCAGGCAACCTCTCGGGAAATGGGTCAGCTGCAGGGTTAAAGGTTGAGAACACGACGACCACCCTCCCTCCACAGGTTCCAGTTTACCCTGTGCAGGAAAGTCCCCTCACGATGGAATTCTCGGTGGGGCAGGGTTTCCAAGGTCAGGAACGGAGGCTGATGGTACCGCGAAAGCTGCGGCTGGCCGGGGAGCTGTTTGTCCCTCTCCGTTTGCGGTGTCAGCCATTGTGGCCAAGTCGGGTTCCAGATCAGCGGTGTCACCTGCTGCCAGACAGACTGGCACATAGGCCCAGCAAGAGCCTCCTTAAAGGTAACGTTTAGCAAGGAGGTTGAATGGGATTTTCTAGTTTCATAAGAGCATAATAAGTCCATAAGACAGAGGAGCAGAATTAGGCCACTCGGCCCATCGAGTCTGCTCCGCCATTCAATCATGGCTGATATTTTTCTCATCCCCATTCTCCTGCCTTCTCCCCATAACCCCTGATCCCCTTATTAATCAAGAACCTATCTATCTCTGCCTTAAAGACACTCAGTGATTTGGCCTCCACAGCCTTCTGCGGCAAAGAGTCCCACAGATTCACCACCCTCTGGCTGAGGAAATTCCTCCTCATCTCGGTTTTAAAGGATCGGCCCTTCAGTCTGAGATTGTGTCCTCTGCTTCTAGTGTTTCCTACAAGTGGAAACATCCTCTCCACGTCCGCTCTATCCAGGCCTCACGGGGGCGGCTTAACTGCTTCGAGGCAGGTACCCAGCAGCAGGTCAGCGGGTCCAGCACTCTGGACAGGCCTACTGGTCCTGCCCTCCCTCCCCTCCCCATCTGCCAGGGAGGGAGTGCCGCCAAAGGCTACCCTCATAGAGAGATTCTGACCCCGGCCACGCAACCACATTGGGTCAGCTGCTTTCTCTACTTTTAAATTAAACGGATAAAGAAGTTGCTGAAGAAGTTTTGAAGTGCCCTCTCATTTACTTACCTTGTACTCTCAAACTGGAAGGTCTCTGATTGGCCCTGCAGCTTTGAGAGACCGCCCACTGCCCTAACGTGGGCAGGGAACCCATCGCCATACCAACCCTGGTAAGCGACTGCTCCCCCCCCCCCCCCACCCCCCCCCCCCCCCCGCTCGTCCCCCCTGCCAACAAGGGATGGGCCTGGGACCAGGAATCATTCTCAGCTCCTGTTTCCCATCGCCAAAGTTGAAAATTCAGCCCAGTTTCTGCAGATTAATTTGTCTGTTCCATACTGAAATGATTATACGGGGCTCTGGTTCGCAGCTGCAAATTTAATGGTCAGTTTGATTACAGTTTTGGAGGAGTGTTAAATGCACAACTGTCGAAAGATTGAACACACATTACTACACAGGGAATGGGTGTAGCAAAAGAATAAAGTTAAAGTTGGTTCCAGTTCACAGAACATTTAATGCTCAAAAATGCATGAAATTGCTTTGCTCAGACAAGCTTTCTAACTCCATTGGGTAGTGGTCCATAATGCCTCATCGTTCCTTTTTGCCCTGGCCGCTCTCATGGAGCCTTCCGCGCGTTTCCAGTGGCAGTGCTTTTAAATAAGCAGATTGGGCTGCTCGACAAAGATAAGGCCCTGACTGCAAAACGTGATTTGAGAGCTGGGTGGTAGCAAGCGCGATGCAATTGTCTGCCAGCTGGTTAGATTCTAACTCCACCCTGGATGCCCACCACAGTTCCAGGGCAACATTCGAGCTTCGACAGGAAACCAATGTTTAATTAAAGCGAGTTCAACTACTTGCTGCTTCACAGTCACTTTAACCTCCGCCAGGGACCAGTGAACACCCAGACAAGCGCTGGCTCCCCCGAGGCTCAACCTGATCCAACTCTGCTTAAACCAAATCCAGACTCACTTCAGAAGTTTGAGGAAAGGTTTGGGTTTTTGCCTCAATTCCCCGATCTCTGTACCAGTTGGCTGCCGCAGGATTGTTTGTACAAACAAGTTGCATTCAGTACTTCTTGCATGGTCGCAAGCCAACAGTGACAAAATCCTAAAGAGTGCGCACGGACAGATGGACCTGGGGGTCCAAGAGCATCAAATTTGAAGGTGACAGGATAATAGTGAGCAAAGCATGTGGGTTCCTGAGCTTCATTTGTAGAGGTATCAGGTACAAAAGCAGGGAGGCTTTGATGCAACTTGTAAAGCACTAGTTCGACCACCACTAGAGTGTTGCATCCAGTTCTGGTCACCATACTTCAGGAAGGATGTGAGGGCCCCTGACATTTCTACCAGAAGAGTTCCACGGATAAGAGAGCTTAGCTACAAGGTTAGATTAGAGAAGCTGGGCGTGTTCCCTTTGTAGAAAAGGAAATCAAGGGGAGACTTGATAGATGATATGCCGGATTATGAGAAGTTTAAATAAAGTAGACGAGGAGAAAATGTTTGCATTATTTTCTGCTACAAAGGGCGCGATCAAACGGCCTCGCTGCACCTGTAAAGCAGCTCGCCACGGCGCAGTGTGGCTGATAGATACCCTGCTCCCGGGATCAACCCGGGACGCAGCGCCTTGCAAGATCTAACACCATCTCGCAAGACGTTGCGATGTAAATCCTGCCCATTGTGGGCAGCATCACTTTCAGGCAAATCGGCATGTTAAAGCGAGGAGGCTAGTCTCACTTTACTGTGTAGTTTCCCGAGGCGTGGGGTCCATCTCCTTCGCCTTGGAGACCTCGGGCGAGCGCCATTCAGTACTGGTCTCCACGAACCGGGACCAGACGGAATGGCACTCGTGGGGGTCTCCCAGGGGATCAGAGGCTCCCAGGTGCATGCCCTTTGTGCCACCCTGTTAGTGGCAGCCTGACACCCTGGCTCTGCCACCTGGGTGGCAGCCTGGCACTGCCCAGGTGGCACTGCCAAGGTGCCAGGTTGGTACTTTTTGCGCAGTGGTGATCGGGCCTGGGGTGCCCTGTGCGGGTGTTGGGGAATTGTGGGAGTGGGGGGACACTCCCATTGTGAATTGGGGCTTGGAGGGGGAAGGGTCGGGGACCGGGACACTAGTTAAAAATGGCGTCCGGATCGGAATGCTCCTGTGGGGTTCTGGCGAGCAAAGCACCTTAGTGCACAAAACGGGGCTATGTGCGGCCTCAGCTGCACGTTACCCGCTGAGGTCCCCTATCAGACCCGCGTGAGGTTTGATCGCGTTGTGTCTCTTGCCGCTGCGAGCACTAGGAAACACGCAGCTAAGCACGCCCACTTTGTTCTCATTTAGTTAAATCCCGCCCATAGACTTGGGGACACAGATTTCGAATTTGGGGCAAGGGGTGCAGGGCGGATGTGAGGAAGAACATCTTTACACAGCCAGTGGTAATGGCCTAGAACGCGCTCCCTCCAAAGGGGGTGGAAGCAAAGATGACAAATGATTCCAAAACAAAGTTGGAAGGTGATTGGAGGGAAATAAATGTTCAGGGTCACTGGGATAGATTGGATTGGAGTGGATTTGTTTATTGTCACGTGTACCGAGGTACTGTGAAAAGTATTTTTCTGCGAGCAGCTCAACAGATCATTAAGTACATGGGAAGAAAAGGAAAGAAAAGAAAATACATAATAGGGCAACACAAGGTACACAATGTAACTACATAACACCGTAAGAGGTTTTACAACACCAGGTTAAAGTCCAACAGGTTTGTTTCGATGTCACTAGCTTTCGGAGCGCTGCTCCTTCCTCAGGTGAATGCAGAGGTATTCAAAATTCACCCGAGGAAGGAGCAGCGCTCCGAAAGCTAGTGACATTGAAACAAACCTGTTGGACTTTAACCTGGTGTTGTAAGACTTCTTACTGTGCTCACCCCAGTCCAACGCCGGCATCTCCACATCATACATAAACACCGGCATCGGAGAATGGGACTTACAGGCAGCCAGCATGAATTGATGAGTCAAATAGCATCTTGCTGTCGCACAATGACTGTGTCTAGTTTAGGAACTCAGATCGGTACCTTGACAAAGGATTACAGTGATCTTTGAACAGGTATGAGCATCGCTTGTTTGAGGAAACAAATTGTGACATGTAGATTTTGCATTTTACTATTTAGCTGTAACTGGAGTTAAATGTATCTGAAGCACCCAAAATACAATCCAGATTGTTACATCTACCTAACGTTTACCTTAGGACCATCAGGTCCTGGTTTTCCTGGAAATCCTCTCCTCCCAGGACGTCCCTGGAATGATACATAGAAATGCAACAAAATTAATGTTACATGTTGGAACGGACAAATGAATTCCAAAACCCATTCAGAAGAGTATGAAATAGCGGGCGCGATGCGGGCACCGTGTTGTGTCCGGCGCAGAGTGGGGGCGCGATCCAGACCGTGCCGGGCGCCGCGGGTCAGGTGATTTGCGATGAGCCCGGCTTCCGGTGTGAACCCCGATTTGAGCCTCGCCCGTGATTCTCCCGTAGCAACCGGCTCTGCGCTGGGCATATCGTGGTGGCTGAATCGCGCCTGATATCTTTGTAAGTTGTTAAAGTTAATTGCTCGTCATTAAAATTTTGGCCTTGATAGCTAAAGGGATAGAGTATAAAGGTAGAGAAGTGTTGCTGCAACTGTACAAGGCATTGGTGAGATCACACCTGGAGTATTGTGCACAGTTTTAGTCCCCTTATTTGAGGAAAGATGTAGTTGCATTGGAGGCAGTTCAGAGGAGGTTCACTAGATTGATTCCGGAGATGAGGGGTTTGTTTTATGAAGAAAGATTGAGCAGTTTAAGCCGAGACTCTCTCGAGTTTAGCAGAATGTGAGGAGATCTAATTTGGGTATGTGAGATGATAAAAGGTATTGACAAAGTAGACATAGAGCGGAACGCTTCCTCTTGTGGGGCAAGAGAGGTCACAAATTTAGGATAAGGGACAAAGATCCCAAAGGATCGTGAATCTGTGGAATTCCCTACCCCAGAGAGCAGTGGATGCCGGGACATTGAGTAAATTTGAGGAAACAGACAGATTTTTAATAAGTATTGAGTTGAAGAGTTATGGAGAAAGGGCAGGAAAGTGGAATCGAGGCCAAGAGGCGATCAGCCACGATCGTATTGAATGGCGGAGTGGGATCGAGGGGCTAAATCGCCTACTCCTGCTCCTAGTTCTTATGTAAATTTAACAGCTGAAAATCAAGTCCCTATCTATCTCCTAATGCAAATTTTAAAAAAAGCTAACTAATTTTCTTTTGAATCCACTTCACCACGACCTCTTATTACAAATGTATGCATTTAACACCTTTATCTCTTTCATCTCTCAGCTCTCCCAGACAGGTTGTCTCTATTAACCTTTCCTCAGCTTAAATAAATCAGACACATCCTTCTTTCCAAAATAACACAATATTTCACATTTTTTAAAAATGTGCTGTCATAGAACAAAACTAAGCCGATTTAGGATGTGGTAGATAATAAGGTTCCTGGACCCATTTTGAGTTACTGAGGCACATTGCTGATGGGCAGAAAACTTGGTAGAAAGTTACCCTTTGTGGCATCCACACACATCAACTTTACCGTTGGCGATCAGAATTGGGTAGCCCGGATAATTTTTTTTTCAATGCTGTCTGGTCTAGTGATTTGGAGGCTAATTGTAGGGCATCTCATGTCAACATAACTGTGATCAGTAAACTTTAGCAGTGATGGCTGCTGTCAGGCAGGAGATGGGCACCTCTTTTCAGGGTCCTCTCTGCCCATCAGAGGCAACCCCCCCTCCCCCCCCAAAAAGGTCTTAGCCCCTTTAACCAGCTCTCCAAACCCCTCATTCCCCTTGCTGAGGCCTGCCAGCTAGGCCCCACCAACACCATGGACCTACTTTCAGTCTTCAGTCCGGCCTCCATTGGCTTCTCTTGTTTGGAGATTGGCTGCAGTCCCACCAGTGGCCACCGCTCAAACCTGGCGCTGCTGGGACTCCGCAGCTGCCGGCCAATCACCGCAAACGGGGTCAGAAGTCCCTCCCTCAGCTTATTAACCGTCCCGCCAAACATTAAGTGGCTGTGGAGCAGCCGGGTGCTGAGACGGGAAACCCCAGCGTCTGGGAAATGCTGCCCAGGGGTTTAAATGCCGTCCGCAATGCTGGGGTGAAAGTCCTTTCGCTCTTATTACTCTGCAGGTCCTCTGTGAAATAAATCTGTTCAGCCTCAAGCCAGATGTTAGCAAGCACAGGCTTCGCTCCCCAGAACTGGCCAAAGTTCAACATAAACTGGCACCGGGACACAACACAAGAATGGTTGATGTGGGAAATGGGAAAGTTCACACAGTGGAGGGTGTTGCTCTGAGTTCTGCATAAGTCCTGTCGAGGGCAGCACAACAGGAGGTTTCCTATGCATCTCACTGTGCTGTCCAAACTGTTATCTTGACGTTGGGTGCCAAACATCAAAGAATATTCATTTATGGCATGGGCGGCACGGGTGCACGACGGTTAGCACAGCGCCAGGGTCCCAGGTTCGATTCCCGGCTTGGGTCACTGTCTGTGCGGAGTCTGCACAACCTCCCCGTGTCTGCGTGGGTTTCCTCCGGGTGCTCCGGTTAGATCATACAGTGCAGAAGGAGGCCATTAGTCCCATCGAGTCTGCACCGGCTCTTGGAAAGAGCACCCTACCCAAGGTCCACACCTCCACCCTATCCCCATAACCCAGTAACCCCACCCAACACTAAGGGCAATTTTGGACACGATGGGCAATTTAGTATGGCCAATCCACCTAACCCGCACATCTTTGGACTGTGGGAGGAAACCGGAGCACCCGGAGGAAACCCACGCACACACGGGGAGGATGTGCAGACTCCGCACAGACAGTGACCCAAGTCAGGAATCGAACCTGGGACCCTGGAGCTGTAAAGCAATTGTGCTATCCACAATGCTACCGTGCCTCCCACGAGTCCCGAAAGACGTACTGTTAGGTAATTTGGACATTCTGAATTCTCCCTCTGTGCACCCGAACAGGCGCCGGAATGTGGCGACTCGGGGCTTTTCACAGTAACTTCTTTGCAGTGTTAATGTGAGCCTACTTGTGACAATAAAGATTATTATATTATTATTTCTCAGCAGGAAGGTTGCTCACTTCGCTCAGCCCAAAAGGATTGACGCTGATGGTGGAGTTTTACCTGCATTCCGGCGGAGTGCGGCAGTGGGCAGGAAGAGTGGCGTTGAAACCGTCGGCACCAACGGCAGCTATCTCCACCGTATCGTTGGGAATGCAACAAATGCAGGTCCCCCTATGTCACGGTGGCGGAGGCTGTCCCACCAGAAACCTGAGTCTTTTAAAGATCAAGGGGCCATTTTTAAAAGCCACTCCGGTGCATAAACGTTCACCCGGGACCCGTCCCAACATCCCCATCTCTGCCCGACACGCCCCCCCCGCCCCCCCCCTACCCCTGAGCGATGATGTGGAGATGCCGGCGTTGGACTGGGGCGAGCACAGTAAGAAGTCTTACAACACCAGGTTAAAGTCCAACCGGTTAGTTTCAAACACTAGCTTTCGGAGCACAGCTCCTTCCTCAGGTGAGTGATGTAGGGACTCACCTGAGGAAGGAGCAGCGCTCCGAAAGCTAGTGATTCCAAACAAACCATGTTGGACTTTAATCTGGTGTTGTAAGATTTCTTGCTGAGCGATGCAATCACCCGTGCTCCTCCGGGTGCTCTGCCCATCGGCTGCTCCCTTTGAGAGAGCACAATCGCGGTCATGCTTTTACGTCGCTGTGTAACGCGATCTGAGTCCCTCGGGAGATTTTCCGCTCCCGCCTGGAAACAAAATGGGACAGGAAAATCCCGGCCCTTTGCCTTCAGCCTGATGGTAGGGTGTCAACCTGTCGCTTCAAGTGGAAAACTGGGCGTGAGCTCTCCATGATTATTCGCTCAAATGGAAAATTGTGCATGGATCTACTTCAATCCCAGTTTCAATTGCAGTCAGTGACCCAGGAGAGTAAATGGACTAACTGGATCGTCATGTGGCTCCTGAAATGTCTCAGTCCAGACGTCACTTTCATCGGTATTATGGTCTGTCCCAAATTGGGGTTCAGTTCCAAGATCTCTGCGCTCATCTCATCCTGGCCTCTTGACCATCCCCGATTCGAATCGCTCCACCACTAGCGGTCGTACCTTCAGCTGACGAGGCCCTCAACTCTGCAATTCTCTCCCAAAAACTCTCTGCTTTGCTTTTTCTACTGAAAAATAGCCTCTTTGGTCAAGCTTTGCGTTACCAGTCCTAATATCTCCTCTGGTGGCCCATTATCAAACTTTGCTTTATAACACTCCTGCGATGAACCTTGGGTCATTTTACTGCATTAAGGGTGCTATATAAATGCAAGACACTGTTCCTATTGAGGTGCCCCCCTTTCCAAACACATTGGATACTCAATACCCAACTGGACAGTACATTATTTTCAGTTGCATTTCGTTTCCCAATCAGAGCCAGTTAGCATTGCAAAACATAAGAACATAAGAACTAGGAGCAGGGGTAGGCCATCTGGCCCCTCGAGCCTGCTCCACCATTCAATGAGATCATGGCTGATCTTCTGTGGACTCAGCTCCACTTTCCGGCCCGAACGCCATAACCCTTAATCCCTTTATTCTTCAAAAAACGATCTATCTTTATCTTAAAAACATTTAATGAAGGAGCCTCTACTGCTTCACTGGGCAAGGAATTCCATAGATTCACAACCCTTTGGGTGAAGAAGTTCCTCCTAAACTCAGTCCTAAATCCGCTTCCCCTTATTTTGAGGCTATGCCCCCTAGTTCTGCTTTCACCCGCCAGTGGAAACAACCTGCCCGCATCTATCCTACCTATTCCCTTCATAATCTTATATGTTTCTATAAGATCCCCCCATATCCTTCTAAATTCCAACGAGTACAGTCCCAGTCTACTCAACCTCTCCTCGTAATCCAACCTCTTCAGCTCTGGGATTAACCTAGTGAATCTCCTCTGCACACCCTCCAGTGCCAGTAAGTCCTTTCTCAAGTAAGGAGACCAAAACTGAACACAATACTCCAGGTGTGGCCTCACTAACACCTTGTACAATTGCAGCAGAACCTCCCTAGTCTTAAACTCCATCCCTCTAGCAATGAAGGACAAAATTCCATTTGCCTTCTTAATCACCTGTTGCACCTGTAAACCAACTTTTTGCGACTCATGCACTAGCACACCCAGGTCTCTCTGCACAGCAGCATGTTTTAATATTTTATCATTTAAATAATAATCCCTTTTGCTGTTATTCCTACCAAAACAGATGACCTCACATTTGTCAACATTGTATTCCATCTGCCAGACCCTAGCCCATTCACTTAGCCTATCCAAATCCCTCTGCAGACTTCCAGTATCCTCTGCACTTTTTGCTTTACCACTTATCTTAATGTCGTCTGCAAACTTGGACACATTGCCCTTGGTCCCCAACTCCAAATCATTTATGTAAATTGTGAACAGTTGTGGGTCCAACACTGATCCCTGAGGGACACCACTAGCTACTGATTGCCAACCAGAGAAACACCCATTAATCCCCACTCTTTGCTTTCTATTAATTAACCAATCCTCTATCCATGCTACTACTTTCCCCTCAATGCCATGCATCTTTATCTTATGCAACAACCTTTTGTGTGGCACCTTGTCAAAGGCTTTCTGGAAATCCAGATGTACCACATCCATTGGCTCCCCGTTATCTACCGCACTGTTAATGTCCTCAAAAAATTCCACTAAATTAGTTAGGCACGACCTGCCCTTTATGAACCCATGCTGCGTCTGCCCAATGGCACAATTTCCATCCAGATGCCTCGCTATTTCTTCCTTGATGATCGATTCCAGCATCTTCCCGACTACCGAAGTTAAGCTCACTGGCCTATAATTTAAAAACTCAAAAGTGAGTTATATGGTCACAAACTCAATCATCCTAAACAATCAGACCAAAAATAATTTAACACTCATTTACAAGTCCTTGTTAAGCAGCCCATTCCGAATCACACTCGACAAAGGCTTTCCTGTAATTCAACAAGAGCTTTCTCCTCAAATGCTTCTCAGTGTCTCCTTTACCAAAAAGTTTTCTCTCTCCAAATCTTACTTCCCCAAAGCCCCAGACCCCACCAACCCCACCTCAACCTCTTACCTGGCGTCCTCCTGCCGAGACAGATCTCCCAAAGCTTCTCCCGTTAACGTGCAAAATAACGCTCCTTCACAAATCGCCAGGTTTTGTGCAATGTTTCTGCTGTGACATCTTACTCAAGTACACACTCCCCTTCGACTCACTCAGCATTGGTTTCCTCCAAAGGCATGCACCTTCTTTCCTTAAGCCTGGTTACCTGCTCCTTCCTTGGGGACTGAGAACTGAGAACATCACCGACCATCAATCCATGTTCTCCCACCTCAATGTGGTCAACACATCACTGAGGGATTGGCAGTTTAAACGTTAGCCGATTTAAGGTGAACTTGTGTCTAAATTATTAATTTATCTGCTTTAATATTGTACACTCCTTTGCTTCAAAAATATTTAAACACGATATATAATTAGACAAAGATGTGGAGGTCACGGGGGATTATGGGAATAGGGCGGGTGCCTAGGTAGGGTGGTCTTTCAGAGGGTCGGTGCAGACTTGATGGGACAAATGGCCTCTTCCTACACTGCAGGATTCTCTGTATTCTATGGATTCATCTGATATTTTACTTAAGGTACCAGAGCGAAATTCTCCGAAATCGGCGCGATGTCCGCCGACCGGCGCCAAAAACGGCGCAAATCAGTCCGGCATCGCGCCGCCCCAAAGGGGCGGAATCCTCCGCATCTTGACCGGCCGAGCCCTAACCTTGAGGGGCTAGGCCCGCACCGGACTGATTTCCCCCCCGCCAGCTGGCGGGAAAGGCCTTTGCTGCCCCGCTAGCTGGCGCGAAAATGACATTGCCGGGCGGCGCATGCGCGGGAGCGTCAGCGGCCGCTCACGGCATCCCCGCGCATGCGCAGTGGAGGGGGACTCTTCCGCCTCCGCCAGGGTGGAGACCGTGGCGAAGGCGGAATGAAAAGTGTGCCCCCACGGCACAGGCCCGCCCGCGGATCGGTGGGCCCCGATGGCGGGCCAGGCCACCGTGAGGGCAACCCCCCGGGGCCAGATCGCCCCGCGCTTCCCCCCCCTCCCAGGACCCCGGAGCCCGCCCGCGCCGCCTTGTCACGCCGGTAAGAGAGGTGGTTTAATCCACGCCGGCGGGACAGGCATTCCAGCAGCGGGACTTCGGCCCATTCGGGCCGGAGAATCGCCGGGGGGGGGGGGGGGGCGCCAGCGGCGCGGCGCGATTCCTGCCCCCGCCAAATCTCTGGTGCCGGAGAATTCGGCAACCGGCGGGGGCGGAATTCACGCCAGCCCCCGGCGATTCTCCGACCCGGCCGGGGGGGGGATCGGAGAATCTCGTCCCAGATGTTTATTTTGATCTGTGGAGGAACATTGCAAGGAATGAATAATAATGAGAAACATAAACACACCTCAGGCCCTGGATCTCCGAGTGGTCCTATCCGTCCTTCATCGCCCTGCGATAAACCACATACAAAGCGTCCGTCAGTTAATAATATGCATTACTCATTAGAATACACCTTACCATTCTGGGGTCAAAGCCCTGTCATACAGCAAGTTGCCTGGGCCCATCTTCTCAATAGGGGGAGCCTCGGCATTCTGCCATTTGCACAGTCACTGCCGACTGGCACCATGAGAGTACAAATTGATACCTCTGGGTGGGGCAACCATTCTCTTTGCTTGAGTTGTACAGTTTTTATTAGCTGCCATCCAACAATGGTTGGATGGGCAGCATGGTGGCACAGCGGGTTAGCACGGTTGCTTCACAGCGCCAGGGTCCCAGGTTCGATTCCCGGCTTGGGTCACTGCCTGTGCGGAGTCTCCACGTTCTCCCCGTGTCTGCGTGGGTTTCCGCCGGGTGCTCCGGTTTCCTCCCACAGTCCAAAGCCGTGCAGGTTAGGTGGATTGGCCGTGATAAATTTCCCTTAGTGTCCAAAAAGGTTAGGTGGGGTTACTGTGTTACGGGGATAGGGTGAAGGTGAAGGACTTAAGTGGGGTGCTCTTTCCAAGGGCTGGTGCAGACTCAATGGGCCGAATGGCTTCCTTCTGCACTGTAAATTCTAGGTTTCCTAATACCTACGGGTCAAAATAAAAGGACCACCACAGGCTTCTCGTCATTTTTTGATTGCATCATATTGATTCCGGATGATCATTTGGGACCTTGGGTGAAATTGTACTCCACTGGTGGGGTTTGACAACACTGAGACAGCTATGTACAGATCTGGCTTCAATAGAGGCTCTTGTACGATGTTCTCCTAACACTAGTTTTCTTTGCCTTCTTAAAGAAAAGATTGAAAAAAAATTATACTGGCTATGTCAGTGAATGTGCATGTACAGCAATTTAAGACATCGCATCATGGCTTTAAAAGTGGCATTAAGATGCTTGGAGTACCAACAACAAATTAAACCGGCTTCCATTTATATAGCGTCTTTCATGGAATAAAACATCCCAAGCTGCCACTTGGGGGCGATTATCAAACAGAATTTAACCCTGAACACATAGGGAGATATTAAGGCGGGTGGCGAAAAGCTTGGTCAAAGAGGTAGGTTTTACGGAGCGTCTTACAGCAGGAAAATGAGGCGGAGAGGAATAGGGAAGGAATTCTGGAGCTTAAGGGTGAGGCCAATAATAAGGAACTTAAGGATAAGGTCGCCAGTGGTGGAGCAATTAAAACCCGGGATATTCGAAAGGCTGGAATTAGAAGAGTTCACTGAACCTGGAGGGGTGTGGGACTGAAGAGGTTATTGAAACAGAGAGGGGCTTACGGGGTTATTTTGGAGGAGGAGAAGGCGCCACTAGAAGGGATCAAGGCAAAGTTGGAGGAAGATTGGGAGAGGGTATGGAGGAGGTGTGAGGTGCTCCGGAGGGTGAATGCCTCCACCTCGTGTGCGAGGTTGGGGCTGATACAGCTGAAGGTGGTGTATAGAGTGCACCTTACAAGGGTGAGGATGACCCGGCTCTTTGAGGGGGTAGAAGATGTGTGTGAATGTTGCGGGGGGGACCCCGCAAACCACGTTGATATGTTTTGGTCCTGTCTAAAGCTGGAGGATTACTGGAAGGAGGTGTTCAGGGTAATCTCTAAAGTGGTGCACGTGAAACTGGACCCGGGCCCTCGGGGGGCCATATTCGGGGTGTCGGACCAGCCGGGGTTGGAAACGGGCGCGGAGGCAGATGTTGATCTCCCGAAGGTGGATCCTTTTGGGGTGGGGATCAACCTCTTCACCCTGTGCCCTGGCGTGGTGGGGGGACCTGCTGGAATTCTTGACGCTTGAAAAGGTCAAATTTGAACTGAGGGGAAGGATGGAGGGATTCTACAATTCATGGGCGTTATTCATTATGCACTTTCAAGAACTGGATCACATCGAACATTAGGGGGGTTGGGGGCTGGGAGGGTTGGGGGGAGGGGGGCAGTGTGTGTTAATGGTGACTATGGGTGATTCCTGATTCCTCTTTGTCATTTGTTTATGTGAACATGCGGGTTAATGTTTGGGGTTTGGTGGGAGGATGGGATCGTTGTTATTGATATGGGGATTGGCATTACATTCGTTACTGATTATTGTTTATTGTTGGATGTAAATTTGGGAGAAGATGTGAAAAAGGAGGAGAATAAAAAAATATTTTTAAAAAAGGAAACCGAGAGAGGTGAGGGCACGAGGGAATGTGAAAACGAGGACAAGAAGGGCGCGATATAAATGCAACCCTTATTTTTGCTCAGACACAAACATTAGAGAATGATTATATTTGTGCTAAATCTAATTTACTTGGAGCCTGGTATTTTCCTTTCAGTTAGTCCATGAATGATGGAAAAATATATTTTTTGCTTTTATCCATTAAAGTTGGAAAAGAACTCAATGTCTGCATGTGGGTTTTTTTTCACATCTATTGAAACGGCTGCTGATCCAAACTGGAATCATTTATCTCTGATCTTTGCAGGATGTTGTACTGAATAAACCAAATGTATTTTACAAGGAAGTTTTTTCATTAATTTTCCTATTCTTCCTTTGCAAACTCTCTGATGCCATTCCCGAGCTCACATCAGATACAGCTGTTGCTATGACAGACATCAGTACAGAGTCACCCTGAGTTGTGAAGTGGGCTGTTTTAACCCTTTTTTGCGCTGGATTAAAGAAAAACCTCCACTTTGATTCGGGGCGGCACAGTGGTTAGCACTGCTGCCTCACAGCGCCTGGGAACCCGGTTCAATTCCAGCCCTGGGTCACTGTCTGCGCGGAGTCTGCACGTTCTCCCCGTGTGCGCGTGGGTTGCCTCCGGCTGCTCCGGTTTCCGCCCACAGTTCAAAGATGTGCGGGTTAGGTGGATTGGCCCTGACCAATGCGTGAGGTTATGGGGATAGGGCGGGTGAGTGGGCCGAGGTAGAGTGCTCTTTCGAAAGGCCGGTTCAGATGCGATGGGCAAAATGGCCAACCTTCTGCGCTGTGGGGATTCCACGGATATGGATTCTGCGGCAAAATCCAACGGCCAATCTGCGCCCGAAAAGCAGCTTGCCGCAGAACAGTGTGGCCGATAGAAGCCGGGAGACCCCATTCCCGGGATCTACCTGGCTCGCCACGCTCCGCAAGACGTTGCGATACAATCGCAGCGAGTCTGACTCTAATGTGCAGATTCCCGAGCTTCCCAAGGCTTTGGGATTCATCCCCTTTGCCTCGTAGACCTCAGGCCAGCACTGTGCAGCACTCGCTCTCTCATACAGTGTCCCGGCTGTTCCCGAACAAAATGTGCTCAAATTGAATAATGTCCTTCACCAGTGTGGCTTAACAATATAATAAGCATACTATTAACAAGGACAACTCGAAGGGGGGGGGGGGGGGGGGGTTCCATGCTGTGTATTAAAAATCCTGCATTTTATAGCACCTTTCAGGATCTCAGGATGTCTCAAAGTGATTTACGGCCAATGAAATACTTCAGAGAATCATAGAATTTACAGCGCAGAAGGAGGTCATTCGGCCCATCGAGTCTGCACCAGCCCTTGGAAAGAGCACCCCACCCAAGACGACACCTCCACCCTAACCCCATAACCCAGTAACCCCACCCAACACTAAGGGCAATTTTGGACACTAAGGGCAATTTAGCATGGCCAATCCACCTAACCTGCACATCTTTGGACTGTGGGAGGAAACCGGAGCACCCGGAGGAAACCCACGCACACACGGGGAGAACGCGCAGACTCCGCACAGACAGTGACCCAAGCCGGGAATCAAACCTGGGACTGTGATACTTCTCGAAGTTAGTCACTGGTGAAATGTGGGAAAATAAAGCAGTCAATTAGCAAACAGCAAGGTCTGATAAACAGAAATGTGATAAATGACCAGATAATGTTTTATGATGTTGATTGAGGGATGCATATCGACTCCAGGACACGAGGGAACACTCCCATGCTCTCCAAAGTAGCGGCCACGATATATTTTAACCTGACTGGGTTGATGCGGCTCGAGTTTAATGCTTAATCCAAGAGTAAAGCTAATGCACCGTTGGCAACAAAGTAATAACATGGTAGATGTAACTTTTCTCCCTGTACTTACCTCTTGACCGGGTAGGCCCTGTGGCCCAGGCAACCCTCGTGCTCCAGGCTTTCCCTGGGAAAGGTTTCAAAAAGAAAATATTAAACGCCGCAAATTTCTCACAAAAATTCGCAAACTCCCTGAAGCCCAAAATACTTTAGCCACCACAGTTGGTCTGACCTCCAAAGTGCAGCTGCCTGGGAAGACCTTTTGTGGTCACTGTCCCTTTAAGAGCAACACAGCAGAGGAAGGGCCGCCTGGCCTGGGTGTCCAATTGGAACTCGGAACAGGGAAACACCACAGGGGGGAGGAATTCTCTTCGGCTGGAGGCATTCCAGAACTAGCAGCTTACATGCTGCTGAACTTGTAGACCCTCGTAAATAAATCCTTTGTTATTCACTAATTAAGTGCACTTTCCATCCACAATATTTAAATCGATCGGAGCAATACCAACAAAAGCATTACTGGTTGGTCAATCCTTTGGAAAGACAGCCGGATAGTTTATTTATTTAGTGAATGCATAGCTAAGCAATAACCTTCTCATTTGCTGAGGGGAAGGTGATCAGGCGCCCACTCAGCGTGTAGGTAGGTCTTTCCGCAAGGGTACGAGGGGTTTGCACTGAGGCGCCAGCAGTGGAGGTTCGCTGCACGGGGGCCCTGGCCTGTCCTGAACCTATTTAGCAAGGACCACCGTCGCCATGGCAGCTCAACGCCTGCCATTTAACAGTTGGGGTTTGTTACAAGGAGCCTGTTAGTGACTTCCCATATTTCCCATTCCTGGATTTGAAGGCTGCCTGTTGGCGGACCCTGTTCGGGGAGGGTGTTCCGGGATGGAGGGAGGATGGTAGGTGGGTTGAACTGGTCACCGTGGAGTGATGCGAGGTCCAGGGCGGACAGTTTCGACCAGTTTTGTAGGATTTGAAATGAAAATGTCAAACATACAAGTCTTTCAGCCTGGTCATGAGCTACTTTAGTTAGCTAATCTCCCGCCTGATTGGAAAGCCATTTAACTGCACTCACCTTTAGGCCTTCTGGACCATTTTGCCCTGGAGGTCCGATATCACCTGGGAAACCCTAAATGGAATTTATAAGATAAAAGATGATAGTTCATGAGTAAGTGACGCAACATATATACACACGATGTATCGTTGACCGTCTGGAGTCTTTGGAATTACAAACTGATATTCTAGTCAATACAGGACAAAGCAGCCCGCAAACATTCAAATCCTCCACCGCCGACGAACATTAGCAGCCGTGTGTACCATCTACAAGGTGCAATGCAGTAACTCGCCAATGCTCCCTAGGCAACACCTTCCAAACCCACGGCCACTACCATCTAGAAGGACAAGGGCAGCAGATACCTGGGAACCCCACCACCTGGAGGTTCCCCTCCAAGTCACTCACCACCCTGACTGGGAAATATATTGCCGTTCCTTCACTGTCGCTGGGGCAACTCCCCCTCTAACAGCACAGTGGGTGTAGCTACACCCCAAGGACTGCAGCGGTTCAAGAAGGCAGCTCACCACCACCTTCTGAAGGGCAACTAGGGACGGCAATAAATGCTGGTCCGTAAATTTATGTTTTTAAAAAGTCCTTGCATTCTACAGTAGAGATAGACAAGCATATCCAATCTGGGAGTAATTTTGCGTAAGTCACAGCTAAACCTATGCTCAGGAATTTGCTCACAGTGGGGGGGAGGGTGCATGTTTCAGCTCCCGGACTCTGGACCGCTTTTGTATAATTGCAGGGACAAGGAGGATCCGAGACGTCTAGTAGTTTGGCAGCTAGAGCGGATAACCTGGAGAGGATGTTTCTCTGCCTTCTTCCCTTTGCTGCTGCCCGCACTGTGCTGCGTTGTGCCATATCCGGCGAATGTATTAAATATTAAACACCCTCAAGCCGCGGTGGACTTTGATTTTGCCCTTCCCAACATCTGTCCCTCCACTGTGGTGTAAAGATTAACAGGGTTCATCTCAAACGGCAGATGGTGGTGTCGTGGCAAAGTCACTGCGTTGGTCATCCTGAGGCCTAGGCTAATGGTTTGGGGCCAAGGCTTCGAACTCCACCATCGTAGCAGCTGGTGCAATTCAAATTCAATGAATAACAATCGGAATTGAAAACTAGTCTCAGTCACGGTGACCCCTGATGA
Source organism: Scyliorhinus torazame (assembly GCF_047496885.1). Taxonomy (NCBI): domain Eukaryota; kingdom Metazoa; phylum Chordata; class Chondrichthyes; order Carcharhiniformes; family Scyliorhinidae; genus Scyliorhinus; species Scyliorhinus torazame. Next base: position 102,531,816 of record NC_092728.1, on the reverse strand, counting down.
TTATCACTGATTGTTGTAAAAACCCAATTTGCTCACTAACGCCCTGAAGGGGAGGAAATCTGCCGTCCCTATCAGGTTTGGCCTACATGTGATTCCAGGCCCTGGGCAATGAGTGCCCCCCCCCACCCCCCCCCCCCCCCCCCCCCCCGCCCGAAGTGACCGAGCAAGACACTCAGTTCATGGTAATAAGGTAGGGGAACAAATACTGGCCTTTCATCAAACCTCCGATCTGTGAGAGAATGAATGTTAAAAAATAGAGTGGATAGAACTTGGAAATGGAGAGTCTGAGATCCGGGCATGGACCAGCCTCCCAGGACCCACCCGCTAAACGGGATGAGAGTTGCCACAGATAGAACCCATCATTTTACAATATCGGATAATCAATGGCAAAACGTATTCGATAGATTTCAAAGTTTGTACAAGAGTAAGTAAAAGTTGAGGATCAGGTGCTTCAGCTCAGCGAGCTGACCTCTCCAAAACTCCAACTCACCCCCAATCTAATATTCACCTGTACTTCCATTTGAAAAATTAAACCCCAAGTCTCGCCAGAGATTGCTTCACACATTTGTCAGCTTTTGACAAAATCATTTTGTCTGCTGGCGTTTCAAATCACCATTGGCTAAATCTATTGGCCCGACGACCCACAAACTAGCATTCTGGATTCACGTTATCTGTGTCATTTAAGACTTTATATTTCTTTGCCAAGGTCTTCCATTAATGGCTTTTTAGTTTGGCTTGTAAGGCATGGTTTTAACCCGTACCGAAGCACCTTAATGCTAATGTTCCTTTTTGTTACATTTCTCTGCACTCACAAACTTTATTCTGGCAAATGGAATCACACATAGTCTGACCAGCAAGTGACCACAGTAATTTGATAATCCTTTGCTCCTGCTTTGAATTCTAACATTATATTTAGTGTCTAATTGCTTTTTAACATTGCCTTAACATTGAAAATGATTAGTTTAGTACCCGCAACGTTCTTTAAAAGTCGCTTTCTGCTAATTCCATACATGTGTCAGCTGTGGCTCAAAGGACAGCATTCTTTCAGCTGTGTGAGGTCGTGGGTTCCACCCCTGCCAGTGCAGCACTGAAGTAGTGCTGCAAGGTCAGAGGCGCTTTGGACGGTATTATTAAACCAAAGCCCTGTCTGAAAATGAAAAATGAAAATCGCTTATTGTCACAAGTAGGCTTCAAATGAAGTTACTGTGAAAGGCCCCTAGTCGCCACATTCCGGCGCCTGTTCGGGGAGGCTGGTACGGGAATTGAACCGTGCTGCTGGCCTGCCTCGGTCTGCTTTCAAGAGCTAGCGATTTAGCCCAGTGTGCTAAACCAGCCCTCGCCCTCTCGGGATGTTTAAAAACCCCATGGCACTCTTTCGAAGAACAGCAAGTGAGTGATCTTGAGGGTCCTGGGCCAAGTGTTTATTCCCCAGACAACACCACCAAAGTTTGCTGTGTGTGCAAAAGCTTCCACCCGGATCCTTCAAAACGGCGGCTAAGTGTTGACGCCGGCGTAAACACCGGAGTGTTTCACCTGGGAAAGCAGTCGGGGGTGGGGTGGGGGTGGGGGGGGGGGGGGGGGGGAGCCTTTCCCTGGCAGTGGGAGTGAGGGTTGCAGGGGGGCAGTGTTTGGCAGGTCCACGCGTGGCCGGCACCATGCGGCCGCCACAGGCCGCTGCCGTGTGTATGCGCGGCCCGGACCTGGCCATTCTGCGGCCATATCCGCAGGTGAAGCGGGCTTTACACTGCGCGGCTGCCGCCCCCCCCCCACTGGCCGGAGGATCAGTGTGCGGGGGCCGCCGACGTTTTGGTTGTAAGACCAGACGGATCCTGCGGACGTGGCTGCAGAATCAGAGAATCCAGCCCCACATCTCCAATGCTGTGTGCACTTTTAGTCTCCTTATTTAAGGAAAGATGTAAACGGAAGTGGTTCAGAGGAGGTTTACTCGGAGGTGATACCTGGAATGCGCGGCTCGTCTTATGAAGAGAGGTTGGACAAACAGGGCTTGCTCCCATTGGAGTTTAGAAGATTGAGGGGTGACTTGATTGAAATATATAAGATCCTGAATGGTCTCGACAAGGTGGACATGGAAAGGATGTTTCCTCTAGTGAGAATGTTACCTCCAGATACACGGGGCATGATTTTAAAATTAGGGGTGGTTCTCTCGGACAGAGATGAGGAGTACCATCCACAAGATGCTTTGCAGCATCTCACCAAAGCTCCTTACACAGCACCTTCCAAACCTGTGCCGCTACCATCTCGACGGACAAAGGCAGCAGACACTTGGGAACCCCACCACATGAAAGTTCTCCTCCAAGTCTCGCACCAACTACATCACTGTAGCTTCACTGGCGCTGGCCAAGATCCTCAAAATCTCCAACTCCCTATGTGGTGTACCTACACCACATAGACTGCAGTGGTTCAATGACTCATGCTCCACCTTCTCAATAATCATCATCTTTATTGTCACAAGTAGGCTTACATTAACACAATGAAGTTACTGTGAAAAGCCCCTAGTCGCCACATTCCGGCGCCTGTTCGGGTACACAGAGGGAGAATTCAGAATGCCCAATTCACCTGACAATAAGATAACTTGGTCTGGTTGAAAGAGAGAAACTATTTCTTCTGGTGACAGTGGACATCGATGGGACATAAATCTTGGAAATCGAGTGAGGCCCAGCAGGGTCGAACTAAGAAAGCACTTTCGGACAAAGGGGGATGGAAATCTGGAACTTAATCAGCCAAAAGGCTGTGGATGACGGGGGCCAATTGGCACATTCAAGGCTGAGATTGCGAGAGTTTTGTCCAGCTGGGTTAAGAAGGGTTAAAAATCAAATGGAGTCATGGATTGGATGCTGGAACAGAATCAAGGGGGTGAATGTTTAACGCTCACATGCTTGATGGCACACAGGCGACACAGAGCCTCTATGGCAATGTGATGAATGATAACTGTACCTTTAATGTCATGATCCCTTTAAGACCGGGTTTGGAACCCTGGGGGACTCCGCCTCCGGCTCCGGCCCCAGGGAGCTGTATATAAGGATACGTTCAGTGGGCAGTGTGCAGTGAGCACACTTCTCGCCAGCTGTCTGGTTCTCTGGTAATTAAAGCCTTTGTATTATCACTCTCCTAACCCTAACACTCTCCTAACCCTAACACTCTCCTAACCCTAACACTCTCCTAACCCTAACACTCTCCTAACCCTAACACGCACCCCCCTCCCCCACCCCGCTGAACAAACACAAACAGAGACAGTGTCAGCCTGAGTAAAGGTTGGTTGGGGGGGTGGGGGGGGGGGGGGGGGGGGGGGGGGGGGGGGAGGGTGATGGAGAATGGGTGCATGACAGGGAGGAGGTAGACAGAATCTGACGTTTACTCACCCACCCCCCCCCACCTCGTCCCCGGAATGACCATGTCTGAATCCACCAGGAGACGGCAGCTCCAGCCCGGAGTCCTGGAATGAGCACGCTCAAGAAGGGATTGTCCAAATGGGGGTTGTAGACATGGTGGAGGCACTGAGACCTGCCCCCTGCTGGCAATCCCCTTTGAGCACTCCAGCAGGGCGTTGCGAATATCCTTGGCACAGGAGATCTGCGACCTGATCGTGCTCAGGAACTGAGTGTACGACTGTCTGCACTGTGTCTGGCTTGGTTGCAGTGGGAACCAGGTTGGGCGAGTGTTTGGAACTGTCGATGCTGTGGGAAAGGCATTCAAAGGCCAGCCTCAGGCTTATTAATGGGTAATTAAGGATGGCCAATAAATGCTGGCCCAACCAGCAATGTCCAGCTAAAGCTATTCTTAGTGACACCAAGGCAGCAATCAAAACGACTTCTTCCCAAAATGTCATAAACTGTGACAATAAAACACCAAGGATTAGATTGCAGCTTTGAAATCACTCCTTGGCATCTGCTAACTCATACAAAAGACAGTTTGAATACCAGTTGGTTGCTTTTTTTGGCAACTGCAAAGGCAGTCCTTGTTGCCTTGTGCTATCCAACTGAATGATTAGCAATGGTGACATAACTGTTAAGCATTTCATGAAAAATATTTTGCAGTTTATTACTGAGAAACCGATTACTTGGAAAATGCTTTGTGCTTCTAAACGCGAAGTTACTGAAAATCCACGGAAGCTAGAAAATGTTTTGGATTATCGTCCTGTGTCATATTATCAGTTCTGTCCCCTACTGCACCAAGGGTTCCGAATACTAACTAACAAGCTAACTCACACAGTGAGTGAGAAAACTACCTTCTCATATCTGGGATTCTGTCCAAACATTTCCAACTGAAGAGTCCATCGATTAGGTATTAAATTGTCATGTGAGAGTACCTTTAAGAATTGGGTGTTTATAAATGGGTGTGAATATAAATATCTGTAGTGAGAGTACCTTTAAGAAATGGGTGTTTATTATTGCAGTGATGTCAGAGAGTGGGTGGAGCTGGTCTGTCTGTCAGCTTTTTACTTCCCTTTGTGAGCAGGCTGCAGGGTGTGTTTTAGTTTCGTTTTCAGTGTTGGAGCTGAAGCCAGACAGAGCAGGTGTACTGCAGTTCTCTCTGCCATCAAAAGACTATCTCTTGATCATTTGGTGAATTCATAATTATAAATGTTTTCAGTAGTGACTTTAACCTGATGTGCTTCTGATAAAGGTTTTGTTTTTAAGTCGGATGGATGTTAAAAAGGAAAGCTTAAAGGATTACTTCGTGTTGTAGTCTTTGGGGGTTGTATTTGAATTGATGGTTGCTAAGATGTTCACTGTATGTTTTAAAAAGGTTAACTTGAGTTCATAGAATAAACATTGTTTTGCTTTAAAAAATACTTTTCCATTTCTGCTGTACCACACCTGTAGAGTGGGCTCCCCATAACCACAATCGATTAAAAGTTGTGGGTCAGGTGAATTCCATGATACACTTTGGGGTTCTCTAAACCCTGGCCCATAACAAAATTAACGGGCTGGCTTCAATCTGATCGCTAGTGGACGTGGCATAATTTGTCATTAACATGGAGAGCTCACTCGGACGTGCCGGACAGGTAGTGGCTGCAGGAAGCTCTGCTTTTACACTGGGGGACTGATGTCCCGGAATAGTTCATTTTTTTGAGGCAGAATGCAGCAAGCTTTACTGAGCCACAAACTGTGCTGCACAATACTGGAGTGCGGTTGATGATGACAACAGGTGCCAAAGTACATAAGGGGCGCGATTCTCCACTCCCGCGCCGGTTGGGAGAATCGCCTGGGCCGCCAACATTTCCGGGGACGCCGGTCCGACACCCTCCCGCGATTCTCCCAAGCGGCAGGAACGGCCCGGTCGAGTTTCGCAGGCCGGAGATTCGCCGGAGACGCCCAAAATGGCGATTCTCCGGCACCCTCGCGATTCTGAGGCCCGGATGGGCCGAGCGGCCAGGCCAAAACGGCGGGTTCCCCCCGGCGCCGTCCACACCTGGTCGCTGCAGTCGTGGGCGGTGCGTGAACGCTGGGGTGGGCAGCCTGCGGGGCGGGGAGGGGGGATCCTGCACCGGCCTTCACCTGCAATGTGGGGTGGCCCGCGATCGGTGCCCACCGATCGTCGGGCCGTCCTCTCTGAAGGAGGACCTCCTTCTTACCGCGGCCCCACAAGATCCGTCCCCCATCTTCTTGCGGTGCGGATTTGGACAGGACGGCAACCACGCATGCGCGGGTTGGCGGATGACGTCCGTTATGCGGCGCCGGCCGCGTCATCTATGCGGCGCCGGACTTCCGGGTGCGGCGATGACCAGCTAAGTCGCACGTTTCGGCAGCTCCCGGTGGAACGGACTTTTGGGCTCTTAATAGGAGCCCCAACGGCAATTTTAACGGCAAAAAACACTGTGCTGTAATCCAGAAGGGAATCCCCCCTGGACACGGATGGAAAAAAGCGAGGAAGGTGGCCAGATTGCGGTGGATCCTCTAGAGCAGCGGCCAGGAAGGCAGGCACAAAGCAAGATGGCGTCGGAAGGAGGCAGTTTAATATGGGGCCCTGACCAACAAGAGTTCCTGCGGCGTTGCGTGGAAGAACTCAAAAAGGAGATGAAGAAGGAGCTATTGGTCCCGATATTACAAGCGATTGAGGGGCTAAAGGAGGAGCAAAAGACCCAGGAACAGGAGCTTCGGGTCGTGAAGGCAAAGGCTGCTGAGAATGAGGACGACATACAGGGCCTGGTGGTGAAAACGGAGATGCACGAGGCACAACACAAAAGGTGTGTGGAAAGGCTGGAGGTGCTGGAGAATAATGCGAGGAGGAAGAATTTAAGGATTCTTGGTCTTCCCGAAGGTGTAGAAGGGGCGGACGTCGGGGCATATGTGAGCACGATGCTGCACTCGTTAATGGGATCGGAGGCCCCGACGGGTCTGCTGGAGGTGGAGGGAGCCTATCGAGTTATGGCGCGAAGACCGAGGGCTGGAGAAATTCCCCGAGCCATAGTGGTGAGATTTCTCCGATATAAGAAGAGAGAGATGGTCCTCAGATGGGCAAAGAAAACTCGGAGCAGTAGGTGGGAGAATGCGGTGATCCGCGTATATCAAGATTGGAGTGCGGAGGTGGCGAGAAGGAGGGCAAGCTTTAATCGGGCCAAGGCGGTGCTGCACAAACGGAAGATTAAATTTGGAATGCTGCAACCGGCAAGACTGTGGGTCACACATCAAGGGAAACACCACTACTTCGAAACGGCAGATGAGGCGTGGACATTTATTGTTGAGGAGAAACTGGAGTGAGCGGGCCATAAAAAGAACGTTTGGGACAAAGTGGGGGGGTGAATATGTGGGATGAAGGGGGGGAAAAGAGGGAAGAGATGACTTCCCAAGTTGTTAATCCTGCGACCCTGTAACTTTTCTCTCTTCCCCATGCCGTGGGGGAGGGAGGATGAGGAGCTGAGGGCGCCGGCCATTGTGGGGCAGGGCCAAAAGGGAAGCGCGGGCTTTGTTCCCGCTCTATGGTAATCACGGCGGGAACAGGGAAGCAGGAAGGAGGGGGCCTTGCACAGTGTGAGCCGAGGTCACGGGGGAAGCCGAGGTCGGCCAGAGTTTGCTGACTTCTGGGAGCAACATGGGGGGTGCAATTACGCTAGTTTGGGATCTAGCGGGGGGGGGGGTTAACTGGGTTGCTGCTGCTGGGGAGAGGGGGGAGCTGGTATGGGAGGGGGGGGTCGGGGCGGGGGGGGCACCACTTGGGGGAGATACGGCTACGTGGGAACCGGGTGAGGAGCTGGATTGGAAAAGGAGATGGCTAGTCGTCAAGGGGGGGGGGGGTAAAGAGCCCCCCAACCCGGTTGATCACGTGGAATGTGAGAGGGCTGAATGGGCCGAATAAGAGGGCACGGGTACTCGCACACCTAAAGAAACTTAAGGCAGATGTGGTTATGCTTCAGGAGACGCATGTGAAGCTGATAGACCAGGTTAGACTTCGCAAAGGATGGGTGGGGCAGGTGTTTCATTCGGGGCTAGACGCAAAAAACAGGGGGGTGGCCATACTAGTGGGGAAGCGGGTAATGTTTGAGGCAAAGACTATAGTGGCGGATAGTGGGGGCAGATACGTGATGGTGAGTGGCAAATTGCAAGGGGAGGCGGTGGTATTAGTGAACGTGTATGCCCCGAACTGGGATGATGCCAACTTTATGAGGCGTATGTTAGGACGAATCCCGGACCTAGAAGTGGGGAAGTTGATAATGGGTGGAGATTTTAATACGGTGCTGGACCCAGGGCTGGACAGATCGAGGTCCAGGACCGGAAGGAGGCCGGCTGCAGCTAGGGTGCTTAAGGACTTTATGGAGCAGATGGGAGGAGTGGACCCCTGGAGATTTAGTAGACCTAGGAGTAAGGAGTTTTTGTTTTTCTCCTATGTCCACAAAGTTTATTCATGGATAGACTTTTTTGTTCAGGGAAGGGCACTGATCCCAAAGGTGACGGGGACGGAGTACACGGCTATAGCCATTTCGGATCATGCTCCACATTCGGTGGACCTGGAGATAGGGGAAGAAAAACAACAGCGTCCACCCTGGAGAATGGACATGGGATTATTGGCAGATGAGGGGGTGTGCTTAAGGGTGAGGGGGTGTATTGAAAGGTACTTGGAACTCAATGATAATGGGGAGGTACAGGTGGGAGTGGTCTGGGAGGCGCTGAAGGCAGTGGTTAGAGGGGAGCTGATATCTATTAGGGCACATAAAGGAAAGCAGGAGGGTAGGGAAAGGGAGCGGTTGTTGAAAGAACTTCTGAGGGTGGACAGACAATATGCGGAGGCACCGGAGGAGGGACTGTACAGGGAAAGGCAAAGGCTACATGTAGAATTTGACTTGTTGACTACGGGTAATGCAGAGGCACAATGGAGGAAGGCACAGGGTGTACAGTACGAATACGGGGAGAAGGCGAGCAGGTTGCTGGCCCACCAAATGAGGAAAAGGGGAGCAGCGAGGGAGATAGGGGGGGTGAGAGATGAGGAGGGAGAGATGGAGCGGGGAGCGGAGAGAGTGAATGGAGTGTTCAAGGCATTTTACGAAAGATTATATGAAGCTCAGCCCCTGGATGGGAAGGAGAGAATGATGTGCTTTCTGGATCAGCTGGAATTTCCTACGGTGGAGGAGCAGGAGAGGGTGGGACTGGGAGCACAGATTGAGACGGAGGAAGTGGTGAAAGGGATTGGGAGAATGCAGGCGGGGAAGGCCCCGGGACCAGACGGATTCCCAGTTGAATTCTATAGGAAATATATGGACTTGCTGGTCCCGCTACTGATGAGAACCTTTAATGAGGCGAGGGAAAGGGGGCAGCTGCCCCCGACTATGTCAGAGGCAACGATATCACTCCTCCTAAAGAAGGAAAAAGACCCGCTGCAATGCGGGTCCTACAGGCCCATTTCCCTCCTGAATGTGGACGCTAAGATTCCCCCCTCAACCAACAACCACACCCAGATAACATCCCTCCATCCCTAAGGGGGTCAGGGGTTATGGGGAGAAGGCAGGAGAATGAGGATGAGAAAAATATCAGCCATGATTGAATGGCGGCGCAGACTCGATGGGCCAAGAGGCCTAATTCTGCTCCTATGTCTTCTGATCTTATTCCCTCTCGCTGTTCCCGCCTAAACTAAACTAACTCCCCCCACCTCCCTCCTTCCCTAACCCCCTCCCCCTTATTGAATCTGCTAACAGTTTAGTTTTCCCCAAAGAAGTCGCTAAACAGCGGCCATCTCCAGATGTGTCCTACCGTTGATCCTCTCAGGGCGAACTTAATTTCCTCAAGTCTCAGAGGAACATGTCGCTAACCCATACCCCCGATTTCGGGGGCTTCAAGTCCCTCCACGCTAATAAGATCCGTCTCCGGGCTACCAAGGAGGCAAAGGCCAAAACGTCAGCCTCTCTCGCCCTCTGGACTCCCGGGTCTTCCGACACTCTGAAAATCACCACCTCTGGACTCGGTGCCACCCTTGTCTTTAAAACCGTGGACATCATGACATCGGCAAATACCCTTAGTTTCAGACATGCCCAAAGCCTGTGGACATGGTTTGCGGGCCCACCTGCACACACCTGTCCTCTACCCCAAAAACCTGTTCACCCGGGCCACCGTCATGTGTGCCCGGTGGACCACCTTGAATTGTATCAGGCTGAGCCTGGCACACGATGAGGACGTATTGACTCTACTCCGAGCATCTTCCCACAGACCCCCTCTAGCTCCTGAATACCTGCCCAACCACCCCTTCCTCAGCTAGCCTGGTCCACTACCCTCAGGAGTGTCTCCTGTAGCATTGCCACGTCCACCTTCAAACTCTTCAAATGCCCGAACACGTGAGCCCTCTTGACCGGCCCATTCAACCCTCTCGTGTTCCATGTGATCAGCCTGGTCGGGGGGGGGGGGGGGAGGCCACCCCCTCCCCTCACCTCTCCCCCCCCCCCCCCCCAACCATTCAACCGTAACCCCTCTTCGGCCAGCCTCCAGCCCGCGTCCCGCGTCTCCTCAGGCCCGCCCTCGGGCACCCACCATCATCGACCCCCAATTTGTCTCCAAGCGCCAGTCCCGCCCCTGTCAGCAGATCAATACCCCCTCCCCCCACCCTCCTCCCCATAACAAAATAACAATCCCAACCCCCCTCAACAAACTGATCACCTGGTGGCCCCCCACTGCGCTTCTGTGAGCTAGCCCACCCAGCTAGACTGGTAGCCCCCGCCCATGGCGCCAAGCATCCTAACGCCCACTGATCTCCCTCGCCCCCGCTCGAACATACATCACATTCCCCGCCATCCTTAATTGCCTAGCCAGCTCACCCTCTGGCCACTAATTATCCAACTCAGAGGAAATTACCATCGGGTGACTGCTCCTAACACAGTGAGGGGTCGGGACCTGCATTGGACTCCCAAATCAATAAGCAAAATCCTGCCTGAAATGTCCAAGTGTACAATTTTTCGATTGTATTGGGGATATAATTCTGTCGGGTTTTGCATCTGCCCTCACTCCTCTTGTGCCGTCAAGCTGCAAACATCGCGATTAGATTGAACCATTTTTCACATCATTCGGATGAACAATCTGGATCTGTGCAGTCTTGCTTTGGATCCAACTAAAGTTTTGCTTTGACTGAAGAAAGGGATTGCTGAATTGGCCCCAAGTCACTGAAGTTAGAACTTAGCTCCAGTTCTAAATTAAATTCACTCATCTGGCACAGCTTGAATGTTCCTGGAACATCTTGCCTTCCACATGGATTAAGCTAACACTGACTGGAGCAATGCAACTGACGATGCAGATAAATAACCGCATGTGGGCTACAACTACATTCTTCACTGCACTATGAAATAAAATGGGTTGTCCAAATGAAAAGGACTTTTGAGCCACAAATGCGAAGCTCCAGGTCTAATACAGTTGCTTAGTCATATGTAACTCGAAAGCCAGTGTCGGCTGAATTCCAGCTATTATTTTGCCAGTTCGTCAAATATGAACCTAAACCTGTTACACATATGGATGCACTTGGTGTACTTAAAATTGGCAAACTTCAACTCAACGTCCTGAAGCATCACACAACATGACGTGGGAGTCTGCAATGATTAAATGTCCAATTTCTAGGAATAGTCTGCAACGGAATGATGCGGACTCGAAAATCAAGACAAACAATTTAGCTACATTAAACCGTTCTGTTTCTCGGACAGGATGACGTACACCCTGGTAATCTGTGTTCAGTGCGTTAAGAGGGGTCCGTTGGAGAACTCAATATTACCCAGCTTGTGCAAATGATCACTTTGTTGGGATCTGGGCATATAATTTCCCTCAGTACCCAGGACATGCCTGACTGCACATTGGAATGTCAGGAATAGGAGCAGGAATTAGGCCACTTGGCCCCTCTAGCTTGCTCCGTCATTCAATAAGATCACGGCTGATCATATAATGGCCGGGGCTCCACTTTCCTGCCCTCTCCCCCACCACCCTTGACTCCATTGGCAGATCAAAAGTCTGTCTAACCGTTGTCTCTTGGCTCTCAAACCTGCTTTGCTTAATGCAATCATAAAACATGTTCTTTCAGTATTTTGCCTTCATCGAGATGATATACCGATATTCAGTTTTAAAATGCACCCATACGTCAAGAGTTAAATATCTATGAACGCTGGGGGAGTTGGAGAAGGCACGCAGAGCTTCAAACAATGTGCTTACAAAACCATTTAATTACTTTTATGTCAGCTTGTCAAACCATATCTGTAGAACATTTTTATTAAAACCTATCGAGAACTTCTTTTTTTCTCCTGCACTCATGGGAATATTGTCATCTTGTATTAATTTTTATTTAAACGTTGGTTCTGAATGGAATGGAGGGAGCTGTATCATTGCTAACAGAATCAGTGCCTTATTAAATCACATTATTCGCACAACAAGAGGCATGCAGGAACAGCTGCTACTAGTTCGAATCCAACATAAACATCAAACGGAATAAGACAGACCAAAAACTGACCTAATTTTTATTTTGAGTACAGAAATGTCAGCCTTTATTATTCTATTATTATTCTACATTGGCTCCCAGTCGGCAGTGTCTCGATTTTAAAATTCTTATCCATGGTCTTGTTCTTCCCCATCTGGGTAGCCTCTTCCAGCCTTACAACCCTCTGAGATCTCTGTGCTCCCTCAGCTGTGGCCTCCTCCGCACCCCTGGTTTGCGTCTCTCCACCATGGGGGGTTGCGCCATCGGCAAGCTCTGGAATTTCCTCCCCACACCTTTCCACCGCCACCACTTTTCTCGAAGTCACCCCTTAAAACCTATGTCGTTGACCGCACTCTTGGTCATCTGTGCGGTGATGTATGCCAATGGGCCATATCATGGCTGGATGATGTGCGACCTCCAACCAGCAGGTGGCGGCGGTACAGACACACACCATGCGGTCTCCAGAGCAAGGCCATGTGACCTGGGACCCGGCTATAAAGGGAGACATTTTGGGGGGGTGGAGGGGTGTAATGACTTAGGCCAGGCCCCCGAGATTGGCCAATTGGCCTAATCAGGGAACCCCTTTCTCTGTATATAACAGGGAGTGTTCGGCTGTTGGTTTTGTAAATAAAAGGAATTCTGGTCAAGGGACTTCTGCCTCCGTTGACATATTACAGGAAGGAAGGTCATTAATGAAGCAGCTGAAGATGGTTGGGCCTAGAACACTACCCTGAGGGACTCCTGCAGTGATGTACTGGAGCTGAGATGATTGGCCTCCAACAACCAGAAAGACAGCCACAAGAATCATAAATCATAGAATTTACAGTGCAGAAGGAGGCCATTCAGCCCATCGAGTCTGCACCAGCCCTTGGAAAGAGCACCCCATTTAAGCCTACACTGCGAACCTATCCTCGTAACCCAGTAACCTCACCCAACCGTTTTGGACACCACGAGGCAATTTAGCACGGCCAATCCACCTAACCTGCACATCTTTGGACTGTGGGAGGAAACCGGAGCACCCGGAGGAATCCCCACGCAGACACGGGGAAAACGTGCAGACTCCGCACAGACAGTGACCCAAGCCGGGAATCGAACCTGGAACCCTGGATATGTGAAGCAGCAGTGCTAACCACTGTGCTACCGTGCTGCCCTTGGATGGGATGCAATCTTCTTTTACGTCTCATTTGATAAAGTAAGGACTGAAGAACATTGTGATATACTAAAGGTTGATTTTGAAGAAGTTTGAGCAACTTGAAAAACTCCTTGTGCAGGTACACAGTGAGACAGCATGGTACGAAAAAAAAAGCACTGAGGGTATACTCGAGGACAATGAGGATATTTGGGCAGCACGGTAGCATAGTGGTTAGCACAATTGCTTCACAGCTCCAGGGTCCCAGGTTCGATTCCGGCTTGGGTCACTGTCTGTGCGGAGTCTGCACGTTCCCCCCGTGTCTGCGTGGGTTTCCTCCGGGTGCTCCGGGTTCCTCCCACAGTCCAAAGATGTGCGGGTTAGGTGGATTGGCCTTGATAAATTGCCCTTAGTATCCAAAATTGCCCTTAGTGTTGGGTGGGGTTATGGGGATCGGGTGGAGGTGTTGACCTTGGGTAGGGTGCTCTTTCCAAGAGCCGGTGCAGACTTGATGGGCCGAATGGCCTCCTTCTGCATTAACTTCTATCAAGTAAGTTCTATGATATTTAACCCTAACAAAGAGGGCTGGTATAATTATGAACTAAAGTTAGACATTTGGCTGAAACTAAAGTGAATAAAAAGGGCGATACGGATGAAGTAAATGTTTTCCTCACCATGATGCATAGATACTTCTGAAATGGGAAGTAACCAGTGTTGCCTGCAAGACCCCAGGACTATGAACTATTCTGAAATTAATTAGATTCCAGGCACATATTGTGGCATGGCTAAGAATGAGATTGCACTGAGAGCTTCATTCCATCCAAAGGAACCAATTGCCAAGTGGGACTGTTGTAGATTACGTTCCACAATTAAAGAAACTCTCTCGAAGACGTGGGTATGATCTGCTCGTAGGCGGCCTAAAGAACAATAAAATGCAGGCCGAGCTTTCGAGCAAAGGTGATCAGTTGACATGGAAGGAGGCCTGCGAAGTGGCTAGAGCAATGCAAGTGGCAGGAAGGGACAGCTGTAAATTGCAAGGCAGCTGTTTCCCTGAACTGATATGTTGAGGTCCACCACAGTCCAGAGATGTGACTGTCTGTGCGGAGTTTGCACGTTCTCCCCGTGTGTGCGTGGGTTTCCTCCGGGTGCTCCGGTTTCCTCCCACAGTCCAAAGATGCGCAGGTTAGGTGGATTGGCCATGCTAAATTGCCCTTAGTGTCCAAAAAAGGTTAGGTGGGGTTACTGGATTACAGGGATAGGTTGGAAGTGTGTGCTGAAATAGGGTGTTCTTTCCAAGGGCTGGTGCAGACTCGATGGGCCGAATGGCCTCCATCAGTGAGATCCAGGCCATGGCAGCCATGTGTTCAGTCTCCGAACCATAAATTTAGATCGCAGTTATAGCCACCAGCCATCTAAATGTTCCCATTTCCAGTTAAAATGGTGTGCCAGTGGGAAATCTGGGCTTATTCAGACAATGAGCAGGCACAGAGGCAAGAGTCAGGCTCCAGGTCACAGCCATGCACCAGGCTGAGGACAAGGTAGATCTGAGGCTCGTTCAGGAACCAGGAAATCCTTAAATTCACACACCAGAGATGTTGGAACAGAAGCTGATGTTATCGAACAGGAGGATGAGGAATTGTATTCCGTCTGAGGGCACATGAAGGGTGAGAGTAGTGGGGCTGAAAATATAATTCCAACGCCGATGTTAAAATGAAAGTTGGAAATTCACAATTTACTTTAAACATTCGATGCAGCTGCAGTAATGTCTGATATCCAAGAATCAGTCTCCTAGTCACATTCCCCACGGAAAGCTGGTGTGAAACTGACTAGTTATTCCAAAAACAGGGCGCGGGATTCTCCGACCACCCCTCGGGTCGGAGAATCGCCGGGGCCTGGCATGAATCCCGCCCCCACCGGTTGCCAAATTCTCCGGCACTGGACATTCGGCAGGGGGCGGGAATCACGCCGCGCCGGTCGGCGCCCCCCCCCCCCCCCCGGTGATTCCCCGGCCCGCGATGGGCCGAAGTCCCGCTGCTGGAATGCCTGTCCCGCCGGCGAGAATCAAACCACCTCTCTTACCGGCGGGACCAGGCGGCGCGGGCGGGCTCCGGGGTCCTGGGGGGGCGATCTGGCCCTGGGGGGTGCCCCCACGGTGCCCTTGCCCGCAATCGGGGCCCACCGATCCGCGGGCGGGCCTGTGCCGTGGGGGCACTCTTTTCCCTCCGCCTCGGCCACAGCCGTCACCATGGCGGACGCGGAAGAGACATCCCCCCCGCGCATGCGCGGGGATGACGTCAGCAGCCGCGGACTTCCGCCGGCCGGCGAAGCCCTTTCGGCCCCGGCTGGCATGGCGCCAAAGGCCTTTCCCGCCGGTCGGAGGCACGCCAACCACTCCGGCGTGGGCCTAGCCCCTCAAGGTGAGGGCTTGGCCCCTAAAGGTGCGGAGAAATCCGCACCTTTGGGGCGGCCCGACGCCGGAGTGGTTCCCGCCACTCCATCCCGCCGGGATCCCCCCGCCCCGCCGGGTAGGGGAGAATCCCGGCCAGTATTCCAGTGTTACGTCAAGTTAGTGTTAGAGTGGAATATGATGGGCGGGATTCTCCAGACTGCCAGCAACGTTATCCTTGGTGGCTCTCCCTCTCCGGCAGCGGGTTCCTGTTCCCGCTATGTGCCAATGGTATTTCCCATTGTGGCCACCCCCGCGCTGCCAGGAAACCCACCCGCGCGGGTGTGCCATCGGTGGAACGGAGAATCGCACCTGCGGAGAATCCCGCTGACGGTGATGCATCCTGTTCCGATTGGTTGTTGCTCGACGAAATAAAGTCTCCCTGGTGGGCAGAAGTTGGCTCAAGAAAATATGATTAAACTGGGCAGAGTTATTTACAGCAGCGATCAGTACAAGTGCGTCTGTCATTGAGGAAGTGTTTTTTTTTTTTATTCGTTCATGGGACGTGGGCTTCGCTGGCTGGCCAGCATCTATTGCCCATTTCGGAGAGCAGCTAAGAGTCAACCACATTGCTGTGGGTCTGGAGTCACCTGTAGGCCAGACCAGGTAAGGATGGTCCTTCCCTGAAGGGCATTAGTGAACCAGATGGGTTGTTATGACAATAGGAGAGCACAAAGTGGTCTTTGAGAAAAGAGGACCAAATGGTCAACGTAGGCCAAGATAAAGAACCATGTGCACTTGATATTTTGAAAGGCTAGGCCTCATGTCTAGTTAGAAGCAGTAATTGAAGAGCTGAATAGATTTGAAAGAACAGGGGCAATTAAGAAGGTAAAGCGCTGCGAATGGGCCCCGGCCATCAGGGCTGCACAGAAAGGTCTGTTCGGATTTGTGAAGATTGTAAGCAAACAGCAAATAAGCTGATCGAAAATGATACTTGCCCACTGCCGAAAGGTGTTCCGTGAGGTAGATTATGCAAATGCATATTTGCAATTAGAATGAACCGACAAGAGCTAGGAACTGCTAACCATTCCTGCCCACAAACATGAAAGTTACTGTTTGGGGTGTGCACTGCACCAGTGTGTTCCAGAATGTCATGCATCAGTATCTAAGTGGGACGAAAGGAGACTGCTGCTCCTTCGATAATATTCTGAAGAGCAGTAAGACAGAGGAAAAAACCCATTGAAGGTTGAATGAAGCCCTGAATTGACTTCAAGAGAATTAAATCAAAGCTGAAAAGCTTTGCTTCATGGTATCAAATGTAACATATCTACGTCAACGAATAAATGGTGAAGTGGGGGTGGGGGAGGAACTCAGGAAAATTACAATCACGAGAGAAATGGTACTTAGCAAATGTCGGATTAGGCAAATACGCCAGAGAACAGACAAGAACTTAGAATAATATGCAACAATCCCATTTAGAAAACTAGCTAGAAATATAAAAACAGAAAGTAAGAGTTTCTGTAGATAATTAATTAATAAAAGAGTTAACAAATTGAGCAGTGGCCCGATAGAAATTGAGTCCGAGGAATTAATAATGGAAAGTAAGGAGGGAGCAGATGAATTGAACAGGTATTTTGCATCAGTCTTCACTATAGAACATCCCAGAAATAGCAGTAAATCAGGAAATAGCGGGGAGGAATTCAGGAAAATTACCATCCCCAGGGAAGTGGTTCTGAGCAAATTGTTGAAGTTGCAGGCTGACAAATCTCTGGGTCCTAATGGAATACATCCTCAGGGTTAAAAGAAGCGGCAAGTGAGATAGTTGGTGCATTGGGTTTAATGTTCCAAAATCCTCTAGATTTGGGGAAGGATCCATTTGATTGGAAAATAGCGAATGTAATTATATTGAGACAAAAAGCATAGCTTAACATCTGTCGTAGGGGAAATGTCAGAAGCTACTATTAAAGGTGTTATAGAAGGGCACCTAAAAATACTTAAAACAATCAGGTTTTGTGAGGGGTAATCGTTTTAACCAATTTATTGAAGAATTCACACGTGCTGTGGATAAAGGGGAACTGGTGGATGTACTGTACATTGATGTTGCAGCTTATCAAATGCCTTCTGGAATTCTAAGGTTATTGCGGAAAATAAAAGACTAATGCCAGGTCTTATGAGGAAAGGTTGGACTGGCTAAGGTTGTGTCCATTGGGGTTCAGAAGAGTAAGAGGTGACCTTATTGAAACCTGTAAGACCCTGAAGGGGCATGACGGGGTGGGTGTGGAGCAGATGTTTCCTCTTGATGGAGAATCTAGAACTAGGTGTCAAGGTATCAAAATATGGGATCACCAATTAAAAACGGAGATGAGGCAGAAACATCTCTTTCAGAGGGTAATGAGTCAGACATGGGTCAGATAGGAAACAAAGAGTAGGAATGAACAGGACTTTTTCAAATTAGCAGGCAATGACTAGTGGGGTACTGCAGGGATCAGTGCTAGGACCCCAGCTATTCATAATATATTATAATGATTTGTATCAGGGAACAAAATAATGGGCGGGATTCACCGCCCCCCGGCGGGTCGCAAATCCTGCCCCGACGCCGGCTGCCGGATTCTCTGGCGCTGGTTTCCGCACATGGGCGGGATCACGCCGGCCCTCTGACGCATGCGCGGACCCACGCAGTCCCTTCGGCACCGGCTGGCGTGGCGCCAACCCCTCCGGCGTCCACCTAGCCCCCGGAAGTGCGGAGAATTCGGAGTGGTTCGCGCCGATCTCGACGCCGGCACGGGCCATTGTGCCGATTGCGGAGAATCCCGCCGAATAACTCCAAATTTGCAGA
Organism: Scyliorhinus torazame; assembly: GCF_047496885.1. NCBI lineage: Eukaryota > Metazoa > Chordata > Chondrichthyes > Carcharhiniformes > Scyliorhinidae > Scyliorhinus > Scyliorhinus torazame. Next base: position 102,513,573 of record NC_092728.1, on the reverse strand, counting down.
TGACACCCAAGTTGGGTGGGAGGGTGAGCTGTGAGGAGGATGCAGAGATCCTTCAGCGGGATTTGGACAAGTTGAAGGAAGGGTAAATGAATGGCAGATACAGTCTAATTTGGAGAAATGTGAGGTCATCCACTTTGGTAGCAAAGTCGAGAAGGCAGATTATTATCTGAATGGCTGTAAATTAGGAGAGGCGAATGTGCAAAGAGACCTGGGTGTCCTCGTACACCAGTCGCTGAAGGTAAGCAGGCGGTAAAGAAGGTCAATGGCCTTCATTGCGTGGGGATTTGCGTACATGAACAAGGATGTCTTGCTGCAATTATACCGGGCCTTGGTGTGACCACACCTGGAATATTGTGCGCAGTTTTGGTCTCCTTATCTGAGGAAAGATGTTCTTGCTATGGAGGGAGTACAGCGGAGATTTACCAGACTGATTCCTGGGATGGGGGGACTGACGTACGAGGAGAGATTGAGTCGGTTAGGATTGTATTCACTGGAGTTCAGGAGAATGAGGGGGATCTCATAGAAACCTATAAAATTTTAACAGGACTGGACAGGGTAGATGGAGGAAGGATGTTCCCGATGGTGGGGGGTGTCCAGAACCAGGGGTCACAGTCTGAAGATACGGGATGGACCATTTAGGACAGAGATGAGGAGAAATCTCTTCACCCAGAGAGAGGCCGGCCTGTGGAATTCATCACCACAGGACGCAGTTGCGGCCGAAACATTATCTGCGGAATTCTCTGTCGGCGGGATCCTCCGCTTCATCAATGGCGTACCCGCGTCCGCGGGTCACCTGACGGTGTGGGACGGCCACAACGGGAAATCCCATTGGCCGGCTGCCCGATCGGAGGATCTCGCTGCCAGCGAAGAAGCGCAGCGCAGGAAAACACGGCTAGCGGACTGGAGAATCCTGCCCTGTATGTTTTGACGAAACAGTTAGAAGAGCCCTTGGGGCGAAGGGGGTCATCGATATTGTGGAAAGCGGAATTCGGCTATTGAGTTGGATGGTCAGTCATGATCAGAATGAATGTCGGAGCAGGTTCGAAGGGCCGAATGGCCTCCAGCTGCTCCTGTTTTCTATATTTCCATGTTTCTATGAATCTCTGGAACTCTCTTCCACAAAAGGCAGCGAAAACAGAGTCTTTGAATATTTTTAAGGCAGAGCGAGAGAGATTCTTGATCAGCAAGGGGGTGAAAGGTCATAGGCGGGAGATTACAATCAGATCAGTCCCGATCTTATTGAATGGCCGAGCAGGCTTGAGGGGCCGAGGGGCTTAGTCCTGTTCCTAATTTATTTGTTCCTATGTAATGTTCTACGTTCATCCCTTATTTTTTTTTTTTAGGAAACATTTTATTGAGGCATTTATAATTTTAACATTTTAACATTCTAACTACCAGAACGGTCTGACACACGCAAAACCCCACAATAACATACCCAAATTCCCCCCGCCCTAACTCCTAGCTACCCATATATTAGATTCCCTGACCTTATTCTCCACTTCCATGCCTCCCCTTTCCACCCCAGCCCATTCCCCCTCGCCTTCTGCTGACGGTCAATTTTCCTTAAAGAAGTCGATGAATGGCTGCCACCTCCGAGCGAACTCCTGTAGTGAACCCCTTAAGGCGAACTTAATCTTATCCAGCCTGAGAAACCCTGCCACGTCACTGACCCAACGCCCCGACTTTGGAGGCTCCCTCCACCCCGGCAAAATCCGTCTCCGGGCCACCAGGGAGGCAAAGGCCAAAACGTCAGCCTTTCTCCCATCCCCCCCTGGGCTCCCGGATCTTCCGACACTCCGAATATTGCCACCTCTGGACTCGGAGTCACCCTCCCTTCCAGAACCTCTGACGTGACATCTGAGAATCCCTGCCAAAATCCCCTCAGCTTCGGACAAGCCCAAAACATATGTACATGGTTCGCCGGACTTCCCCCACACCTGTCCTCCACCTCCTCCAAAAACCTACTCATCCGGGCCACAGTCATATGAGCCCTATGGACCACATAGAACTGGAGCAGGCTAAGCCTGGCACACGATGAGGATGCATTGATTGTTCATCCCTCATTTAGACAATCCATTCGCTCCACTGCTCAACAATGGGCAGACTGGGGCTGGTCTAGGGAGCGTCAGAAAGCATTTGAAGTAGGGGCGAAATCATGGACTAATGATCCCGTCTTGGCCATAACTTCCGATGCCTGACCGCGGATATTAGGCGTGGTGCTGATTCACATAATGGGAAACAGTGTGGAGGAGCCTGTGGTATTTGCTCCTCGTATTTTAACAGAATGGATGATTTGGCTTGTCCCTAAGCCCTAAGCTCATTGGTTTCACAGGCGGTCCCACATTTTGTCAACGAGTAGTTGGAGGCCGTGAGCCACTGATGTTTGTTTGTTAGGGGTTCCCGCTGAGTAAGCTCCCTCCCACTGGCCTGTCTTAATACCCAGTCTGCAATAAACAATCGCTTTGAAACAATTACCGCAGGAACCATTGTACAATATCAATAGGGTGCCACTACTGTGGAAATAACTGCACGACGTAAACACGGCCGTTTCTACAGCAACGGAAGTTGGAGGTATTCAGGAAACAATTATCCAATTTAAACACAGCATGAGATTTCAAATCTTTCGCTCAGCGGTCAGGTCCAGCCCCTCCCTCTCCCACTGTCCAGTTGAATTATAACATAATGAAGGGTGCACACAACGAAGAGAGTTGGCATGATGCATGTTAAAATTACTTAGAGACAAGCTTATTACATCTGTTTTACATTCCACCCCTCCACTGCAAACGATGCTATATCCTGTGTTCCAGTTAACCCTATCACTGGATCAGCTGCACTTTTCAAACATAACCCCTTGCATTGGAGGTGGTCGCTGCTTTTGTTTTGTGTGAACTTTACAAAATTGCACGCATTTTAAGTATATTGATGTGAAGATTCATTGCTGTTTCTCATGGCGATGCTGTGTGGTATTAGTTGAGACTAATCGTGTGTGCGATTATTCTGGTCTCCCCTGGCTCACCATTCATTGTTGCTCAACATTGCGCTGTGGATTGGTGTGGGGTTTCCGCGGTGTCTGTACATTTATTGCTGTTTATCGCTGCACAGTGTACTTGTGAGTTCTCTATTGTTTGCAATGGCGGTATGACGTGTCTGCTGTGGTCACAATTATTTACTTGGCTATAAGGTATCGTGGTGTTCTGTGAGCCACCCCTTTATTCCTATGTTGATTTCCTTTTATAAATGCAATTGGCCCGGTTAATCGCTCTCCGAGGAAAACTGATGCCCTTAAAAAACATCCACTCGGTTGGTGGCTGGCACATAAAATGGAGTGGAAATGGCAGCACATCTGCCGACTGAGCGAAGCTCCTTCCGCAGAATAGTGGATTTTAAAAGAGATATTTAAATAACTGCTCCATAGAATTTGCAGTGCAGAAGGAAGCCATTCAGCCCATCAAGTCTGCACCGGCCCTTGGAAAGAGTACCCTACTTAAGCCCACACTTCCACCCTATCCCAGTAACCCCAACAAACCTTTTGGACACTAAGGGCAATTTAGCACGGCCAATCCACCTAACCTACACGCTTTGGGGCTGTGGGAGGAAACCGGAGCACCCGGAGGAAACCCACGCAGACACGGGGAGAAACTGCAAACTCCGCACAGTCACCCGAGGCCGGAATTGAACCCGGGACCCTGGAGCTGTGAGGCAGCTGTGCTAACCACTGTGCCACTGTGCCGCCACAGCACGTGACTTGCTTCTATTTCCAGGGAATATGGGAAATGTGCAATATCCAACTGATCAAAATGGGACAGGAAAGACTTGTATAGCACCTTTCACGACTCCGGGGCGTCTCAAAGGGCTTCACAGCCAATGAGGTGTAGTGAGTGTGGCAGATGGGGGTCTTGGTTTAACATCTCGCCTGAAAGGTAGCGCCTCTAACAGGGCAGGGCTCCGTTGGTACTGCACTGGAGTATCAGCCTTGTTTTTTATGCTCAAGCCCTGGAGTGGGACTCGAATCCAGAAGCTTGGGATTCAGAGACCATTGTGCTGCCAACTGAGCAACAGCTGACACTGTAACTTTGTTCTTTGAAGTGCAGAAGGTTTTGGCCAAGGTTGGTATCATGACCAGTACAAGCTTGGAGGGCCGAAAGGCCTGTTCCTGTGCTGTATTGTTCTTTGTTGTTCTTTGTTCTTGTAACAATTAGAACATGATTGGATTGGAAAGGGAGGAAGTGATACCTCAGTTGTTTGGAGGCGTGGTCGGATCCCATCTGGATTTCCGCTCTGGGCATCTCAGGAAGGGAGTGCTGGTTTTGGAGAAATGCAAATTTACCAGGACCTCGGGGGTTAAATTGTGTCGGGTGGGGTTGCACGAATCTGGCTCTTTGACAAGCCAAACTTGGCTTGCATTCTCTTGAAGATAGAAGGTCGAGTTTGACCTCGTCGAGGTGTCCGAAATGATGCAAAGATTAAATCGGGATAATGAAGGGAATCTGTTTGCTCTGCTGGGGGCAAATCCAGAACGATAGCAGGAGATTCCTGGCAACCCCACCACCTGGAGGGTCCCCTCCAAGTCACTCACCATCCTGACTTGGAAATATATCGTCCGTTCCTTCACTGTCGCTGGGTCAAAATCCTGGAACTCCCTCCCTAACAGCACAGTGGGTGTACCTACACCTCACGGACTGCGGCCGTTCAAGAAGGCAGCTCACCACCACCTTCTCAGGGGCAATTAGGGATGGGCAATAAATGCTGGGCCTAGCCAGCGAAGCCCGCATCCCATAAGGAATTTAAAAAAAACAATAAATCCCCACTTGTTAGCGATGCCCAGATCCCGGGAAGGAATGAAAAAAGGGTTGAGCAAAAGAACAATTTCCTTGCGCAGTCATAGAAAGCTGATTTGGGCAGCTTGGTAGCACAGTGGTTAGCACTGCTGCTTCACAGCGTCAGGGTCCCAGGTTCGATTCCCAGTTTGGGTCACTGTCTGTGCGGAGTCTGCACATCCTCCCCGTGTCTGCGTGGGTTTCCTCCGGGTGCTCCGGCTTCCTCCCACAAATCCCCAAAGACGTGCTCGTTGGGGGAATTGGACATTCTGAATTCTCCCTCTGTGTACCCGAGCGGGCGCCGGAGTGTGGCGACTAGGGGCTTCTCACAGTGACGTCATTGCAGTGTTAATGTGACACTAATAAAGATTATTATTATTAGGGCAACCAATTGGCCTCTGCTAAGAGTGGCTGATGAGATCAGAAAGGTGGTTCATTAACTGAACACTTTGAAGGTGAAGTTCAACCTGGGATGCAAGGGCAGCCAGTATTGTACCCATCAATGGGACGGAGTATTGCGTGAGACACATGACGAACAACAGGCCTGACTCCACTTGGTTTGCATTCTCACGATGAATTGCCCTTCCTATTGACTAATGGACACAAATATAAAAATCTTGCAAGAGTGCTAAAGTACAGCGACAGTCGTGATGGAGTTAATTTGCCCACGTCAGCATCCCACAAACGCCAATGAGGTAAATAACCATTGCTGACGTTGTTTGTGGGCTGGCCTTCGGCCCAGGAGAGCCTCCGTTTAACGTCACACCTGAAAGATTGCATCTCTGATGGCGCAGCACTTCCTCAGTGCCGCACTGAAATGTCCGCCGACATGATGTGCTGAAATCGCTGGAGTGGAACTCAAGTCATGGAATTTACAGTGCAGAAGGAGGCCATTCGGCCCATCGAGGCTGCACCGGCTCTTGGAGAGAGCACCCTACCCAAGCCCACACCTCCACCCTATCCCCATAACCCAGTAACCCCACCCAACACTAAGGGCAATTTTGGACACTAAGGGCAATTTATCATTGGCCAATCCACCTAACCTGCACATCTTTGGACTGTGGGAGGAAACCGGAGCACCCGGAGGAAACCCACGCACACACGGGGAGGATGTGCAGACTCCGCACAGACAGTGACCCAAGCCGGGAATCGAACCTGGGACCCTGGAGCTGTGAAGCAATTGTGCTATCCACAGTGCTACCGTGCTGCTCAAGAGTAAGTTAGTAAGTGAAGTCGCTATAATTCCAGATGGCCAGAGGCTGCTTTGAGGGGGCGGGAAGGCTGACTGGTGGTGATTTAACCTGAGGGTCACCACACCTCAGGCAAGGGGCAAGGTTGAGAAGGCAGGGCCTCCATGGATACTCTCGGCCAGTACGGGGGATTGAACCCCTGCTACAACGGTCAGTTTGAATGATCAAAGACAGCCTTAGATATGCACATTTGCCTTCAGTTTTTCCCGTTTCGGCTGTTTCAAAGATTATTTCGCTTACCTTGACAATTATTTTATACTTTTTAATATTGTATATTTAATATGCATACTATAGGAGTAAAAAGCTGGTCAGCTCTAACATGCATAAGGAAACATTTCCTGAGGAGAACGTTGAAAAACAAAACGAAAAATAAAGATCTGACTGCTGTTTGAGATTCCGTGTTCAAACCTCAATGGTGTGATGTGACCATCAATTCACTCGAGACGGGAGTAGAAGTAAACTGTGGCTTTAATCAACTTAGAACAGCGCCTGCCTGCGACTGATCCGATGCTGAGAACCGCCTACAGGTCGACTGCTCTTTATACCTCCCTTCAAGGGGAGGAGCCATGGGCGGAGCCCATACAGGCCCCAACATGTTCCCCTATGGATAATGCCCACAGGAGGAGCCCACAAGGGCAACAGCATAGCACAGATACAAATACAAGGGCAACAGCACAGATACAAATACAAGGGCAACAGCACAGATACAAATACAATGGTGGATTATTGGCATAATACATTCACCACATGGTTAATGAGACAACCTCACGCTTACCTCAAGGCCAGGACGTCCTGGTATTCCAATTGGACCTTTTTCGCCAATTTTCCCCTAAAATAACATCAGCACAAGGAACATATCAAGAAGCTTTCCAGTACGTTATACTCTAGCTGAGGCGTAACCAAGCATTTATGAAGGTGTGGCATAACTTGCTTGCTCTTGAACTTTTATGCTTTTATTTAGGAAGCCAGGTACCCCAGATGCTTCTTGAACAGTTTTATCAACATAAGCCTTGAGGGAGTTAGGAACAGGAGCAGGCCATTCAGCCCCTCGAGCCAGTCAGTGAGATCATGGCCGATCTGTGACCTAACTCCATGTACCTGCCTTCGGCCCGTACCTTTGCTTCACAAACATTTGTCTATATCAGATTTAAAATTAACAACTGGTCGAGCATCAATTGCCATTCGAAGGCAGTTAGGGATGGGCAGCAAATGTGACCTGCACTTTCCTGTCTCCTCCCTCGTCAATCTAGAATCGGTCCAACTCGGCCTTAAGAATATTCAGTGATCCAGCCGCTACCGCTTTCCAGGGACACCAAAGCCACAAACTAACGACCCTCTGAGAGGAAATAAACTGTCCTCATCTCCATCTTAAATGGGAGACCCCTTATGCGTCCCCCGAGTTCTGGGGCGGGATTCTCCGACCCCCCCCGCCGGATCGGAGAATCGCCGGGGGGTGGGGTGGGTGGGGGGGGGGGCGTGAACCCCGCCTCTGGCGGCTGCCGAATTCTCCGGCGCTGGGGATTTGGCGGGGGTGGGAATTGCCATCAAATGCCTTTTGAATGTTCATTTGAACCACGTGAACTGCACTGATTCCGCCAGTCCCTTCATTGGTCAGTCAAAGTTCCTCATTCCGTTGCTCAGACACGATTCGCATTGGATAGATTTGTGTTGGCTGCTATTTAATCCATGTGTTTGGAAATGAGCAGGAACGTGGTCCTGGATTATGGTGTCTAGAGTTTTCGGGCCTTGGGAGTTGGGGGTGTCGGGTGTTGAGGGCTGGGGGTCGAGTCAGGAAAGGCCGGGCCAGGCCAGGGCAGTTTGGGCCATTGGTGGGGGGGCGGGGCTGGGTGTGCAGTGCGTTGGGTGTGAAGGATGGGCTTGGCCCAAGGAGGTGGGGAGGAGTTGGAGGGGGGGGGGGAGAGAAACCCTAGAGGGTGGGTGGGGAATCCCCTGGATTAGGGAAGGGTCCTGTTCGGAGATCTAGTCCCTTGGGGGTGGGGTGGGGGCTCTGTGGGGAAAGGTAGTTGGCGGAGTGGGGCGGGGGGAGAGGTGGAGGGTCCAATGGGGGGAGGGCGGGAGGTTGGGCGGGGGTAGTCAGGGGATGGATGTGTCCTCTGGGTGGGGTGGAGGGGGGGGGGAGCGAGTCGGTGTGAGTCTGTGCACAGTTACCCAGTGGTCGAGTAGGTTTTAATTCTTTGAACTGCCTCTGGATAACTATTGGTTCAGATGGTTCCCACCGTGGGGAAATTGCCAAGGGGAAGTTTTCACTTCTGGGCAATTGGCATGCAAACCTAATCTGGAAGTATCCATTACCCCCACCCCCTCCAAATACAAGACCTGGATCTCAGAAGTTTTGGCTCAATATTCAATTCAAAATAAATCTTCCATTAGAATAGGAGACAGAATAGAATCAGAGAACATAACAGCAAATGACGCCATTCAACCTATCAAGTCTGTCCCAGCTCTTTCGAAGAGTCCTCTAGTTCGTCCTATTCCCCTGCTCCTCCTCCATGCTTCTGAAACTTCCTTCTCCTTTGGATATTTACCCAGTACCCTTATGGAGACTGTTCCTGAATCCAAATCCACCCCACTCCAAATCTCAACCACTGGTTGCATGAAAACATGCGACCTTGTGTTGCCTCTGCTGCTTTGAGCAGTCACCTGCAATCTGTGACTCTCATTGTCGCCCCTTCAGCCGTTGGAAAGAACCTCTCTTTAGTTACACTATCCGCATCCTTGATGCCTTTAAACACCTCTGGCAAATCAAAACGGGGGCAAGAAACAGCAGTACCAACCTCTGAAATGGCACAGACAGAAATATAGAGCGTTCGATCCAAAACTGCAGCCAATGGAAAAGGTTACTGAATAATTCACCCACAATGGATGAGTTTTTGTTCAGGAACACTTCAAATTGAAAGATATTTCCTCAGAGTCAGACAAATACAAATGTTTGGATGCTGTGCTGTGCTATTTTTTTAAGGATCCACCGATAAGAGGTAAAAACAATTGTAATAACACGCTTGTCCAACCCACACGGCACAATCCGGCCCATCCTGCCTCACTCTCCAGCCCACGGAGGCAGCGTTTAAAAATGCAAGCAAGTCCTTTGGAAGATTGCGCCAGGAGCTCTTCCTCCAATAGTGAGTCGATCAGCTGTGAATGCAGGAGAAGGACAGTCTCTAACTGGAGGAACAGCGGTCGGTGTGAAGGTGAGCGGCTTCGTTCAGCCTGAGGCCTGGACACTGACAGCGGCAGAGCTGGGGAGGGCAGGAGAGAGCTTTCAGGGAGGGGAAAAGAGAGGAAGAGAGACTGACTGTTCAAGAAGGGAACAAGGAAAAAGATGGAAAATTATAGGCCAATTAGCCTAACCTCGGTTGTTGGCAAGATTCTAGAATCCATTGTTAAGGATGAGATTTCTAAATTCTTGGAAGTGCAGGGTCGGATTAGGACAAGTCAGCATGGATTTAGTAAGGGGAGGTCGTGCCTGACAAACCTGTTAGAGTTCTTTGAAGAGATAACAAATAGATTAGACCAAGGAGAGCCAATGGATGTTATCTATCTTGACTTCCAAAAGGCCTTTGATAAGGTGCCTCACGGGAGACTGCTGAGTAAAATAAGGGCCCATGGTATTCGAGGCAAGGTACTAACATGGATTGACGATTGGCTGTCAGGCAGAAGGCAGAGAGTTGGGATAAAAGGTTCTTTTTCGGAATGGCAACTGGTGGCGAGTGGTGTCCCGCAGGGTTCAGTGTTGGAGCCACAGCTGTTCTCTTTATATATTAACGATCTAGATGACGGGACTGGGGGCATTCTGGCTAAGTTTGCCGATGATACAAAGATAGGTGGAGGGGCAGGTAGTATGGAGGAGGTGGGGAGGCTGCAGAATGATTTAGACAGTTTAGGAGAGTGGTCCAAGAAATGGCTCCATGAAATTCAACGTGGGCAAGTGCGAGGTCTTGCACTTTGGAAAAAAGAATAGAGGCATGGACTATTTTCTAAACGGTGACAAAATTCATAATGCTGAAGTGCAAAGGGACTTGGGAGTCCTAGTCCAGGATTCTCTAAAGGTAAACTTGCAGGTTGAGTCCGTAATTAAGAAAGCAAATGCAATGTTGTCATTTATCTCAAGAGGCTTGGAATACAAAAGCAGGGATGTACTTCTGAAGCTTTATAAAGCATTTTTTAGGCCCCATTTAGAATACTGTGAGCAATTTTGGGCCCCACACCTCAGGAAGGACATACTGGCACTGGAGCGGGTCCAGCAGAGATTCACACGGATGATCCCAGGAATGGTAGGCCTAACATACGGTGAACGTCTGAGGATCCTGGGATTATATTTACTGGAGTTTAGGAGGTTGAGGGGAGATATAATAGAAACTTACAAGATAATGAATGGCTTAGATAGGGTGGATGTAGGGAAGTTGTTTCCATTAGCAGGGGAGACTAGGACCCGGGGGCACAGCCTTAGAATAAAAGGGAGTCACTTTAGAACAGAGATGAGGAGAAATTTCTTCAGCCAGAGAGTGGTGGGTCTGTGGAATTCATTGCCACAGAGGGCGGTGGAGACCGGGACGTTGAGTGTCTTTAAGACAGAAGTTGATAAATTCTTGATTTCTCGAGGAATTAAGGGCTATGGAGAGAGAGCGGGTAAATGGAGTTGAAATCAGCCATGATTGAATGGTGGAGTGGACTCGATGGGCCGAATGACCTTACTTCCGCTCTTATGTCTTATGGTCTTATGGACTGCCAGGGAGGGAGGAGAGAGACTGACTGCTTGGCGATGGGTGGGGTGAGGAGGGAAGAGAGGGTGAGGGACTGGTTGCTAGGTGGTGTGGAGAGAAACAGAGAGAGAGAGAGAGAGAGACACTGGCTGCTGTCCCCTTCATGTGTCAAGGTAGTGGAGCGGTGGCGGCAGCAACAGTGGGACCTGGGACAGCTGGAGTTCGAGACAGGGCGGGGAGAAACAGGTTCTTCTAAAACTCTCCTCGGCATTTTAATCTCCAAACCATCTGGGCCCGGTGGGCATGAATGAGTGAGTGAGTGAATGAGTGTGAGTGAGCGTGTGTTATAAGTGAAGGAGTAAGTGTGAAGCATCATGTGCATAAGTGTGAAATGTGTGCATGTGTGAGAGGGTTTGTGTGTATGTGTGTGTGTGAGTTTGCGCACACGTGAGAGAGTCTAGCTTACTCCCAGTCTTAAGGCTCTCACTCATCCTGAGCTCTTAACACCCTCACACCCACTCACATAGTGGGTGAGAGTGAGTGAGCACCCTGAGACTGGGAGTGAGCAACACACACATTCTCACCCTTTCGCACTCTTCATCTTTCTGAATTACTTGTTTTTTAAATTATCAATTTATTGCTTTGACGTTGCTTTTTTTTTTTTGCTCAGCAAGTTTTATTTCTAACTTCATACCTCAAGTTTTCTTTTGAAACTCGTAATTAATTTGAGCCGAATTTTATCTTTGTAAAATTTCCTCATCAGCTGCTTGAGTGAGAAAAGAATTGAAATGTGGCTCCACTCGAGAAAAGGTTGGACAAGCCTGTGTAAGAACGAGAAATATTTGGATACTCACAGCTATCCCGGGCTTCCCCCTCATTCCAGGCATTCCCTGTAACCCTGGGTTGCCCTGTAGTGACATAACAGCACTTTTAAGACAAGACAACAGCAAAATCTGCTAATATTGAGCAATATAATTAACATTAATTACTCACGCTATCAATCATAGCACTCCGCTCATTATATTCGCAAATCAATTCGCAAGAGACAAGTGTGAACTTATGGCTGCCACTTGCAAGCAGAAAGGATTTTGACTCAAATAATTATATCTGAAAAGCGATCCGAGAACTGGAGGGCATATTTTTAAAAAGACACAATCCTCAAACGAGGTTCAACGTTAGAAGCAGTGTTTTACCCAAAGACTAATGGGTATAGGGAGCAGACTGGTACAAAGACCATTTCTTGGTCAGTGATACCTTTGGAAAGGAACCAGAATAACTGAGAATTATACCATGATTAATAAATTGGCTGAATTCACATAGCGGGGGAGGGGAGATATATTCATGGGTAGGTGGGGAGGATGGGGGGGGTGAGTTTGAAATGAAATGAAAATCGCTTATTGTCACAAGTAGGCTTCAAACGAAGTTACTTGAAAAGCCACTAGTCGCCACATTCTGGCGGGATTTTCTGGCCGTTCACACTCGCCGATGGCATTCCCCTGCCACGCGGGGGTTCCGTGGCAGCAAGGGGTGCGCTAGCGGGACCAGAATATCTGGCCAGAACCCCTGGCCAGCTGCCTCCTGCCGCTGCAGGAAACGCCGCAGTGGGAGGACTATCCCGCCCAGAGTTACTGGGCAGAATTTCACAGCCCTGGTAAAATGCAGTGAGCCATTCGAAAGTCTATTAACTGAATAATAATCTAATAATCGTTATTATTGTCACAAGTAGACTTACATTAACACTGCAATGAAGTTACTGTGAAAAGCCCCTAGTCGCCACACCCCGAGTATATGGAGGGAGAATTTCGAATGTCCAATTCACCTAACAAGCACGTCTTTCAGGACGTATGGGAGGAAACCCCCGTAGACACGGGGAGGACGTGCAGACTCCACACAATCAGTGGCCCAAGTGGGAATCGAACCTGGGACCCTGGCGCTGTGAAACAACAGCACTAACCACTGTGCTACCGTGCTGCCCTTAGGTGGGACTGGAAGGTTCCGCTGGTGGGAGGGATGGAGGGGGTGGGGGGTGAGGGGGGCCAATGGGGTAAAGTTTTCCCCCCCACCCCCATCCTTTTGGGTGGAGGTGACCTTTGTGCAGGACTGATGGTCAGAACCCTGCTCGTAGCTCCGCACCTATTCGCTGGCCTGCTGAGTATTCCCAGCATTTCCAGTCCCCGCAAAGACAAACACATCTCAACAGCATATTTAATTTGCGTTCTCTGGGAATATCTGTCCCCTACTCTTTGGAAATACAGCATGAGCTGTACTCGTGGAAACACAAAAGACAATGTGGAATTCTTCAATTATGAAGTGACAGCAACATGGCAGTAACAGATTCCTTTAAGTAAACGGAGACTATGCATACCATCACTTCACTATCTGGTGTTTAATGCAGCTGTATCTCACTTTAAACTAAACTGAATATATTCTGGTCCTGCAGAACACAAAAATAACATGGTCAAGAGGTTCAGGGACTGCAACTGGCGCACTATGAATTCAGTAAAGTCGCCATCGTCTTCGTTACCACACCTCAAGCGAGGGGCAAGGTTGCGAAGGCCGGTACAGGGGATTGAACCCACGCTGCTGGCGTCGCTCTGCATAATGACCGAGCTGTCCAGCCAACTGAGCTACAGCAGCAACATACAAAGGACTAAGTGGGTCTGGCTGTTCAGGAGCAATTTCGGGAGCAGATCACAGTAGCATTGTGGGCAGCACGGTAGCATTGTGGATAGCACAATTGCTTCACAGCTCCAGGGTCCCAGGTTCGATTCTGGCTTGGGTCACTGTCTGTGCGGAGTCTGCACATCCTCCCTGTGTGTGCGAGGGTTTCCTCCGGGTGCTCTGGTTTCCTCCCACAGTCCAAAGATGTGCAGGTTAGGTGGATTGGCTCTGATAAATTGCCCTTAGTGTCCAAAATTGCCCTTCGTGTTGGGTGGGGTAACTGGGTTATGGGGATAGGGTGGAGGTGTCGACCGTGGGTGGGGTGCTCTTTCCAAGAGTCGGTGCAGACTCGATGGGCCGAATGGCCTCCTTCTGCACTGTAAATTCTATGAAACTATCACCTGCCTCCCCTCTGAACCAGTGGCACATTCACAGCTCCAGGGTCCCGGGTTCGATTCCCGGCTTGGGTCACTGTCTGTGCGGAGTCTGCACGTTCTCCCCGTGTCTGCGTGGGGTTTCCTCCGGGTGCTCCGGTTTCCTCCCACAAGTCCCGAAAGACGTGCTGTTAGGTGAATTGGACATTCTGAATTCTCCCTCTGTGTACCCGAACAGGCGCCGGAATGTGGCGACTAGGGGCTTTTCACAGTAACTTCATTGCAGTGTTAATGTAAGCCTACTTGTGACAACAAAGATTATTATTATTTTAATCTTCAGCACTTCTGCAGAGTTTCCCACGCCAGGGATGCGTTTTGGAGCTCAAGGTACACCGCCTCCATTAGCTTCTGTCCTTTAGCTGCATACAATCCCTTGGAACAGTGAGGTAAAATGTGCCGTGAATGTCTTCTGCTAGCCCCCAGGAATATCCCATTTCCAACCCACCCCCACCCTCAATGGACACCCATTCATTTTTATCCTACAATGCTTGCTTTCATAGGTTCATAGAATTTACAGTTCAGAAAGAGGCCATTCGGCCCATCGAATCTGCGCCAGCCCTTACAAAGAGCATCCTATTCAAGCCCACGTATCTACCCTATCCCGTAACCCAGTAACCCCCACTTAACCTTTTTGGACACTCAGGGCAATTTATCACGGCCAATCCACCTAACCTGCACAACTTTGGGCTGTGGGAGGAAACCGGAGCACCCGGAGGAAACCCACGCAGACACGGGGAGGACGTGCAGACTCCGCACAGACAGTCACCCAGTGGGGAATTCACCCTGGGACCCTGGCGCTGTGAAGCAACAGTGCTAACCACTATGCTACCGTGTTGCTTTATCTTGATGGAACACCCCTTGTATCATTTTAACATGAATCTCTCCTAAAACTGAACTTATTATCAGCTACTTGCTACTTACTGCTGTAGTTAAAGACAAGCATGAAATTAAACCACCTGTCATAATATGCAAACATGCAGCTAATGAACACACAGAATAGGACACGACCAATGAGCAGTCAGGACACTCAGGGGTGGTATCTCACTATAAAAGGGACGAGGCACTCACACCCCGCCTCTTTCCACAGACCAACATCTACAGAGTGAGACAGGGTGTATCCTCAGCATCACACCCCAGCACGTGGCTCAGAGCAAGGCTGGTTCAGTTAGACTGAGTTAGATTAGCAGAGAGTCGAACTCATTGAGAACTGTGCTAATAGTTCAATAGGACACATTGAACTCACTTCAAAGTCTGGAGCATCTTTTACTCAAACTGCATCAAGTGGCAGCTTGTGTTATTCCAAATTACATAACACAACACCACCGACAGAGCACCCAGTGGTAAATCCATCCAGGAAAAAGAAAAATGACAGCTTATTTATAGCAAAATAGTTCACCTTGAAATAATAATTTCCCCTCTGAGATCATCGGTTATGTCCAAAGAATGCTTTAATATTTCCTGTGCCATCACATAATACTAAGGAAACAATCCCTCACCAAATGACAATGTCGAGGCTGATTTTCAGCCCTCTGGGAGCCAGGCACTGCTCGAAATCCCAATCGTTTCCCCCCCTCCCGCACCACGTGCCTCTCGGGAACTGCCTGCCCAGGCTAAGGTTCAAACGCCAATTGACTCTCAGCTACGTTTCTGGAGATATCGAAGCGGACTGGCCGGGGGCTGAGAGAGTTGTTTTACCCCTCTGGCCACGAGCAGCCCTGTGGCAAATGGATGATTCATGGAAACGCTTCTGGCTTGCCAACGTCTTGCATCTCTGAGTGCGAGCTGTGAGCCGAGCCTGGCCTGTCAACGTCGGGCTTTCTTGAAAAGAATAGAATTCATAGAAAAATAATCCTGCAGCACTTTTCCCACCTGGATCCCACCCAAGTGTTCTGCAATTACTGGCCTGTCTGGCATTTATTCATGAGAATGGCTCTATTAATGATAAATCTTGATGTTTTTTTTTAAATTCGAAGGTGTGAATTACAACCATTCATGGGCAGAAATTCCCCCCAAACCACATCCCACCAACTTGCAGGTCCCCAGCGCCCAATCTCTCGGCAGCATTCCCACCCGGCACTCCTCACCAGAACCCCTCCTTGCCTAGACGCGGTGCCCACACATGCCAGTTGCCGTCGACCTCTGAACCCGCCAGGTCACAGTGTCCCCATTTGCGTTCCTGTCGGAGAAGCTCACCCACAACTGCTGAGAGAGAGTGAAGATGGGAGGTGGGATGCCCGAACTGAGGGTCCTGACTGCTTACGAGGAGAGGACCATGCAGGGATGGGGGGGGGGGGGGGGGGGGGGGGGGGGGGGGGGGGAGGTGAAGAGCAGGAACGGGCCCGTGCTGAGAGCAAGGTGGGCCTGCAAGAGGAAATTGAGGATCCACTGCACCTTCATCCAGATGATCAGTCTCAGTAGAGTTCTGTGTTGTCCAAATGCTTGACCAGGCCATGAGGTAAAAGCATGACCCTTCCTTTGCAGGAACATCAACCGAAGAGCCTGGCCCACCTACCACAGTGTCCCACTGCCCACCCTCGACAGCACCTCGGAGGAGGAAACAAATGAAGCATTACTGCTATCACCCGTACCATCCACCATCGCAGAGATACACACCTCGGTGGATGAATGCAGCAGACAGGAGTCTGGGTCACTATCTGGTGAACATCACTCTGCTTCTGTTGCACAGGTGGAGGCAGGGAATTCCCAGGGTTTAGACAGTCTGAGGTCTGCTGGACCCCAGGACTCAGCTGTGCCCCAGCCAGGCTCCGTGCCTCTGGGCACATTCATTCCTCAGCTGCTTGAGATGCAAAGGCAGAGCCGGGAATGCCAGGAGGGGTCGTCAGCGACATTGCCTCTACTCCAAAGTCAAATGGAGGAGATGTTGCCGGTGATGCTTGGCACCCAGGCCAACGCCGCAAGGGTGGTGTCCGCAGTGGGAAAGCCTGGGGCAAGGCGCCAGATCCATGACTGGAGAACTCTGAGGCATGGCTCAGTCCCCAAGGACCATGGCTGAGAGGTTCAACACCATGGTGCAGGCAATGCCGGCCTCCAGGACTGACAACGTCAGATGTTGCTGAGCTCACTCCAGCTGCCCCTCCGTCCCAAGGAGTAACCGAGAGACCCACAAGCACTCGGAGGGAGGAGGAAGCGCTGGAGCACATCCCGGTGCCTACCACCCAGGAGATCCTGGAAATGACCGGCCAATTGAATCGCTTCTTCCTGATACTGGTGCAACTCAGAGTCAGTGGGCAGAATAGGGTGGTACCAGTGCCAGGGGCCCTCCAGATCCCTGCCCCCAAGGGCATCTCCAGCAAGGCAGTAGGCCATCTCCACCTGCATTCTGGGAGTACACCTAGACGTAGTGGGAGGTTTCACAAGGAATTGTCGAGGAACAGAGTGAGCACAGCTGCTTGTTGAGCTGTTGGACAACCTTCTGGTCCTATAGCGTGAAGTGGGAAATGGTGAGGCAGCCCTGGCCCTCCGGCCCCTTCAAAGCCCTCGCCCCCACCTGGCCTCCATCCTCCGGCTCCTCCTTAACCTCCTCCTCTACTCCAGTGATCTCCAAGCTGTTTAAGCACAACAGCACTTTAAAATCTAAATGCAGCACAAGATCTGACGTTACGAAAACTCCAAAAATGTGGGCTTTGCGGAACACTCGCCTATTCTTGGCGTTGCACCTGTGCTTGCACACTATCTGCGGGTGCTGTGAAGTTTGGGTTGCGGTTTGAAATGGCCAGTCTCACACAATCCATCACTTGTGAGACGGGTGCGATACTTTGACGTGATGATTTTCATCTGAGAATAAAGCCGTCTCACAGAGGCACGTGGAACCAGAGTGCGCCTTCGCCTTGAGCATGCAGGATAGCAGAAGAGGGAATGCCTCTGTTTACAAGTCCCCAGAAGTCTTTATCCCTTGACTTAGCTTTCAGCTCTGTTAGTTTGCATGGTGATGATTTCTACGCCAAGTCCACTGCTTTGTTCAAACAGCTGCTGAAACTGTGCTGTCGCTTCTCCAAAGTCCGCTTGAAGAAAAGGTATTTGAGACAAGCATGGTGGTTTGTTCCACCTCGTCCAACTCCTGAAATCGCCTGTTGAACTCCTGTTGCAATTAACTCCGGTGGCCACAGAAGTCGTTTGGATGGAACCCTTTCTGTTTGACCTGTTGTTGGATTTTCTCCAGATTTGGGAAGCGCTCAGTTGAAGTGTTCTTTAACTGGGGGGACGCATCCACTGCGCTGATCGTGTGTGACAAGTCTCTGCCCCTCCCTAGCAGTTTGCGATTCAACGCAGTCAATTTTTCACTTATGTCCGTAAGAGACGCCAAGTCTGGCAACCGCGCATCGTCTGACAGCTCGCCGTACACCTCATTTCTTGGTTTAAGAAAGGGGACAATTTCAGGGAGCAGGTCTGAAAATCTTTGGAGGACTTTTCCTCGACCGGGTTTGCCATCTTTGACGACAACCGTCATGACGTGAGAAAAGCCAACAATCTTGCTCGCTAGCCCTTGTTGATAACACAGTGGTCACCGACAAGGGAGGGGGGGGGGATTCAGGATCATTGCTGTGAAGCGCCACGAATCCTGCATTGATGGCCAGCATTGACGGTGCACCATCGGTTGGCATTGGGATTGAAAACAGTTTCTTGATCGGAATGTTTTGCTCACTCGCACATACCTTTTGAATTCGTTGCAGACATCCTCACCTCTTGCCCTCTCTTTGAGTGGAATTAAGAGTAAGAAAGTCCTCCTTTGTGCTGACTCGTCGAATACCATGCGGACGAAAACAATCAGCTGGACCAGATCCGTCTCGATTGCTGATTCATCAAACTGCAGTGAGAAACATTCACATCCGGATAAGTCTTGGTGTATTTGCTGAGACAGGTCCTCGGACAATAATTCCCCCCTTCTGGCTACTGTTAAAGCGCCAAGTGGCAATCTCTTGATGGCTGTCATAATTTCATCTTTGTTTTTCATATCTTTGGCCAAAGTGGGGGCAGTAACCGTCGCAGCCTCCTTGATAACTTGGCCATCGGTGAACGGTTTATGTATCGCCAGCAGATGGCTAATGCGAAAACCCGCCTCTTTGCCCCCCTTGCCTTTAGTCACCTGTTTTGAAAAGAGTGACTGCTGAGCTCCCACAATTCCCTTTAACTCCACAACTTCCTTCGTCCAAATCACGCCGTTTAATGGGAAATTTGGTTGACATTTCTGCAATGCATTGTCTTGTGATGAAAAATGACATGAAATGAAAATCGCTTATAGTCACAAGTAGGCTTCAAAAAAAGTTACTGTGAAAAGCCCCTAGTCGCCACATTCCGGCGCCTGTTCGGGGAGGCTGGTACGGGAATTGAACCGTGCTGCTGGCCTGCCTTGGCCTGCTTTCAAAGCCAGCGGTTTAGCCCTGTGTGGCTGTCCCAAGTTACCTTTTTTACTCAAGGCTACAATCTACTGACAAATGAGGCAAATGGTCTTGCCTTTGACATTCATAAAAAGAAATTAGTTTTCCCATTCCTGGTGGAAATGGTCGGATTTTGCCCCCTTGGAGTTCCCTGGCTTCAACCAGCTTATTCCAAGTGTTGGCGCCTGTGAGGATCTCACTCCCCGAGTGCCGTGGATTTTTGGCATTGTTCGACAGGCAATGAGCTGATTGGCTCATCATTGCCAGAATCCCGAGTCTCGTGCAGTTTGGCGTGATTCGGCAGGCAATGACAATCGATTGTTCGAGACCCGAGGATCAACCTGTCGATCTCAATCAGCTATTGGGAGAACACTGCTTTCCTCCCTCCTGAACTTCCTCCTCATCCGGGGAGACACTCCGCTCCTTCAGGTCTTCTGTAAGGTCATTGCCCCGCTACAGAACCAGGTTATGTCGGGCACAGTAGACCACCAAGATGTGAGAGACTCTCTGGCGACAGTATTGTCGGGCCCCACCGAACCTGTCAAGGAAGCAGAGACGTATCTTGAGGAGGCCGAAGTGCCGCTCTATCACATTCTGAGCCTCATTGTCTGCTTTGGTCTCAGGCCTTCGCACTGACGTCATCAGCCAAGACGTTAGCTAATAACCTTTATCTCCAACAAGCCATCCCTGTAGCCTGGAGTGAACCTTGAAAATTCCGAGAATATGCGACTGCCCAAGGATGAAGTGCACGCTCCCTGGAAAACATGCACAAATGTGCATTAACCTCATTGGTGTCCATACATCAGCTGGACATTGAGGGAGTGGAACCCCTTCCTGATCTTGAAGGGGACACCCTGATGCCATGGGTGCATAGAGTGACATGGGTGCAGCCGGTCGACCCTTGCACCTGTGGTAGACCCGGTGCTGAATCCCGCAGCCCTCTCGTCCTGCTGGGCCTGGTCCAGGTTGAAATAAATGAAGTCCAATGCCCTAACATTGAGTGCATCCATTACCTCATGGATACATTGATGGGCGGATGACTGTGAAATGCCAGAGGTCAGCTGGAACGAATCCGTCGCCTAGACGTTGAGGGCTACCATGACGTTCACGGCCACAGGGAGCAGGTGTCCCCACCTCCACGTGGCACCAAGTTGAAAAGAATGTGGCCCAGGTACCGCACCGTCTCCCTGGTGAGGCAGGGCCTCTGGTCTCCCGCCTGGTTGTCCCCTCCCTTGTTCTCTACATCACTGGCGGTTCTGACTGGAGGTTTCTACAGTCGCCCATCCCTCATGGGCAGGGTCCACTGGACGGTGATGCCCTTGGGAGCTAATGGATCGTCTATGGCAGGTGCTGGAGTTTGTGTCACTGAAGTGTCAGATAATGACCATCACAAACCAGAGGAAGCCATTGCCAAGTTCTCCACCATGAACATCTTGGCAGTTGGCATTGAGCTGAAATTGAACTGGTTCAGTCATATCAACCTTGCGGCTACAAGATCAAGCTGTGGTTTGAACTCCACACCTAGTGACTCACCTCCCGACTCACCCCAAAAGCTTTTCCACCATCTACAGGGCCCAAGTCAGGAGTGTGACGGAATAGTCATCTCTTGTTTGGATGTTTTCTGGACACTAGACTTACAATCATTCCAATACTGGCGCATTGGGGCTGCAGCATGTGCAATCTACAGAGGATGTGGCACGGCAGCTCAGCAAGGTCCCCTCGCTAACACCTCCCTCTTTTGCGGCCTCAAGTAGAGCAAGAGCAGGAACATTGTGGCAACAATGCCACTCCCCAGTTTTCCAGATACCATCTTACGTTGGACATAAATCATCGCTCCTTCATCACCACTGGCCTAATTTCTAGGAATTCGTTACCCAACATTGCCATGGGGAGTACTGACATCACAAGCACTTCCAGTTCAAAGGGTCACCTCCAGCATTTCAGGATGGCTCGAGGATGGGCCTAACCGGAGATACCTGCATTTCAAGAACAATTTCAAACGTAACTTGAGGTAGATTTTGGATTAAACGAGCCACAATGACTTGGCAATTCACTTGATAGATAAAATGGCCTGCTGATTGACTCTTAGCTATTTCACACCAGAGCCAATATCCACTCTCTTGATTCCGAATTTCTGACATTGATCACCTTGGGCGGGATTTTCCGACACCCCGCCGGGTCGGAGAATCGCCGGGGGGCGGCGTGAATCCCGCACCCGCCGGCCTCCGAATTCTCCGGCAACGAAAATTCGGCGGGGGCGGGAATCGCGCCGGTCGGCGGGCCCCCCCCCCCCGGCGATTCTCCGGCCCGCGATGGGCCGAAGTCTCGCTGCTGTCATGCTAGTCCTGCCGGCGTGAACCAAACCACTTACTTTACCGGCGGGACTGGCGGCGCGGGCGGACTCCGGGGTCCTGGGGGGGGGTACCCCCACGGTGGCCTGGCTCGCGATCGGGGCCCACCAGGCGGGCCTGTGCCATGGGGGCACTCTTTTCCTTCCGCCTCGGCCACATGATGGCCGATGTGGAAGTGACACCCCCCACCCCCCCCCTGCGCATGCACGGGGATGATGGCAGCAGCTGCTGACGCTCCCGCGCATGCGCCGACGTCCGCCGCCCGGCGCAGTCCCTTTGGCCCCGGATGGCGTGGCGCCAAAGGCCTTTCCCGCCGGCCGGCAGCGCGACAACCACTCCGGCGCGGGCCTAGCCCCTCAAGGTGAGGGCTTGACCCTGACAGATGCGGAGAAATCCGCCCCTTTGGGGCGGCCGACGCCGGAGTGGTTCCCGCCACTCCATCCTGCCGGGACCCCCCGCCCGGACCCCCCGCCCCGCCGGGTCTATTTGAACTTCCTGGTGGTCGGCGCTTTTTGCGTAACTAAGATGTTCAGCATGAAAAAGTGAGATCACACCAACTCGGGTTGTATTGCCTGGAATTCAGGTGGCTGAGGAGTGATTTGATTGTCAATTAAGTTTTCGAGAAATTTAATGGAACAAGGCAGTGAGATCAGGAGAATGTACTTCCGTTGGTTGGGGAGGGAGTCTGGGATGAAAAGACACAGTCTGAAAATTAGAACCAGGCCAAACACTGCTCCACACAAAGAGTGGTAGAAGTTTGGAACATTCTTCCACAAACAGTAATTGTCTCTCAATCAATTGTTAGTTGTATTTAATGTTGAAGGATTTTTTTTTTTTAAATTTAGGGTACCCAATTGCTTTTTCCAATTACGGGGCAATTTAGCATGGCCAATCCACCTCCACTGCACATCTTTGGGTTGTGGGGGCAAAACCCACGCAAACACGGGGAGAATGTGTAAACTCCACACGGACAGTGACCCAGGGCCGGGATTCGAACCCTGGTCCTCAGCGCCACAGGCAGCAGTGCTATCCACTGTGCCGCCATGTCATCGTAGACATGCAGAGTTAGGTTACAGATCAACCCGGGCCTTAAGAATGGCGGAACAGTCTGGAAGGACTAAATATCCTCCTCCTGTTCCTCCGCCTTATTTTCCTTCAATCTCCCAATCATGAAGACCTTGCCCGATACCAGCCTTGACTGTGCATGACACCAAAGAGATGAGCATTGCCTTTCTAACGATGGAGGGAAGCTCGTCATTTTTCCCCAATGCACAGTGCGGTGTTGCCCCACCTTCACCTCGACTTAAATGTTTTTAATGGAAGATAAAAGTAACATTTCAGATTCGAAAGATCAAAAACTGGCAGAAACAAAAACACATCCCAACTGTAATCTTGGTACATCTGTCAAGATCAGAAACTGTTAAAGGAAAGAAAGTCAGAAACTGTGGGCATTAAGTGGCTGTATAAATGAGGAACAAACACTTGCTCAGCCTTTTCTTTCTTGCGCTTTAGATTAATTATTCCGACGCACCACGAAAATGGCACCAGGATTTATTTGTAAGGGAAAGAAATGTGCTTGAAAGATGATCAGAAATAAGCCACGTTTCGCACCGTTCAAAAACCTTTACTGAAATCACCATGTGTTATTTAACACCGGGTTAAAAGTTGGAAATTAAATCGGTTGAATTTTTAAAAGTTCACACTTGCGAGACTGTCAAAAAAACTCACCTTATCGCCAGGGAAACCCGTTTCTCCTGGTATTCCCGGTATGCCCTCGTCACCCTAAACTCAGTGCAAGACAGCAGAGTGTTAGAGCATTACGTCATCCCTCTTAACACACAGTAAAACAGACGCCTAACATTGCCTCAACAATTTCAATATAATGGACAGAACAGTCCTGCTGGGCGTAACTTGTCATTCTGCGCACACTGCACAGGCCAACAGTGCGGAGGCAGTGGCATAGTGGTATTCTCGCTGGACTCGTAACCAAGAGCCCCAGGGTACTGCTCTGTCGGACCTGGGTTCAAATCCCACCACGGCAGATGGTGAGATTTGAATTCGATTTTAAAAATCTGGAATTAAAAAGCCTAACGATTACAATGAAACCATTATCAATTGCCGTAAAAAAAAACATTTGCCGTCCTTACCTGGTCTGACTTACATGTGACTCCGGGGTGGGTGACCCGTAAGGGATGGGATGGGCAATAAATGCTGGCCCACATCCCATGAATAAAGAAAAGATACTCTGCTGCAATATTCCAAAATGTTGGGACTCACTTTAGCACACTGTTCCGGGACTCTAAATGGAGTGTAACAGTGCAGCATTTGGTACAGTCCAATACTGCAGACCCACTGTAAACCACCAGTGTTAGAGTATTGTTTCTAGCTGTGACAAGACAGAATTAGAGCATTGCCTCATTGCTATTGACAATGCAAAGTGCTGAAGAGTCACGGCCCAATACGGCAATGAAATCACAACAGTGCCTCATACTCTTCTATATCACTTGGTATTGTGCAGAGATGTAGTCAGAAAAAAAAGCATTACAATTAATAAAACACTCTCTGAAATGAATTATGCTTAAAACATATTACGTGTTTTACCTTACCTGCAAAATATAAGGCAAGCAAAATAAAATGTTATTTCACAAATGTTTTGGACCATTTTGAGTAGCAATTATGCGTGCTCGACTTTTTCTACAGGCTTCCTCTAAATAGATTCTTCACCTCACCAATCCTGCTGACAAACTGGATAAAACCGAGCGGATCTATTCACCTTAATCAACAATGAGACTGTTTTGCAAATATTTACTCACCTTCCCAAATGTGAGACCCCCCACTATTCCAAATCAATAGAACTGACGGGGAACTGATGGATTTGAGATCTGGGCTTACATTATATTACCACACAATCGGCCATTGGGTCTTCAGGCTGAAGGCTGAAGAGGGCCTCTGAACAGGAGTACATCTCATGACGGGCCTTGACCTGAAAGTGAATGGCTCTTTTGTCTTCTACAAGTTTTGAAAATTAAGCCTAACTGTTCTGACAATCCTTTCTTGCACGAACATTTTAAAAAGGTTCACTAAATTGGCCTTGTGAGTTGGTCTTTCACCGTAAGGGAGGGATGGATTTTCAGTGAAAATTGGGCAGTTTCTATAATAAATGGTAATGTATGGGAAACAGTCGAGGGGCGGAATATAACTGAGATCTATTACTTCATTTAAGCTTTGGGAACATGCAGGTCACTAATAAACACCATCAGAAACGCTGGGGAAAGAATTGCTCTGATTGCCATGTGAGGAAATACATTCACTGAAATTGCAATTGTGTCAAACTTCGGTGACACGAAATTCCAGTCATGTTGTAGTCACCAACCATTCCCGCAAATCCCATAGGACGATGGCTGCGATGAACCAAAATTCCGCACTGGACTAGCCAAACTTAAGCTTGTCATAGGACCGTGCCGACCAATTAGAGTGGAGTTAGACCATGCAAGAGTGCAAGATCATGCAGCACCGGGCATGTTATCTATGGACTCGATATTTCTCTGTGGAAGGACATGCAAAACGTGTGATGGATTCCTGCCCACCCGCCTGGTTCCCTAGCCTCTGCCACAAAGGCTGTAGAGGTGTTCCAGGATGTTGCACTACAGCCTGAAAACACTAACAAGGTGTTCGACTGCATCGCGGGTGTCAGACGACAGCACGCTAAGCAGAGGAAGGTCATGGAGTCTTCCCGGAACTAACTCCCAACATTTTTCAATGAAAGGCCCCAGTCTTTAATAAGGTCAGGTCTCCGTGCGAACAAATTTAAAGCCTAATTTTGGCACATTTACTGCTCTGCTGTGTTTTCATTTGATATTTGACGCCGATCGGGATCTTCCAGTCCCGTGGAAGTGTCTGGCGTTTTGCATACCTCGCCCGACCCGCCAGCGGGGAACCCACCGCAGGAGATGGTCTTTGGCGGGTCCAGATAACCCACTGGCAGATAGGGCCGGAAACCCTGCCCCCTGCTGTTTCTCACTGCTGTGTTTGTGGGGCAGATCGGTTTCCATGGAGACGCAGTCCCGCGGCTATCTTGAAGTTCAACTCAAAAGAAATTTGTGGGTGGATTCTCTGGGAGTCAACTCATTGGGATATTACTGTACATTTAGCTAGTTCAGCATTCAACAAGCAGATTATTAAAATCTTGGTTGAAATGTTGAACAGGAGAAATCTCCGTGAACGTGCTGAGGCGAGGCTGACCAGGACAATTTGTAAGCTCATTATTAGTTCAGTATCAGTCGTACAAAATTACTTTCCTTAAAATTAGAAGTTAATCATGGTTGTTTAATAAAAAACATGAATAATTTTGCTAAATATAGGCTAATTAAATTCAAAGATATTGCATGAATACAACAAGAATAACTTATTACCAATAATAATTTATTTTACAAGCTGGAGAAAGGAAATGGTGTGGCCATGGAAGCTTGGTGAGAGTGGTGTAAATATTTTTAGCTGCTCTGGGAAGCATTAATACATACTTGCTGCGCCAAACACAGCTTGGGGAGGTCTTGTGACGCCGTGAGCAACGTCTCAGTCTCTGAGATGAAGGTCCAGGTTCAATTCCGACCCTACGACTCGATGGCCAAGGAAAGTGCCGACATAGCGTGGTCAAGCAGGTTAAGTGCGTCAACCCTCAAATCCTTCCAGCACGCCAATGGCTGGCGGTAAGAGGAGAGACTCCTGGTCAACCGAGCTTGATGTGGAGTGGCGTCCCTCTAGCAAGAAGCCCTTGGCGATGGACTAGCGACCTGTTCCGGAAATTACTAGCCATGGAAACAGACGGCAGTCGGCCATTGTGTATTTCCAGGTGTGGGAAGAGAATTGGAATTGGGAAAATTAGCCTGTCTTCGCCTACTGGGCTGGTGCGAGAATTAAATTACATTTTCACAGAGCAAAAACAAATATGTTTTCAGCGCACAAAATATTGATGAAAAACATCTGTTTACGGCGGAGATAGTTCACTATTTTTAGAATAACATGTGTGCAAAATATTTCGTTAACAACTATATTGTTTAAATAGGCTGCAAATATGCAATCCTAATGATATTTTTTCATGATACTTTAGAGGCTAAATAAGTGTGGTTATTTATATATCATAATCCCAGGGTGGGCAACGTGACGTAGATTCCTTCAATAAAAATTGCAGTGCTAATTCCTTTGCCCGGGAAGAAATTAATGCAGAGGTACATGCTTATCTTGCAAAAGAATGGTAAAGAAGCAGTATCAACAATCATATTATAGAAACAAGAAATGAAACAAGTGTGAGGATGAACAATTGTGAGGGTGGGCCATGATTAAAGCTGCCTATTTAGTGATATCTGAATATATATGTATATATACACATTTGCATATATATATATTTAAGGTATATTTCAGTCCAAGGTAGACATTTGTGCCAAGTAACAAGGATACTTTGACAGCTTAAACCCTGACACAAAACACTGATCCTGCTTTGCCACAGAAGAGGAGTTTGCAATTTTATTTCACTAAATTTCCGACATGTTGAGTTTAAAAGTTTGGCCGTGCAGTCAGGGTCATTCGAGTAGAGACTCAGAGACAGTCCCGCAGTGAGAGAAAGAGCAGGGAATGTTTGAAAATACTTAACTCATTGGGAGCCACTACCACGCACATTAGAGCGTTGGGGCGAGTTGCAGCTCCAGCCACATCAGCGGGGGGTGAACAAGCTGAACAACTTCTAGATACGGAGGCCAGCTACAAAATAAGCAGGAGCTCCCTGATGATTAAGCAGCTGCAGACTGCAGTGTCACAGTGCCAAGGTTGATGCCTCGACATCATTCAAAACCCCCAGAAACCTATTTTACAGCACCCTGTTGTTAATGTTGCAATCCTGTCACAGTGAAGCCATAAGACCATGAAGTATTGGAGCAGAATTAGGCCACTCGGCCCATCGAGTCTGCTCCACCATTCAATGAGATCATGACTGATCTGATATGCTAATCCTCAACGCCACTTCCTGGCCTTATCCCCCAAATCCTTGATTCCCGGACTGATTAAAAATCCGTCTATCTCAACCGTGAACATAGTTAACGACCCAGCCTCTCCAGCTCTCTGCGGTAAAGAATTCCACAGATTTACTACCCTCTGAGAGAAGAAATCCTCCTCATCCCTGTCTTAAATGGGCGCCCCCTTATTGTGAGATTATGCCCTTTAATCCTGGACTCTCACACAAGGGGGAACAACCTCTCAGCATCTACTTTGACAAAAGGTCATCTGGACTCAAAACTGTGGTGATATGCATCACTGTAAATACACAGGTGGTTAATGTAGACACTTTAGGACACTAAATACACAAGTGGTTAATGTACATACACTACACCTAGCTAGACACTAGAGGGAGCACCAGAGACATAATGACATGCAGACATACAGCCAATGGGACAATAAGAAAGGACACAACCAATGGGCAGTCAAGACACACACAGAGGTGACACTACCACAAGGGGGCTACCCATATATAAGGACACAGCACACATGATCTTTCTCTTTCCAGTGGAGACACTTAGTGAGTACAGACAGGGTTGATTGAAACACATCACACCCACCACGTGGATTGTAGCAGACTGGTTAGTTAGTCTGAGTAGCTATAGCAGGATTAACAGGAGAGTCGAATCCAAGTAGGGGAATCGTTAACAGTTTAATAAACGTGTTAAAGCTATCTCCAAGTCTGAACCTTCCTTTGTCAGAGTGTACAAGGAAGCAGCTTCTGCTACGTCAAGAGCATAACAAAACAGAAACATTAGCTCTTTTCTCTCCCTACAGATGCTGCCAGACCTGCTGAGATTTTCCAGCATTTTCTCTTTGCGCTCAGCATCTACCTTTTGTGAAGCCTCCTGAGAATCCTATATGTCTCAATAAAGTCACCTCTCATTCTTCTAAACTCCGATGAGCACAGGCCCAATCTACTCAACCTCTCCTCATGAAATGAAAATCGCTTATTGTCACAAGTAGGCTTCAAATGAAGTTACTGTGAAAAGCCCCTAGTCGCCACATTCCGGCGCCTGTTCGGGGAGGCTGTTACGGGAATTGAACCGTGCTGCTGGCTTGCCTTGGTCTGCTTTCAAAGCCAGCGATTTAGCCCTGTGCTAAACAGCCCCTAACATAACATAATCCTTCCATACCCGGGATCAACTTAGTATATGTTTCCTCAGATAAGGGGACCAAACCTGTTCACAGTATTCCGGGTGGGTGGTGCTCTTGTCATAAGTGAGAGGAGCTGTTACTAACTGGGAAAAGTTCAGGGCATTATTCTTAAGTGTATATAAGAACTGGTTTCCACCTGTGGGCGGAAAAGGAAAGGGGAGTCTGTGCCTGTGTTGTCATAGAATTTACAGTGCAGGAGGAGGCCATTCGGCCCGTCGAGTCTGCACCGGCCCTTGGAAAGACACCCCACCTAAGCCCCACACCTCCACCCTGTCCCCTTTATCCTGGAACCCTGTAGCCCCACCTACCCTTTTTGGACACTAAGGGCAATTTAGCATGGTCAATCCACCTAACCCGCACATCTTTGGGCTTAGTGGATTAACCTGTGGTAAGGAAACACTGGCTCCAGATTCCTCCGTCACTCAGTAAATGAGCAGCAAATTATAACGCGGAGGAAAGGATGCAGCATGACCTTGTTCTCTCACTGATACAGCCGTTTCCTGGCTATCGCACCCAGACATTGCCCCGCCTACAAAGCATAGTGTTTGCTGTGCAATCGGCTCCTCACTCAAGATACCACGTACAGGCTGTTTTATGAATGGCAAAAGAAGCGTGGGATCGGCAAGCTCCGAGTGAGGCTCCTTTGGTATAGTGGTGAGGCAAAATATACTTAAGCAGGAGTAATAAGAATGATGGAAATTTGAACCATGGGCTACTAAGGAGGAATAATTCATCCGGACAAATGATAGAGCTACACTACAATGCAAAAGACGAGCATTAAATAGTGTTTTGTAAAAAAGTTATGAAACTTAGTGCTTAAAAGTATCAAAGTTAAATCACAGCTATTGATGAAGGATTAAACTCCATGCTCCAGTGAGAATTAATATTAAGCCAATGGTGTGGTGTTTCTAATTTAGTGCAACATACTCTGTTATAAGGAAGTGCTTTACTAATACAGTGCAATAAGAGAGTATTACTAGACAGTAATATAAACAGTGCTTTGAAAAGATTAATATTATGTCACAGTGCAAAAAGGGAATATTAAACTCAAGTGCTGGAAGGAAGTATTAATATCACATCACAGTGCAAAAAGGAGGTATTCAGATCACCTTATCACCTTTCAGTCCTGGTTCTCCACGGTTCCCAATCAGTCCCTAGGAATGCAAGCAGATAGATTACTAAACATATACACATTGGAGGCATGTAGATGACAGGTTCCTGAATATCATCATTGTTAAAGGTGCAAAGAGGTAAAATATAAAATAAAGTACCATATGATGAGATTGAATTTCCTGATGGCCTCCCCGAGTTTTCTACTTAGTTCGTTCACAGGATGTGAGCATCACAGGCCAACATTTGCTGCCCATCCCGAATTGCCCCTTGAGAAGGTGGTGGGAGAACCGCCATCTCCAACCACTACAGTCCATGTGGTGTAGGTACACCTACCGTGCTGTTTGGGAGGGAGTTACAGGAATCTGGCCCAGTGAAGGAACGGGTGTTATATTTCCAATCGAGGTGGCGTTTGGCTTGGAGGGGGCCAAATAAGTGATGGTGTTCCCAGACTGCTCTTGCCCTTCTAAGTGGTGGAGTAACGGGAACTTTGGTAACTCTCTGCGGTGCATCTTGTAAATGGTGCACTCTGCTGCCACTGTGCAGGGAGCAGATGATTAACATTGGTGTGGCAAACACAGGAGGATGGCCCGTTTAGCCCTGGATGATGTCGAGGTTCCTGAGCGTTGTTGGATCTACATTCACTCAGGCAAGTAAAGAATATCCCACCATATTCCTGACTTGAGCTTTCTAGATGCCAGACAGGCTTTGGGGAGTCAGCAGGTGAGTTACACACCTCGGGCGGGATTCTCCGACCCACCGCCGGGTCGGGGAATCGCCGGGGGCTGACGTGAATCCCGCCCCCGCCGAATATCCGGTGCCGGAGAATTCGGCAACAGGCGGGGGCGGGATCGCGCCGGGCCGGTCGGCGAGCCCCCCCCCCGCCCCCCGGCGATTCTCCGGCCCGCGATGGGCCGAAGTCCCGCTGCTGGAATGCCTGTCCCGCCGGCGAGAATCAAACCACCACTCTTACTGGCGGGACTAGGCGGCGCGGGCAGGCTCCAGGGTCCTGGGGGGGAGGGGGGGGCGGGGCGTGGGGCGATTTGGCCCCGGGGGGGTGCCCCCATGGTGGCCTGGCCCGCGATCGGGGCCCACCGATCCGCGGGCGGGCCTGTGCCGTGGGGGCACTCTTTTCCCTCCGCCTCCGCCACAGCCTTCACCATGGCCGACGCGGAAGAGACCCCCCCCCTCCGCATGCGCGGCTTGACGTCAGCAGCCGCTGACGCTCCCGCGCATGCGCGGGATTCCGCCGGCCGGCGAAGTCCTTTCGGCCCCGGTTGGCGTGGCGCCAAAGGCCTTTCCCGCCGGTCGGCGGCGCGCCAACCACTCCGGCTGCGGGCCTAGCCCCTCAAGATGAGGGCTTGGCCCCTAAAGGTGTGGAGAAATCCACACCTTTGGAGCGGCCCGCGCCGGAGTGGTTCCCGCCACTCCATCCCGCCGGGACCCCCCCCCGCCGGGTAGGTGCGAATCCCGGCCCTCGTACCTCCCAGCCTCTGACCTCTCAAGTCTACAGAAAGTTCAAGAGGAAGAGGGTTAACGGTGTTTACCGAATTCCCGGTGGACCTCCTGTTGAAGCTACAGTGTATGACGCGTGCAGAAATTCAACCCTAATATCGCCCATGCAACAGGTATTTGCAGATATCATTGAGCTATGTGGTGGGGATGGTTAGAAAACAATGAGGGAGGCAGCAGGGTGGCACAGTGGGTTAGCCCTGCAGCCTCCCTGCGTCGAGGTCCCAGGTTCGATCCCAGCACTGGCCGTGTGGAGTTTGCACATTCTCCCCGTGTCTGCGTGGGTTTCGCCCCCACAACCCAAAGATGTGCCGGGTAGGTGGATTGGCCACGCTAAATTGTCCCTTAATTGGAAAAAAAATGAATTGGGTACTCTAAATTTATTTAAACCAAAGAAAACAATGAGGCTTGTGAAGAAAAGCACTGGCAGAGGAGGGTTTGGGGATCGAATGTATGGACTGTCAGTTTGAGCCTAGGGAAGAGGATCAGGAATAAGGTGGGAAGATTATGGGTGAAGACTTGGAAAAAGTGAGTGTTTTCACGATCAGCAACGGCAGAGGACGGAAGCATGGAAATGGAGTTCACGGAGCTGATAATCTCTGGTTGGAGTAACTGGAAGACGTGCAGTGGAGTGTTACGTGATAGGAAGGTGTTGCTGAAACTGAAGGAAGAATTTACAAGGCGGCTGTGAGACTAGCCTCGTTATAAAGTGCGGAAACCGGGACAACATCAAGACGAGGAGAACGATGGCTGGATATTAGCGAGATGCAGAGGCTGAGGTGGTCGTGTGGAGTAATAAAAAAAGGACAAAATCAGGAACCAGCACATCAGGGGGTCGGTGAAGACTGTGGGAGCATCGAAGGAAGTGGCTGAGGAGAGATTGAAATGGTATGGTCATCTGTGGTGTAAAGAGAGAGAGGGAATGTGGTGAGGTCAGTGATGGAGATGGGAGTGCCAGGAAGAAGAAGAGGAAGGACGAAGGTCAGATGGAAAGATGCGGTGGCGTGAGAATTAAACACAGCGGGACTGGAAGAGTAGTGGGTGACAGAAGGAAATGGAGATCCACCAGCATTCCGGCAACCCAAAGTTAAAGAAGCCGGCGGCACAGTGTTTAGCACTGTTGCCTCACAGTGCTAGGGACCTGGGTTCCATTCCGACCTTGGGTCACTGTCTGTGCGGAGTTTGCACTTTCTCCCCGTGTCTGTGTGGGTTTCCTCCGGGTGCTCCGGTTTCCTCCCACTGTCCAAAGATGTGCAGGTTAGGTGGATTGGCCAGGATAAATTGTGTTCAGGGATGTGCAAATTAGGGTTATGGTGATAGGACCTGGGTAGGGCGCTCTTTCGTTGGGTCGGTATGACACGATAGCTCGAATAGCCATCGTCTGCACTGTGGGGATTCTGTTCTATGAAGAAGAAATAACTCCATCCAACAAAGGGTTGAATGGTAACAGTTAATAAATAATGAGACGTTCAGGCAAATGCTCATGAAGAATGAAAAAATGAAAATCGCTTATTGTCACGACTAGGCTTCGAGTGAAGTTACTGTGAAAAGCCCCTAGTCGCCACATTCCGGCGCCTGTTCGGGGAGGCTGGTACGGGAATTGAACCGTGCTGCTGGCCTGCCTTAATCTGCTTTAAAAGCCAGCGATCTAGCCCTGTGCTAAACAGCCCCTGGTTTCACATGTGTCCGTGAATGCTGAAAATCTGAAATAAAAAAGAAAATGCGGGAAATACTCGGCAGGTCTGGCAGCGTCTGGGGAGAGGGAAACAGAGTGAACGTTTCAGAACGACGACACCTCATCAGAGCTGATCGACCCGAAACATTAATCCTGTTTCTCTCGCCTCAGCCGCTGCCAGACCTGCCAAGCGTCCCCGGGAATTTCGATTTTTATTGCATATAGTTCCTTCACGATTTACCGAAGTTGGATCAGACACACTGAGCAACTGAGCAGCTTTCTCGTCTGTGCTTTTTCATCATCTCTATGCACCTCATAAGGAACGTTTATTGATCCTTAGTGGGAAGGGAGTAAAGGTCCTGCACGGGTACAAAATAAGGAATTACTTTATACTCGCATCGATGTTCTTATTAATGTGATTGGAGCAGAAACACATGGGCGGAATTCTCCGGAATCCGGCGGGCCGTACCGGCGCCGAGGAGTGGCGTGAACCACTCCGGCGTTGGGCCGCCCGGAAGGTCCGGATCCTCCGCACCTTCAGGGGCTAGGCCAGTGCAGGCGCCGCGCCAGCCGGCGGCGGAGGGGTTGGCGCAGCAGGGCCTCCGCCAGCCGAGCCAGGTCCCGCCGGTAAGGACCTTGTTTGATGTCCGCCGGCGGGACCGGCCGAAAACGGGCGGCCACCCGGCCCATCGCGGAGCGGAGAATCGCCGGGGGGGGGGGGGGCGCTGCCAACGACTCCCGACCGGCGTGACGCGATTCCCGCTCCTGCCTAAAAACCGGCGCCGGAGAATCCGGCAGCCGGCGTCGGGGCGGGATTCACGCCGCCCCCCCCCGCCCCCCCCCCCACCCCCGGCGATTCTCCGGCCCGGCAGGGGGTCGGAGAATCCCGCCCAATTTTATTATTTCGGAGTTTGATTTGGCTGCTTCCTAAACATGGGCACGAGCTTCTGTTGATGTATGACACTTGGCTGAAAAAGAACAGAAATGCCTACACAAAACTACCAGCGGAATGTATACTCAGGGCGGTTAGCAGTTAGAAAACCTTTGGAGGACTGAGTGGTTATTTTTAACAGTGGTTTCCCTGAAAAAGACTTCACAATTTCAAACCACTTGAATGGCTGTACTGTTGTTAACCCCAAGAGCAGACAATTGGGTGGTTGTGTTAAAATTGCACCATGCCAATTCTCGGTTGTGATTAGCATCAGTATATGTTCTACGAACAATGTATTGTGCTTTACACCAAATAGCAATGTACACTCATCGGTCATATGGTTGATCACCATGTATTTTCAGCCCCTCTGATTAATGTGTATCTTCCCTACAGTGAGTAACAAATAATTAAACCGTGGCAAAAACATCCAACAGAGAAGCTTGGTCAATGTGCCAATATGTACCTTTAGCAGTTCTTCCCAAACTTTGGGTATGTATTTTGTCATAAGGTTTCCAAACAACCCGAGTTACTTTTGGCAACAGACCTTAAATATATATCATAGATTGTCGAGGAAGTGTGACAAAATGCAACTACTAAATATGTGTCTTTAGCTTTCATATTGCACAATTTGCATTGTTCAACATCTGTGTATATAATTTTCTATGTATTTATTGTGCTAAATATTGAAACAGTAATTTAAAAAATGCTCCTGACCATAATTTTTAGAATTCTCAGTGCAATCAAACTCGAACAATCGCAGCGGCTTTTACCCGCGTCTTCCCTGAATTATATCTCCTGACAAACCGGGGGCCGGTTTAACTCACTTTAGGCGAGACAGCTGGGGCGGGATTCTCCGCTCACCGGCGGGGAAGGCCACTCCGGCGGGAAGGAGTGGCGTGAACCATTCCGGCGTCGGGCCGCCCCGAAGGAGCGGAATCCTCCGCACCTTCAGGGGCTAGGCCGGCGCCGGAGTGGTTTGCTCCACACTGGCTGGCACGGAAGGGGCTTGGCGCCACGCCAACCGGCGCTGAAGGGCCTCTGCCGGCCGGCGCGAGTTGGCGCATGCGCAAGGGGGGGTTCATCTCCGCGCCGGCCATCGCGGGCTGGTACACCAGCCCGCAGGGAGGAATAGAGTGCCCCCACGGCACAGGCCCGCCCGCGGATCGGTGGGCTCAATCGCGGGCCAGGTCACGGTGGGGGCACCTCCAAGGGCCAGATCCCCCCGCGCTCCCCCAAGGACCGCGGAGGCCATCCCCGCAGCCAGGTCCCGCCGGTAAGTACCTGTCGTAAAATATGCCGGCGAGAGCGGCTGAAAACGGGCGGCCACTCGGCCCATCACGGGCCGGAGAATCGCCGGGGGGGGGGGGGGCGCTGCTAGCGGCCGCCGACCGGCGCGGCGCGATTCCCGCCCCCGCCGAATGCCCTGTGCCGGAGAATTCGGCAGCCGGCGGGGGACGAGATTCTCCGACCCCCCGCCGGGTCGGAGAATCGCGGGGGGCTGGCGTGAATCCCGCCCCCGCCAGTCGCCGAATTCTCCGGCACCGGAGATTCGGCGGGGGCGGGAATCGCGCCGCGCCGGTTGGCGGGCCCCCCCCCCAGCGATTCTCCGGCCCGGATGGGCCGATGTCCCGCTGCTGGAATGCCAGTCCCGCCGGCGTGGATTAAACCACCTCTCTTACAGGCGGGACAAGGCGGCGCGGGCGGGCTCCGGGGTCCTGGGGGGCGCGCGGGGCGATCTGGCCCACGCGGTGGCCTGGCCCGCGATCGGGGCCCACCGATCCGCGGGTGGGCCTGTGCCGTGGGGGCACTCTTTACCTTCCGCCTTCACCACGGTCTCCACCATGGCGGAGGCGGAAGAGACTCCCTCCACTGCGCATGCGCGGGGATGCCGTGAGCGGCCGCTGACGCTCCCACGCATGCGCCGCCCGGCAATGTCATTTCCGCACCAGCTGGCGGGGCACCAAAGGCCTTTCCCGCCAGCTGGCGGGGCGGAAATCAGTCCGGCGCGGGCCTAGCCCCTCAAGGTTAGGGCTCGGCCGGTCAAGATGTGGAGGATTCCGCACCTTTGGGGCGGCGCGATGCCGGACTGATTTGCGCAGTTTTTGGCGCCGGTCGGCGGACATCGCGCCGCTAATGGAGAATTTTGCCCGGGATTCACGCTGCCCCCTGGCGATTCTCCGACCCGGTGGGTGGTCGGAAAATCCCGCCCCTTGTTCGTGATGCGGAGCGAGGCCAGCAGCGCGGATTCAATTCCCGTGCCGGCTGAGGTTATTCAGGATTCTCAACCTTGCCCCTCGCCTGAGGTGTGGTGATCCTCAGGTTAAATCACCACCAGTCAGCTCCCCCTCAAAGAGGCACGCAGCCTATGGTCATCGGGGACTGTGGCAACTTTACCGGATTTTAAAATTCCCATCCTTGTTTTGAAATCTCTCCATGGTCTTGTCCCTTCCCTCTCTCGGTAATCTCCTCCAGCCCCACAACTCTGCATCAAGATATCCACGCTCATCTAACTCTTCCATCCAGAAACTCTGGAATTCCTTCCCTAAACAACTCTGCCTCTCTTTCTTCCTTTAAGACATTGCTTAAAACCTGCCCCTATGAAGTGCCCTAGAGTGTTTTATTATGTTATAGGTGCTATATAAAAGCAAGTTGTTATTGTAACAGTGTAATCAATTTTGTTAATTTTCAAATTTATCCTCAATATTTGCATTGAAAGATTCACCAGCACTTCAAACCCCACACTTTATTCCCAGCGATTATATTTTGACTAGCAACTTTAATCTATTAATATTGCTGAAAGGAGACATGTTGCTGAAGATTTTCCTTTTGCACTCATCAGGATAAATGCAAGAACACAAAATTTCAAACGATCACAACAATTTATACAAAAGGATAAAAGGGTGCTGATTTGTTGGCAAGTCAATTCTGTTTGGCTGGCACGTTGCCATGGAGAAATCCATGGAGAGAGCAATGGGAAATCATCAGTACCCCCAAGCTCCCGTGTAATTCTAAAAAGACACAAGGTTTGAACATATTCCTTTTGTTTGCAGAGGACATGTATGAATGTAAGTCACTTCCAGAAACGTCAATGAGCCATGCTACAAACTCGACTGATTATCTTAAATTGGTTGTCAGTGTATCCACTAGCACACTCAGAATTGTTCAGGAAGTGCTGCCTGATTGCGGAAACACATCTAACAGTCGACGTTTTATTTCTGGTCTTGAAAGCGCTGACTGGTTAAGTACGGTCGGTGCTCTGCCTGTTATGACCAACCCGAGGAACATGCTGTCTGATTCGAGCTACTAATGTGTGAGTAGCTTTCCCCAAAAAATTGCCAAAATAATTGACGGAGAAAATTTCAGCCATTGGCTAGTAACATAATGCAACAGATAACTGATCAGCTGGGGTCGGATTTTTGCCAATGGAAGAGTTGGAATGATCCGCCTCACCTTCGGTCCACGCTGTCCAAGCAAGCCCATCTTCCCCAGACGCCCCATGTCACCCTGCCGAGAACAAGAAAAAGTCAATTAAATTCTACGGCTGAAACTGGCATTTACTAACAAAATAAAACATTTTATGTGAACAATTCCTTAGTTCTCATGGCAAATGGATTTCCTACACATTCTAAGCAGTGCGTGGCATCAGTGACCCCACTACAGGGCAGCGTCAATACAAAGCTTTTCTCCAATAATCCCCACTGCAGCGGGGAAATGCGGGCGAATCACTCGGGACTTTCCTGAAGGAAGTCCAGAGTGATTCTCCTACCTGGAGGGGGCTGGCAGGGCCCCGGAGTGCTCCTCGCAGCCCTGGCTGCCAATACGGGGCCCTGCACGTCCGGTCAGGGGTCCGCGCTTGCGCGCGCACGATTACGGCGTCAACACCCATTCTCTGCCCCCGCGCCGATCGCAATTTCAACGCAGAGGCTTGGAGAATCGCGCCCCGGGTCACAAGGGCTTGCTGCCAGTAACTGCAGCTGCGTGAAATTCCCGGAGGAATTCTCCGGTCATTGTGATTCAATTTTCCCGCCGGCATCGCACCCCCGCCCTCGCGTTTCTCAGCATCGTGGGGTGGCTCCAATGGGAAATCCCATTGACAAGTGGCGAGGAGATAAAATCCCACCGCCGCGCGACCGAGAAACGCGCGACTGGGAGACTGGGGGATCCTGCCCCCTCGTTTCTAACACGCTCTGCTCTGATGACACCATCGAGCAATTTTGCCTTGTGGTTTTGCAGTGAATTTATAAATTGCTAATTGGACTAAATCAGTGTTGTATATTTCATATCTCGGATCTATGCAGAGATGACACCAGTTTACATGTGCGGAATCAGTTTTATTCACAATGCTTTTAAAATGTCTATTTCACGCTTCTGCTGTGGCTTGCAGCTTTTTCCACAGGTTTGTTTCTTTTCCCTGAGTCCACACCCAGGCCTAACCAATCAAGCACAATTGAAGTCAATAGATAAGCAGACTTACATAACCAAGCACAAAACAAATTGAACAAGATAGTGCCACTAATTAACTTTTTGGGCATTTAAATTGGACTTCAAATATAAATATGATTGTTTTCTTAAAAGTGGCTTCTGATTTCAGGGGCGAGATTCTCCGACCCCCCGCCAGGTTGGAGAATCGGCGGGGGCTGGCGTGAATCCCGCCCCCGCCGGTTGCCGAATTCTCCGGCACCGGATATTCGGCGGGGGCGGGAATCGCGCCGCGCCGGTTGGCGGGCCCCCCCCCACCCC
Source organism: Scyliorhinus torazame (assembly GCF_047496885.1). NCBI lineage: Eukaryota > Metazoa > Chordata > Chondrichthyes > Carcharhiniformes > Scyliorhinidae > Scyliorhinus > Scyliorhinus torazame. Next base: position 102,474,772 of record NC_092728.1, on the reverse strand, counting down.
ACCCCCCACGATTCTCCGGCCCGGGTGGGCCGAAGTCCCGCTGATAAAATGCCTGTCCCGCCGGGCTCCGGGGTCCTGGGGGGGGGCGCGGGGCGATCTGGCCCCAGGGGGTGCCCCCACGGTGGCCTGGCCCGTGATCGGGGCCCACCGATCCGCGGGCGGGCCTGTGCCGTGGGGGCACTCTTTTCCTTCCGCCTTCGCCACGGTCTCCACCATGCCGGAGGCGGAACAGACTCCCTCCACTGCGCATGCGTGAGAATGCCGTCAGCGGCCGCTAACGCTCCCGCGCATGCGCCGCCCGGAGATGTAATTTTCGCGCCAGCTGGCGGGGCACCAAAGGCCTTTCCCGCCAGCTGGCGGGGCGAAAATTCGTCCGGCGCGGGCCTAGCCCCTTAAGGTTGGGGCTTGGCCCCCCAAGATGCAGAGCATTCCGCACCTTTGGGGCGGCACGATGCCCGACTGATTTGCGCCGTTTTGGGCGCCAGTCGTCAGACATCGCGCCGATATTTCGCCCCAGGTTCTATTTATTAACAAATGGCCTGAAATAGATTTTCTCTGCTGTTTTGGGGTCAAAATAAAATTGCACCCTAATGCAGAAACATTAAATAAACCAAGATCCTTTTTCAATGACCCGCGATATTTCGCCAGTGCAGATCCAGACTAGATTCACAAAGAAAAAGGCCAGCGTTTTGCATTAGTTATGATGGTGGCATTGACACCGTTTGCTATCATTGCTCCTCTAAAACGGACGGAAAGAGTTGGACCAAAATCTTCCGTTCTCGTTCGCGGCTGGGATTTTCCAGTACCACTGGAAGTGAATGGAGTTTTGGCTGGAATGCCGAATTGTCCGTTCTCACTCCCAACGGGTCTCGCAAGGGCAAGATCAGAGAATCCCAACCTTGCAGCCTGCACATGGACAGTTCAATGCTGAAAGCCGGAAGTTGCTGTCAGTGAATCCGCCGTAGAGTGCACCGTTAAAGACCCACAGGCTGCAACCAATTAGAAATCACTGAACTGATGAAAACTGCTGTTTGTTACCCTGTAAGACCATAAGACATAGGAGCGGAAGTAAGGCCATTCGGCCCATCGAGTCCACTCCACCATTCAATCATGGCTTGGAAAAGCTACACCTTGTTGAATGAGATGTAACTGCACTTTTAACCTTAATGATTACTTCACAATCAGTGCCGAACACCCTCACTGAACCCTTGAAAAAGTAATCTTACATTTGTGTATGGTCAAATTTCTCCAAATTGAGGGCAGCACGGTGGTGCAGTGGGTTAGCCCTGCTTGCAGTTGCAATAATTGAATGGTGGTTGTAAGGAAGATTAAAAGAAATTAACATTGCAGCTAAGAGTTTCTAGACTGCGGCAGTGCAGAAGAACCTGGGGAGGGGGACTGTTGGATTAAACGTGCAAAACTCGATACACCATGGGAGCGAAATGATACCCGAGGCCAGGGCATCATTGTTTGTTGCGATGGCAGAAAGAGATTCCGATTGGAGTTGAGGCAGAGGCTGAAGAATGTGCATTCGTGGGAGAAAGAAGAATCTCTGGATTACAGATAATATCCGGACAGGAACGTTATTGAGATGGAGGATCACGGATTGTAGCTGAAATCAAAGGAAGCTGCTGATTGTACTTGGGACAGAGAAAGCTTTTCGAGTTGGTCGTGTGAACACTGACCTTGTTAGGGAATAGGGTCAGGATTAGCGTGCGAGGATTACTACATTAGGGTCAGGTTGATGCATTACAGTTTGAGTTAGGATTAAGGCATTGAGGTTATGGTTAGGGCATTAGGGTTAGGCTTCGTGTGCCAGGATTAGTGCATTAGTGTTAGGATTAGGGTTGGTGCATTGGGGTAAGAGTTGGCATTGGGTTTAGGGTTAGAGTATTTCAACGTGGACTGTCAAGATATAATTGGAACCAACCTCCCTCCAAGGGATTCCTGAAAGAATTGTCCTTTTTATTCTTTTCAGTAGCCACCTCCACTCAGGTTGGGGATGATAATTTAGGTGTATATTAGCATTAGGGTTGGGGTGCAGGGTGGGATATACAAAGCCTAACAGAGTTGTCCCATCAATGACCAGATTTGGGCTTCATTAACATTGGGCTGTCCAGTTGCTGGGGTCTGAAAGACACTTCGTACAGGACGTGGTGTGGTAAGGCATCCAATGGGATTCATTTCGATGGACCGGCAGCATCAGTTTATGCAGGAGGGGATGGAGTGTGGGAGAAAGAAGGACCTGTAGTTTATTATAACAGGGGAAATATCTGCATCACCGGCAGTGACAAATATTGGAAGCCTGAAAAGATCCAAAGCACACAAGAAACCACAGAACAAATGTGTGCCAGGACTGCTCTCAGCTTCTCTCACTGCAGACAATGATCCCTTCCAATATCATAGCGGCGGCCACCTCCAACATGTCCCACCCACGGTTTGTGGGCAGATAAATGAACTGAGAAGGGCAACACGGGGAGAGACCAAAATAGCGTTGGCTCTGAACCAACGTTCTCTGTAAATCTTTGCTGCTGTGCTCAGCCAGTTGTTTTTGCCAATGTGAGAGATCATTAAATTTTTACGCTCGGCATATAACTTGAACCAGGCCTACAAGGTGCCTTCCAGGCAAATGTGAAGCAGGGCGTTTAACAAGGAGATTGGTCTTCGTTGGATCAAGTGACCCAATTTTGTATATATTTAGCCAGACCTTCCATCTGAACTTGGCTATAATTCTGGCTGCCGAAATGGCTGAGAGTCAGACTGGACGTTAACCCTCCCATGTGATTTTGGTCCTGTTATCCTTCTCATTTTAGACAAAACTTCCTCGACTCATTCCTGAAAGGTTCAAGTTGGGCTTTTCCCCTTCCTTCAGAATATGTGCTTATAGATCATTCCGATCAAATTTTGATGGTTATAATGCCGCAGTTAGACATCTGTTGGGCGGGATTCTCTGATTCTCGCATATTCGCCGGGGGGGACGGGGGGGGGACGTGAATCTCCCCCGACGCCGGCTGCCGAATTCTCCGGCGCCGGGGTTTTGGTGGGGGCAGGAATCGCGCCGCGCCGGTCGGCGGCCGCTAGCAGCGGCCCCTCCGCCAATTCTCCGGCCCGCGATGGGCCGAGCGGCCGCCCGTTTTCGGCCAGTCCCACCGGCGTAAATCAAACCAGGTCCGTACCGGTGGGACCTGGCTCTGTGGGCGACCTACGGGGTCCTCGGGGGTGGGGGCGCGGGGGGGGATCTGGCTCAGGGGGGTGCCCCCACGGTTGCCTGGCCCGCGATCGGGGCCCACCGATCCGCGGACGGGCCTGTGCCGTGGGGGCACTCTTTCCCTCCGTGCTGGCTGCTGTCAACCTCCGCCAGGGCTGGCGCGGAGAAGAAGAACCCCTGCCATGCGCTGGGATGACGCCAACACATGCTGGCGCTCCCGCGGTCATGTTCACAAATTAAGAACAAAAGACAGGTCAAGAGGGCATTCAGTAGAAAGTATACCTCCACCATGTTCGCTTAACTCAACGTTATTATAATTACACATCTCTTCCTTGAGGCGAATCCCTACCTGCTTGACACTGTGTAACTGCTGATCCATAAAAAAATTATCTTTTTATTCAGGGCTTCCACCTCATTGATGAGATTTCCAAGCCAATGCACATCTAACAACCTGCTTTGAAAACTCTGCTCACATTTTGACAGCGGTGACAAGTTGCGCCACAGCAGTTGAGGCAATTCAGAACATTTTAAAACAGTTTCCAAATAAAATAACATACAACATTCTTCAAAAAAGTCAATTTGCCCCATCTCCAAATGTTAACAGATCCTGAAAATAATTCCAGGATCTGGATCCGGATCTGGGTCTTCGCCAAAATCGAATCAGCTCTTCTTTGGATCATAGACGATCTATCTACCAGGTTTTGTTGAAATCCCTCAATTAGTTTTTTTGCGATACATGAAAACAAATCATTCTGAACATGGAATACTGTGAACATTTTTGATCCCCTTATCTAAGGAAAGATGTACTGGAATTGGAACAGTTCAGGGAGAACCTCGGAGAACCGCGCGCCGGCGTCGGGGCGGCGTGGCACGGTTGCGGCGATTCTCCGGCCCGCCGCGGGGCTCGGAGAATCAGAGGGCACAATCTCATGGTGAGGGGGTCGCCCATTTAAATCAGAGATGAGGAGGAATTTCTTCTCTCAGAGGGGAGTGAATGTGTAGAATTCTTTACCGCAGAGAGCTGTAGAGGCTGGGTCGTCAAGTATGTTCAAGGCCGAGATGGACAGATTTTTAATCAGTCAGGGAATCGAGGGTTATGGGGCGAAGGCGGGGAAGTGGAGGTGAGGATGATCTTGATCTCATTGAGTGGTGGAGCAAACTCAATGGGCCGAATGGCTACTTCTGCTCCTATGTCTTATGGTCTTAATTGAGAACTATTGTCATGGATATATGTAACATTACAAATGGCTTCACAAAGTGAATAATTGTAATGTTTATTTGCCTTTTAAATTAATTTATGAGACAATCTTTCTGTGATTAACTTACAACTTTAAGCATTCTGCCAGTAGCCTTGTGCACTGCAAGGGTTTATGTAATCAAAGTTAAACTGCAGTACTTTGAAAAAAACTGCTGCACTCGTTAATCTGGGTGTAAAAATTGCCCAGTATACAGCAGTTTATTTATGCAGGTCCAAAAAGGTAATTATATGCATTCGAGTGAGCAGTGTTGACTATAATTATGTATTTTTGAAGTGCTTTAAAAAGAACCACCTGGAGATGTTTAAAAGAAATCAGATAATTACCCCTTGTTTTATCAACATTCTGCCCCTGAATGATTAAGGGGACTAAGCAGGGCTGATATACCATTTCAGGATCTTCGAAAATTCTAGGTTCTGAGTTTGAGTAGCCGAAGATTTAGATCGGGAGTGACATTATGAATGCTCACAGTGCTACTTTCCAATTAGCTGGATCCGTGTAAGAAACTATCATCTCTTTTGAGCTTCTTCAGCCCAGGCCTAGAAGTACATTTCCAAAATATTTCAATTCACGTTGCACAGATGGACCTCTGACGACTGGCCATTAACAAAACGATTCTCAGATGGCAATCACCAACTGTTTTACTGATAACACTTTAAGACCCTGATTTAAACGTTGCAAAACACTGTTATCCATCATTACTCCGGATGGACTGTTGAAGTCCTTGCAGATGGAGATCAATTAGAAATCACTGAAATGATGTGAACTTCCATATTTTAGGCTCTGTTCTTGCTGTCAAAACCCTTGAAAAAGTTAAGCCTCACTGAATTAGCTGTTACTGGAGTATTGTGAGCAGTTTTGGGCCCCTTATCTAAGGAAAGACGTGCTGGCCTTGGAAAGGGTCCAGAGGAGGTTCACAAGAATGATCCCTGGAATGAAGAGCTTGTCGTATGAGGAGCTGTTGAGGACTCTGGGTCTGTACTCGGAGTTTAGAAGGATGAGGGGGAACCTTATTGAAACTTACAGGATACTGCGAGGCCTGGATAGAGTGGACGTGGAGAGGATGTTTCCACTTGCAGGAAAAACTAGAACCAGAGGACACAATCTCAGACTAAAGGGACGATTCTTTAAAACAGAGATGAGGAGGAATTTCTTCAGCCAGAGAGTGGTGAATCTGGAACTCTTTGCCACAGAAGGCTGTGGAGGCCAAATCACTGAGTGTCTTTAAGACAGAGATAGATAGGTTCTTGACTAATTTAAAAAAATATATTTAGAGTACACAATTCATTTTTCCCAATTAAGGGGCAATTTAGCGTGGCCAATCCACCTACCCTGCACAATCTTTGGGTTGTGAGGGTGGAACCCACGCAGACACGGGGAGAATGTGCAAACTCCACACAGACAGTGACCCAGATGGGAGTGCTACCGACTGAGTCTCAACTCCCCAGGACAGTGACCCAGAGCTGGGATCGAACCTGGGATCTCGGCGCCGTGAGGCAGCAGTGCTAACCACTGCGCCACCGTGCTGCCCTAGGTTCTTGATTAATAAGGGGATCGGGGGTTTATGGGGAGAAGGCAGGAGAATGGGGAAGAGAAAAATATCAGCCATGATTGAATGGCGGAGCAGACTCGATGGGCCGAGTGGCCTAATTCTGCTCTTATGTCTTATGGTCTATGATGATAGGGTGGCACGGTGGCACAGTGGTTAGCACTGCTGTCTTACAGTGCCAGGGACCCGGGTTTGATACTGGCCTTGGGTCACTGTCTGTGCGGAGTCTGCACGTTCTCCCCGTGTGTGCGTGGGTTTCCTCCGGGTGCTCCGGTTTCCTCCCACAGTCCAAAGATGTGCAGGTTAGGTGGATTGGCCGTGATAAATTGCCCTTAGTGTCCAAAATTGCCCTTAGTGTTGGGTGGGGTTACTGGGTTATGGGGATAGGGTGGAGGTGTTGACCTTGGGGAGGGTGCTCTTTCCAAGAGCCGGTGCAGACTCGATGGGCCGACTGGCCTCCTTCTGCTCTGTAAATTCTATGATTCTATGAATAAGAGATTATCTAGTCATTATCACATTGTCTTTTCTGGCAGCTTGCTGTGTGCAAACTGGCTGCCATGCTTCCTACATCACAACAGTAACTACACTTCAAAAACACTTAATTGGCTAAAAAGCAATTTGAAAGGTCCGCTGACTGTGAAAGGTGCTGTATAAATGAATGTATTTCTTTTCTTTTTAAGAATAGGTTAGATAGAGAATGGGAAGGAAGAAAAATCGGGACAAAATAGGAACATTACAAAATGGAAGTGTTTCATTTTAGTTTAAATTGTGTTTCAACCATTTATTTTACTTCTTTCACGGGATGTGGGCCCCGCTGGCTTGGCCAACATTCATCGCCCGTCCCTAACTGTCTTTCAGAAGGTTGGAGGTGAGCCACCTTCTTGAACCTGCTGCAGCCCAGGTGCTGTAGGTACAGCCAGAGTGCTGTTAGGGAGGGAGTCCCAGGATTTTGATCCAAGAAAGTGAAGGACCGGTGAAATATTTCCAAGTCGGGATGGTGTGTGGCTTGGAGGGAAATTTGCAGGCGGCGGCGTTCCCAGGTATCTGCTGCCCTTGTCCTTTCCAGTGGTAGATGTGGCAGGTTTGGAAGTGCTGTTGGGGGAGACTTGGCGAGTTGAAGCAGTGCATCTTGTAGATGGTACACCTGCCACTCAGTGGTGGAGGAAGTCAATGTTTAACGTGATGGATGGGATGCCAATTAAGCGGGCTGCTTTGTTGTGGGTGGTGTTGAGTTTTTTTGGAGCTGCATCCAGGTAAATGAAGAATCTTCCATCACACCCCCGACTTGAGCCTTGCAGACGGTGGACAGGCTTGTTGGAGTTAGGAGGTGAGCTTCTCATCAGAGAGTCGTGTTGTATATGTCACTGTTTCTGTCTCAGCTGGCGCATCGTGTCCAGTTCTGAGCGTTGCATCGGAGAGACGAGAAGGCATTGGAGAGAGAATGGAAAAGATTCACGAGAATTGTTCTGGGGATGAGGAACTTCAGATATGAAGATAGGTTAGAGAAGGGCAGCACGGTGGTTAGCACTGCTGCCTCACAGCGCCAGCGACCCGGGTTCAATTCCAGCTTTGGGTAACTGTATTGTGGAGCTTGCACGTTCTCCCCGTGTCTGCGTGCGTTTCCTCCGGGTGCTCCGGTATCCTCCCACCATCCAAAGATGTGCAGGGTTAGGTGGATTGGCCGTAATAAAAAAATTTGGCCCATAGTGTCCAGGGATGTGCAAGTTAGGTGGGGTTACGGGAATAGGGGGGGTCCTAGGTAGAGTGCTCTTTCAGAAAGTTGGTGCAGACTCGATGGGCCGAATGGCCTCCTTCTGCACTGTAGGGATTCTATGGTTGTAAGTTGGGACTGTCTTCCCAAAAGAGAAAAGAAGGCTTTGAGGAAGATTTGATCGAGGTGTTCAAAGTCATGAGGGGTCTTGACAGAGCAGACAGGGGGTAAACTGTTCCCGCTCGTGAAAGGACCGAGGAAGAGATTTTAGGGAATTCGCAAAAGAAGCAATGGAGAAAAGAGGAGACGTTTTTTCACTCAGCAAAGTGGTTAAGCCCTGAGAGTGTGGCCGAGGTAGGTCCGGTCGAAGCATTCAAAAGGAAATTGGACTGTTTTCTGAAAATGAAGAATGTGCAGGGTTACGGGGAGAAGGTGGGAGAATGGTGAGTTGCTCACTCAGAGAGCTGGGGCGGGATTCTGCCGCAATCGGCGGGAAGGAGTGGCGTGAACTCCGGCGTCAGGCCGCCCCAAAGGGGCTAGGCCGGCCCCGCAGTGGTTTGCACCCCGCCTGCCGGCGTGGAAGGGGCTTGGCGCCCTGCCAACCGGCGCCGAAGGGTCTCCGCCAGCCGGCGCGAGTTGGCTCATGCGCGGGAGTGCCAGCGTGTGCTGGCGGTCATCCCAGCACATGCGCAGAGGGCTTCGTCTCCGCACCGGCCAAGGCGGACCGCTACAGCCGCCGGTGCGGAAGAATAGATTGCGGGCCAGGCCACCATGGGGACACCTCCCGGGGCCTGATCCCCCATGCCCCCCCCCCGTCGAGGACCCCAGAGGCCGCCCGCGCAGCCAAGTCCCACCGGCAAATACCTGGAGAAACAGATGCCGGCGGGACCGGCCGAAAACGGGCGGCCACTCGGTCCATCGCGGGCCGGAGAATCGCCGGGGGGGGGTCCCGCCGACCGGCGCGGCGCATTTCCCACCCCCTCCAAATCCCCGGCGGCGGAGAATTTGGCAGCCGGCAGGGGCGGGATTCACGCCGCTCCCCACTGATTCTCCGACCCGCCGGGGGGGTCGGAGAATCCCGCCCCTGGTGTAGACACGATGGGCCGAAGAGCCTCCTTCTGAGCCGCAACAATTCTGAAATCACCAGTAGACACAGGCAGAGACTAAAGCATCATTGGACTTTAGCGATTAAGATCTGAGAATTTAAGGAATGTGTTAATGATTGTGCATAACATTCTGTCGGACACTAACGAATAAAAGCAAATGACTGCGGGCACCGGAATCTGAAACAAAAACAGGAAATGCTGGGCAATCTCAGCAGGTCTGACAGCATCTGTGGAGAGAGAAGGGAGCTAACGTTTGGCGTGTGGATAACGGTCACCTATCGCTGTCCCTCTACCCAGGCCCACTGCTCCACATCCACGCCCCCTACAACAGTATGAATCTGACCCTCTTTCCAGTTCTCTCTAGCTTTGTCAAAGCGTCATTCAGGCTCCAAACGTTCGCTCCCTCCTCTCGTCACTAATGAATAAATATTGGTGGGATGGGGGGGGGGGGGATTTTTTAGCTGTCGGTGAACCCCCCCCCCCCCCCCCCCACTGCGGGTTTCCGGGCGGAGTGGGGTGGATTCAATGGAAAATCCCATCGAGAGAGGCGGGACCCGATGACCCTGCCATCGGCCAATGGCTGGACACCTCCCGCCTCCAACAAACACGCTGCAGGGGCGCGCGGAAAATGCCAGCCCCACCCCCCCCAATTATCTATTCAACACAAGGGTTTTAATGTTCTGCGTTTTGAAAGCGAGTATGGTATAACATTCATGCAATTTTTCTGAATGACTATTCTCCAAGTCTGTAATATTTCCACGGATACTTTTAAATAATATAGGACCGAGTCGATCGAACCTCGTATCTCGCCCAATGCGGCCAAACTGACATTGAAGCAGCAGAGGAATGTTTGTTACTCACAACCAATCCACGAACTCCAGGAGGTCCCGGGGCTCCCAAATCTCCCTGGAAGCAAAGATCAGAAGATTATTGGCTCTTTCCGAAACAAATAAGCGTTTGAAAGTGGCGTGTTCTATTGAAGCGCAGTCTCGCGGCGGAAGAGCTAGTTTCCTCCCTGGTCTATGTAATCTGCAGCTCCCATCTACAGAAGGCGTGCAGAGTGAATGAAGCTCAGCCACGTTCGCTCAGCTATCAAACAGAGACCTGCTTGTTGGCCGGCTGCAGAGGCCTACAGTCCTGAGCAAACCTGATTTCCTCCACTCTACCAGCAGGGCTGCAGGGACACACCAGTGAACGAGATAACTGTAACCGCCCCAGCAGTCAGCCCTGCTTTAGAGTCGAGCGGATGGGTGGCAAACTGGAGTCAAGAAAATCCAGAGTAAAAGAATGAACTTGTGTCCCACGGATGTTTCTGTTAGCAGAATCGCTGCGAGGTTTAATCCTGTAAATAAAGGTCTGAATGACATCGACTTCAATGCAAACAAACCTCAAACATTTGCTGAATTACAGCCTTTGTATGTGTGTTATTGTATCAACACAGGCGGAATCACAGCCCCTTTTCTACTGTGCTGCGGTTTATAGCATTGCCATCTCTAAATTATTTTTCTACGCTATTGAAACTCCTCAATGAATCATAATCTCAATAAAGGAAAGAATCAAAGGACTGGCATAACGGGGGCAGAGGCTTAATAAAGTATGACATTGCAGAGAAATTCTTCAATAATGGGGCAATGTCCCCACGCCTGTGAGAAAATGGGCGTGAATCAATCCAGACTTTTTTTCTAGAAAGTCCGGGGTGATTCTCCATTTTAGGGGGGCCAGCAGGGCCCCGGAGTGCGCGACATGACGGACCTACACAGCGGGCCGGTGCCGAAGAAGTAGCCCCCCCCCACAGGTCTCGCGCGCCCGCCTATCTGTGGCCCCCGATCGTGGGCCTGACCATCGTGGAGGCCTCCCCTTGACAGATCCCCCCGCCCCCCCACCAGGACGGCTACCGCAGCCCCGACTCCGAGCTCCCGCTGGGTGGAACCATACGTGAACCACGCCGGCGGGAACTCGGCCAGTCGTCCGTGGAAAATCGCCGCGGGGACCTCTTTCAACGGCCCCAGACCGGCGCCGCATCAACCGCGCGCGCGGGTCCGACGCCCCATTCTCTGGGCGCGATTGCGGCGCGGAGCCTCGGAAAATCCCGGCCAATGTGTGTAGAGGAATCAGAAGAGACTGACTGGGTTTAAGTCCAAAAACAAGAATGGCTAGGAATTAATGTGGGTGAGTGGTCGCCCGCTGGGGGGTCAGGTCTCTTTCTTTCTAGAGTCTCAAAACATCTCTCTTTCTCAAAGTGGAGTATCTAAGACATCTCTTTGCAGTAAGTATTCCTGAGTGCGAACTGTACTTAAAAGTGGATTGAGACCTGAGATGGTTCTGTTGCTTGAGTGGGAATAAAGATAGCAGTTAAGGGTTAATGTGTCATTGTATTGATTAGCATTGTTTAAGGGGTAAGAGTGATCCATTTTCTTATGTGATGTTAAATATATTTTAATACTGAGTTAGTAATAAAGTTTGTTTTAATAAACCGGATTCCTATTTCTTTGTGAAATCACCCCTGGAGCGAAGTATCCTTTCCTCACAGTCTTACAAAATAAAAATAAAACATTGGGGTTTCTGTCAAGTAACCATGCCACTGCTGGGGTCTGAAGCGGGACAGTAACAATCAGCTAGTTGGGCCGGAAGTCCTTTTTTCTGTGCAGTATACCCAACGTAATCCTGTGTGCATTTCCAAGATATTTCATGTAACAAAATGCAAGAACATTTTATGTAACTTTTATTCAGTTGTATGTAATTTTATTTAGTTAGAAACTAACAAAAATAATCATCATGGAATGTGCACCAAAAGCAACAAAAGTTTGGTGAACATTGGATCAGAAATACTGTTTCAATTTATTAATTCAGCTTTAAATTAATTACAGTGAAAATTTATTTGGAAAGTTTTGTTTGCTTAATATTTATATAATTCTGGCTAGGATTTCAGCTTGGAGAAGGAAGCGGGCTGGACTGGATTCAAGACAAACCGAAGGAAACATCAGGGTCCAAAACATTCTAAAATGAAAACATTTTGATAGTAATCTTCTCAAACAGCTCTTTGTTAGGCCCATACATTTACATTTCATATGCATCCTCAGCAACCAAATCAAGCATCATTTGGTCAAGTCTATGCTGCTGATTCACACATGGTGAGCTTAGCTACCATGGACCGCTGTCTATTTTAACACTTCTCGCTTACTCTCGGTTCCCTCTGACATTTCTCTGCGTCTTTTGATCTCTGCGTCACATGTCGCCTTTTTGTGTGTCGCAGTGATCTTTATTCTTGCTCTCAATTTCTTATAATTCATGGACGTTTTCTGGGTACAGCACAGAAAGAGATCATTTGGCTCATAGTCTCTGTGCGGTTCTCTGCAAAAGTATCTCAGCTAGTCCAGCCCACCCCCCCCTCCCACCTCGCCTTCGCCCCATAACCCCAAACTTTTTTTCTCTTCGGATAATTAGCCAATTCCCTTTCGAAAGCCACGTTTGAATTTGCCTCCATGGGCAACACGGTCGCACAGTGGCTAGCACAGTTGCTTCACAGCTCCAGGGTCCCAGGTTCGATTCCCTTGGGTCACTGTCTGCACGGAGTCTGCACGTTCTCCCCGTGTCTGCGTGGTTTTCCTCCGGGTGCTCCGGTTTCCTCCCACAGTCCAAAGATGTGCAGGTTAGGTGGATTGGCCGTGAAGGTCCAGGAAGTGCCCGAGAAGGTTGGGTAGGGTTACAGGGTTACAGGGATAGGGTGTGGGCTTAGGTGGGGTGCTCTTTCCAAGGGCCGGTGCAGACTCGATGGGCTGAATGGCTTTCTTCTGCACTGTAAATTCTATGATTCTATGATTCACTGTCAGGCAGCGTATTCCAGATCCTCACAAAAGATTTCCATCAGGTCATTGTTGCTTTTTTGGCAATCACCTTTAATTGGTGCACTTTTAACTTTTGTGTGTGTGGTTATCAGTGTGTAAGTACCACGCTGCTGTATATACCATAGACAAAAAGCCCAACTGTTGAAAAGCTTTGTTAGAATTGAAAAACCTTGTGAACTGCTGGTCTCCCTCAGCTCTGAGTTGTACAAATTCAGTGCCTGGTCACCATGGAGAGTGCAAAGACAAACAGGCAGGGACTACACTGTAATTTCCAAATAATAATAACCTTTATTGTCTCAAATAGGCTTACATCAACACTGTAATGACGTTACTGTGACAATCCCCTTGTCGCCACACTCCGGCACCTGTCCGGGTACACTGAGGGAGAATTCAGAATGTCCAATTCACCGAACAGCACGTCTTTCAGGACTTGTGGGAGGAAACCGGAGAGCCCGGAGGAAACCCACGCAGACACGGGGAGAACGTGCAGACTCCGCACAGACAGTGACCCAAGCCGGGAATCGAACCCGGGACCCTGGTGCTGTGAAGCAACAGTGCTAACCACTGTGCTACCGTGCTGCCCAGATAGGGTTTGCATTAATGTAGCAACTTTCTCGAGCTCATGCTTTCACGAGGACCGAGGTCGAGGCTCACACTCTAGTGCAGCACTGAGGGAGTGCTGCACTGTAAGAGGTGAATAGGTGACATGTTAAATCGAGGCGTCAAGGGTCTGTTTGGGTGGATATGAAAGATCCCATGGCGCTATTTTGAAGAAAAGCAGGGGGAGTTCTCCCGAGTGTCCCGGACAATATTTATTCCTCAATCCACATCACCTCGAAGAGATCAGTATCACATATCTGATAGTGGGATTTGCTGCACACAACTTGGCTGCCAGGTTTCCTACAACACAGCAGTGAACAGCACTGAGATCATCGGCCTCAATGATGCTAGTTGAGGCTTAAATATGGGCCAGGACATTTGCTTTGGGTTAATGCCTCATCCAAACGTAGGAAACGGAATAAGGACGTGGAAGCGATGCGATGAAGTCTGCTTTTCCCATATAAGTGAAGTTCTCTATGAAGGGCAGAGCGAAAAGATCAAAAATGAACAATTTCAAGGCTCAATTGTGCAGCTTATTTCTTAACATGTCCTCAACATGTTTCTGTCTTTTTCCTGTCACCAAGCTTTCCTTGGGTTTTTTTGGACAACTACTCCTCAGCTTTTCTGTTCTTTTACAGGGACCCAGACGTGCCCCCACCAGTATTAATACAGGAAAAGTACGTTAATTAAGATTAGTGACAGGTGCCAAGCAGCCAAGGAAGACACTTAAGACAGGAAACAATGATAAGATTTTGCCTCAGGCGTAATAATTTCCCGAATGTAAATCTCGAACCTTCGCCTAGGTTTCCAAACAGATCTTTTTTTAAAAAGAAACCTTCCCAATGGTTGTAAGACATTTCGTGGGCATCGCTGTGGGCGGGACAGGAACATTTGGAGAGTGGCCAATTTGGCCAACGATCCCCGTCACTGGTGGGGTTGGAAATTCCTGCCCTTGGTTTCTCCCCTTTTCTCCTTTAATTGGCTACCTCCTGTAATCTTCACTCCAAGTCAGCCGTTTGTTGGCTTCGCTTATGTTTAAGTGTAGAAATCTACACAGAGCTGTGGATAACTATGCAAGGGGACAGACACGTGAGGACTGAATGCCTCCGGCGTATCACCATCCTGAGCAGATGTGCGTGTGTGTGTGTGCCGGCTCGACCGATTTACACCAAACAGAGGAAAAATCAGCCTCATGGTCCCGAATCTCTCTGATGTAATCTGTGGGTGGAAATGTGGACACGGACAAGTAGACAAGGAATTCCCACTTCTTGGCAAAGCAGAAACTGCTGCCTGCAGGCTCTCTGTTTGATTAGCAGGTTAAGGATTCAAACAAAAATAAAAATCACCGTTTGACGCATGTGAAACTCCTGTTTATTTACAGAAGGAAAGTTAAAGCCTTGGCTGCTGTGCTTGTTCCGCCACCGGGAAAGTAATTTTTACCAATGTGAGGCCACTCAAGAGTGCAGCACGGCGAGGGACACGGAGGCTGGGGTCTTTGGGTGAGGTTTTGGAATTCGATACGGGTGAATGGGACGCTTGCTGTGCCCTGAAATGCGAGGCCTGAAATGCACCCAATGCCGGGCATGAGTTCTCATAATTTGATGCTGGAACGCGTAAGGAGATATCCGGTGGGATTCTCCGGTTCCCCCAGCCGCGCGTTTCCCGACGGCGCGTCGCTCGCCGACGGTGGGATTCCCGACTCACGCCATTTGTCAATGAGATTTCCCATTGGAGCCACCCCACAGTGGCCGGGAAACCCACGGGCGGGGGTGCGCTGCCGGCGGTAACAGGGGGCTGGAGTGCGCTGCCGGCGGTAACAGGGGGCGGGATTCTCTGAAAATGGGGCTATGTCCCCACGCAGGCGGGAAATCCGGCGGCAACGACGCCGGCGTCAACGGCCCCCGAGGTGAGGGATTCTCACCTTTCTAGGGGGCTAGGTTGCCGCTGGAGTCGTCTCCGTTGCTCCAGCCGGCGCCGAAGGGCCGGAGCAAGCTGGCGCTCGCGCAGAAAGGCCGGCGTGATCTTGCGCATGCGCGGACCAGCCGGCGTATTTCCGCGTATGCACGGGTGTTCTCTTCTCCGCGCCGGCCCCGGGCAATATAGCGGAGCCCTACAGGGGCCCGGCGCGGATGAAAGAAGTCCCCCCACGGAACAAGCCCACCTGCAGATCAGTAGGCCCCGATCGTGGGCCAGGCCACCCCGCCCCCCCCCCAGGACAGCCCCCGCCGACTTACCTGCCAGGTCCCACCATGCGTGAGGTGAGTAACCTTCGCCAGCGGGACTGGCCAAAACTGGACGGCCGCTCGGCCCATCGGAGCCAGAAAAATCGCCGGGGGGCATCCGTAAAATAGCACCGGAGAATAAGGCAGCCGGCGTCGGGGCGGGATTCGCGCCTCCCCCCAGGAATCTCCGATCCGGCGGGGGGTCGGAGAATCCCGGCCAGGGAATCCCAAAGGCCGGAGAATTCTGGCCATTAAGACAGGCGACTAAAAGCTGGATCAAAGAAGTAGGTTTTAAGGAGCTTCCTAAAGGAGGAGAGAGAGGTGGAAATGTAGGGAAGTTTAGGGAAGGAATCCCACAGCACAGGCCCAAACAGTAGAAGGCACCTAAACCAATGGTGACACAATTAAAATTGGGGAAGCACAGGAGGTCAGAATTAGAGGAGCAGAACGACCTTGAAGGGTTCTGTTGTAACATGCGCGCGTCCTCCATGGTAGGTACAATTAGCTACCCCGTGGATCTCGCGGAATATGAGCTCCCCCAATAAGGTGGGGGAATTGTTAACGTTTTGCTTTTGTATAAATAGAGTCAGCCAGTAAGGTTCCGGCTAGAGAGAAGACCAAGTAGCGAAGTACTTTAAGACAGAGCTAGATAGGTTCTTGATTAATAAGGGGCTCAGGGGTTATGGGGAAGTGCAGAATGAATCTGCTACCTGGAGGGGGCTAGCGGGGCTCCGGAGTGCTCCTCGCAGCTCCGCTGCCAATACGGGGCCCAGCACGTCTGACTCGGCGTTGGCCGCCCCGGGCGACATGGCTGCCGCCACGCCGCGTTCTCGATGGGTGGGACCACGAGAGAACCACGCAGTCGGGAACTCGGCCAGCTGCACTCGGTGAATCGCGGGGGGGGGCCCTCTGTCAATGGCCCCCTACCCGCGACGCGTAGACCACGCGCGCGGTGCGCGGAGATTCTCCGGGGACCAGAGAATTGCGGGAGCGGAATCGTGCCGGATTTCGGCGTTGAACGCCCATTCTCCGCCCCGTGCCGATCGCGATTTCAGAGCGGAGGCTCGGAGAATCCCGCCCCGTATCTTGTCGGCTGTGATCCAATAGTTGTTGCCTTTAAGGAGCTTGTGTTATGCTAAACTTAAACATTAATCCTAGAATCATACAGTACAGAACAGGTCCTTCGGCCCAACATGCCTGCACCGACCAAAAACACAACTCTAATCTACACTAATCTCACATCCCAGCACTTGCCCCATAACCTTGAATGTTCGGACATTTCAAATGCTCACCCAAGTACTAGGGCTGGTTTAGAACAGGGCTAAATCGCTGGCTTTTAAAGCAGACCCAGCAGGCCAGCAGTACGGTTCAATTCCCGTACCAGCCTCCCCGGCCAACAGGCGCCGGAATGAGGCGACTAGGGGCTTTTCACAGTAACTTCTTTTGAAGCCTATTTGTGACAATAAGCAATTTTCATTTCATTTCAAGTACTTTTTAAAGGTTTCTGCCTCTACTACCCTCCCAGGCAGCGCATTCCAGGGCGAAATTCTCCGTAATCGGCGCGATGTCCGCCGACCGGCGCCAAAAACGGTGCGAATCAGTCCGACATCGCGGCGCCCCAAAGGTGCGGAATCCTCCGCCACTTGAGCGGCCGAGCCCTAACCTTGAGGGGCTAGGCCCGCGCCGGACTGATTTCCGCCCAGCCAGCTTGCGGCAAAGGCCTTTGGTGCCCTGCCAGCTGGCGCGGAAATGACATTGCTGGGCGGCGCATGCACGGGAGCGTCAGCGGCCGCTCACGGCATCCCCGCGCATGCGCAGTGGAGGGAGTCTCTTCTGCCTCCGCCATGGTGGAGACCATGGCGAAGGCGGAAGGAAAAGAGTGCCCCCACGGCACAGGCCCGCCCGCGGATCGGTGGGCCCCGATCGCGGGCCAGGCCACCGTGGGGGCACCCCCCGGGGCTAGATCACCCTGCGCCCCCCTCAGGACCCCGGAGCTCGCCCGCGCCGCCTTGTCCCGCCGGTAAGAGAGATGGTTTAATCCACGGCGGGACAGGCATTCCAGCAGCGGGACTTCGGCCCATCCGGGCCGGAGAATCACCGGGGGTGGGCCCGCCAACCGGCGCGGCGCGATTCCCGCCCCCGCCGAATATCCGGTGCCGGACAATTCGGCAACCGGCGGGGGCGGGATTCACGCCAGTCCCCGGCGATTCTCTGACCCGGCGGGGGGTCGGAGAATGTCACCCCAGATTCCCATCACTCTCTGGGTGAAAACAATGTCCTCAAATCCCCTTCAACCTTCTGCCCCTCATCTTAAAATTATGCCCCCTTGTTATTGACCCTTCAATGAAGGGGAACAGCTGTTTTCTATCCATTATGTCCATGCCTCTCATACTCCTATACACCTCAATCAGGTCCCCTCTCAGCATATTCTGCTACAAAGAAAACAACCGGAGCTTATCCAGCCTCTCTTCATAGGTCACCAGGAGACATCCTGGTGAAACACCTCCGCACCCTCTCCAGTGCAATCGCAGGCTGCCAATACTGCGGTGACCAGAACTGCACACAGTACTCCAGCTGTGGCCTAACCAAAGTCCTTGACAGCTCCGACATAACCTCACTGCTCTTATCATCTATGCCACGACTGATAAAGGCAAGTAATTTCATAGAATTTACAGTGCAGAAGGAGGCCATTCGGCCCATCGAGTCTGCACCGGCTCTTGGAAAGAGCACCCTACCCAAGGTCAACACCTCCACCCTATCCCCATAACCCAGTAACCCCACCCAACACTAAGGGCAATTTTGGACACTAAGGGCAATTTATCATGGCCAGTCCACCTAACCTGCACACCTTTGGACTGTGGGAGGAAACCGGAGCACCCGGAGGAAACCCACGCACACACGGGGAGGATGTGCAGACTCCGCACAGACAGTGACCCAAGCCGGAATCGAACCTGGGACCCTGGAGCTGTGAAGCAATTGTGCTATCCACAATGCTACCGTGCTGCCCTCCTAACTACTCTAATTCACATGTTCTGCCGCCTTCGGGGATCTGTGGCCAACACCCCAAGTTCCCACTGCTCCTCTGAGCTTCCTACTGTCCTGCATTCATTCAGTGCTCCCTTGACTTGTTACTCCTCCTGAAGTGGACCATCTCTTTTCAGGGTTAAATTCCATTTTCAGAGAATTTACAGTGCGGAAGGAGGCCATTCGGCCCATCGAGTCTGCACCGGCTCTTGGAAAGAGCACCCTACCCAAGGTCAACACCTCCACCCTGTCCCCATAACCCAGTAACCCCACCCAACACTAAGGGCAATTTTGCCGCTGATCTGCCCATCTGACCAATATGTCCATATCCTGCTGCAACTCAAGACCTTCTCCTTCACTGTCAACCACCTGGCTACTCTTCGTGTCATCCGCAAGCTTACTTCTCATCCCCCCCACATTCTCACCTATATCGTTTATATATTTCAAGTGCTTTGGGATGTCCAGAAGGCACAATCGGGAATAATATAAATACAAATCTTCCTTATGTAGATTTAGGGAAATTCTTTCCTTGTTTGCTTGTAAACTTTGCTAATGTTCAGATGACAAACTGCAGTTGCTCCAATAAACATCAGCATTACACAAATAAAGCCACTCAGACATCGTCTTGCCTGAATGTCAAACAAATTATAGGAGTCAGCTTTCAGTCTCTCCTCTTTCGACTCTCTCATCTCCTTAATTCTCACCGTCCTTGCGTTTCCTCCTCTGTCTTGTCTCCAACAATCCGGAAATGGAAGCAACTTTTTAAAAAACCCTGCCCTGCCCATAAACCGTCCACAAGGCGACCTGCAACGTTTGACTTGGTTTACTCACTCTGAAAATGGCGACTGACAAATGTGTGAATTGATTGACAGCAATGGATTGGGGGGGAACTGAGCGTAAACCTATCTATCTCTGTCTTAAAGTACTTCGCTACTTGGTCTTCTCTCTAGCCGGTACCTTTACTAATATGGTCGCTAAACATTTGAAGCGCCTGATTCAGAAAATGTGCTAATGTTCCTCAATTTCTGACGCTGCCAATGACAATGTGTGTCGAATTTACAGTGCAGAAGGAGGCCATTCGGCCCATCACGTCTGCACCGGCTCTTGGAAAGAGCACCTTATCCAAGGTCAACACCTCCACCCTGTCCCCATAACTCAGTTACCCCACCCAACACTAAGGGCAATTTTGGACACTAAGGGCAATTTATCATGGCCAATCCACCTAACCTGCACATCTTTGGACTGTGGGAGGAAACCAGAGCACCCGGAGGAAACCCACGCACACACGGGGAGGATGTGCAGACTCCGCACAGACAGTGACCCAAGTCAGGAATCGAACCTGGGACCCTGGAGCTGTGAAGCAACTGTGCTATCCACAATGCTACCGTGCTACCTTCACAAGAGTGCATCATCCGACGGGGATATCATATTGTAATATCATCAATAAGAGCTACTGTGATATCCTTGTTTAAGAGCTACTGTGAAATCTTTGCTTACCAGTTATTCAGAGAGATTTTGCTTTCCCACTATGATTAGACACAAAAATACCGCTACCTCAATCTGGATACCATTACAGTGAGCGCACAGTTCAATGACAGGAACTAAACCACCACTGGCTAAATTCTCCAGTGAGTTGAAAGTGCTCTTTGATGAAAATCACAAAACAGTGACTAACAAAATCCGTGTAAATAATTTCAACATGGATCTAAAGCTCCTATCCAATCGTTTCTGGAGTTGGTGAATAAGTAGAGACGCCAGTTACAGGCTGCAAAGTAAGGAATCACTTTGAAACTGCAGACTAGACTGATTAAATAATTTCCCGACATGATGATGTTTACTTCATTGTGGCTTGCTTCGCTTAAGGTATTGTCTCGCGCCGTAGCAGACGCGTGGAAATACTGAGTTACAGAAGAGAGAATTAAACGATTTGTCAAGTAGAGACATCAACATGAGCAAAGGTTTCTGATCTAACAAGTGACGCAAAGTGACCACAACCATCTCGGTTTTCTTTATAAGTATTGCACTGCTCCCGATAAAGTCCCAGTTCCTGCAGTTGACTAGCAAATGGAGGCAGGTGAAGCGGCTTGCCCCAAACCCTTCACCCCCCCCACCCAGCAAACACCCAGCTCATCCACCATCCCACTGACCTTTGAAGGCTTGATGCAAATACAAAATTGTAGTTTTGTTTCCCCAATGCCAAATGCACTCAGTGACAAATCAACCCAAAGATATGATGGATAAGCAATGCTTTATCTTTCTTTTGGCAATATTGGCAGTCCCTCTTTTGTTCAACCGCTGGCAATAGTTACTGGCCACCAAAAGACAGAGGGCGGGATTCTCTGATCCTGGGGCTAAGTGTTGGCGCCGTCGTAAACGTCATCACGTTTCCCGACGGCGTCAACATGGCCTCAGGATCAGCAATTCTGGCCCCTACAGGTGGTCAGCACGGCACTGGAGCAACCCACGCCGCTCCAGCTGCTGCTCCCGGCATCAACTGGGCGCCGCGGGGTCCGCACATGCGCAGTGGCACCGGCGCCAACGGGCGCACGTGCAGTGGCTCCCTTCTCCGTGCCGGCCCCGACGCAACATGGCGCAGGGCTGAAGGGGCCGGTGCGGAAGAAAGGAGGCCCCCAGCAAGAGAGGTCAAGATCGGTGGGCCCCGATCGCGGGCCAGGCCACCGTGGGGGCACCCCCCCCCCCGGGGCCAGATTGCCCCGCGCTCCCCCCAGGACACCGGAGCCCGCCCGCGCCGCCTTGTCCCGCCGGTAAGGTAGGTGGTTTAATCTCAATTGAAATCTCAGTCATGGTGACCATGAATGCATCATTAGATGTCGTCAAAAAACCACCTGGTTCACTACAATGTCCCATAGGGAAGGAAATCTTCCATCCTCACCCGGACTGGGCTACATATGACTCCAGAAATGTGGTCAACTTTTAACTGCCCTCAAAGGCGGCACGGTGGCGCAGTGGCTAGCACTGTCACTTCATGGCACCGGGTCCCAGGCTCGATCCCGGCCCCGGGTCGCTGTCCGTGTGGAGTTTGCACATTCTCCCCGTGTCTGCGTGGGTTTCGCCCCCACAACCCAACGATGTGCAGGGTAGGTGGATTGGCCACGCTAAATTGCCCCTTAATTGGGGGAAAAATAATTGGGTACTCTAAATTTACAAAAATACAACTCTGAACTGGCCGAGCAAGCCACTCAGTACAAGGGCAATTAGGGACGGACAACAAATACTGGCCTTGCCAATGATGCCCACATCGCAAGAAATAATTTTTAAAAGAACAAGAAAGACTTGATATGTTCAGTCCTATGACTAATCTAGCACAGATATCAATCTGCTGTTTTTAAGAGACTGAAGCGATAATCTCTGGACAATCGACCTTTTATTTTTCTTTCCTAATATGGCAACAGTACATGTTTAAGAGCCTAAATTGAAATGAAATCCGATTTTTTTTATAGTCCTTTTAATGAACATGGGGCGGTATTCTCTCAGCCCGGGGCTGGGCCAGAGAATCACCACGCCCGGCGCAAATCGCGCCACGCCGCCCAGAGGCCGTGACGCGATTCTCCGCAGAGAATCTACGGGGGCCCCCGCGGCAATTCTCGGCCCGGGATGGGCCGAACGGCCGTGTCAAAAAACCCGAGTCCCGCCAGCGCCTTCACGCCTGCTCTCAGCCGGCGGGAACTCGGCGTGGGAGGGCCGGGGGGGCAGGCGGCCTGTGGGCGGGCGTCTGACCCCAGTGGGGAGTCTCCGATGTGGCCTGGCCCGCGATCAGGGCCCACCGATCGGCAGGCCGGCGTCTCGGGCTGGGGGCCTCCTCTCTTCCGCACCGGCCCCTGTAGCCCTACGCCATCTTGCGTCGGGGCCGGCGCGGAGAAGGGAGACACCACGCATGCCCGCGTTGGCGCCGGTGCCACTGCGCATGCTCGGACCCCGCGGCGCCCAGTTCACGCCTGGATCAGCAGCTGGAGCGGCGAGGGTCGCTCCAGTGCCGGGCTGGCCCCCTGTAGGGGCCAGAATTGCTGATCCTGAGGCCGCGTTGACGCCATCGACAAACGCGACGGTGTTTCCGACGGCGTCAACACTTAGCCTCAGGATTGAGAATCATGCCCATGAATCCAAAGTACAAAGTTAGTTAATAAACTGGAAATAAAACACTGGTAAGATGAAGTGTCATAAATGAAGTGTTCCAGGGTGGCCCGGTGGCGCAGTGGTTAGCACTACTGCCTCACGGCGCCGAGATTCGATCCCGACCCCAGGTGACTGTCCGTCCATGCGGAGTTTGTACGTTCACCCCGTGTTTGCGTGGGTCTCACCCCCACGACCCAAAGATGTGGATTGGCCAGGCCAAATTGCCCCTGAAGTGGAAAAAAAGTTGGGGTAATCTAAATTTATTTAAAAAATGTAATGAAGTGTTCCGAAAAAAGGGTTGTCGCGGGGACCACAAAGCACCAGTTTTCCAATCATTGGTCAGCTTATTTCTACTTTCATTCAATCTTCGTTCACACTTTCTTGAGCAAACACACTATAATCGACCCAATGCCTCATTACTGTTGGAACCCCAGCAGCAATATTTGTGGTTTGGCAGACGCGTCTAAAGAACAGAACAAATGCCTATTGCCATATAGATCACTGCGTGTACAGCATTGCTGTAATGAGCAGCTGGTGCAAATTGCTGATCATTGCCATATTGAATATTTGTTGCTGAGTTTGAATGAGTGTCATTCAGCGCTGGAGTCTATTTTTGAGCAAAGAGTTGATCCCTATGTTGTATTATTAGTCAACAATAGTCTGAAGCGGTTGTTGTTCAGGTGTGGGATGAGGAAAGGATCCAAAGTGACACATTTACAAAATGTTCAATGCACGTGAAATCCTGATTGGCTCGAATGTCACATTCATTGGGATGCAACATTATGGTCCCATTCCAAGCCATAAGACACAGATGGAGGCAGAGAACACTACACAGTGGGAGCTTGTGCAGAGTAATGGAGCCAGGGAACATTGCACAGCGGAGCACTGCAGCCTCGGGGAGCAAAACCAGAATGAGCTATTTCACGCCTGGTCCATGTACTGTCATGGGAATGTCCCTTGAAGAAATGTTTGTCTTCTCAAGTGGCTGCAGTGATGTCATTGTGTGGGTGGAGCTGGGCTGTGGCTCTGGTTTTTACTTTTGTTTTGAGCTGGAAGCTGTTTGTGGCTCTGTGTTTTACCTTTGATTTAGACAGTTCGAAGCTGTATTCAGACTACAAGGATCTGGGAGTCTCTCTCTCTCTCTCTCTGCATGTTAAAAAGATCATGGCCGGGATTCTCCGCTATCCGGCGGGGTGGGCCGTACAGGCGCCGGGGAGTGGCGTGAACCACTCCGGCGTTGGGCCGCCCGGAAGGTTTAGCACAGGGCTAAAGAGCTGGCTTTTAAAGCAGGCCATGGCAGACCAGCAATACGGTTCAATTCCCGTACCAGCCTCCCCGAACAGGTGCCGGAATGTGGAGACTAGGGGCTTTTCACTGTAACTTCATTTGAAGCCTACTTGTGACAATAAGTGATTTTCATTTCATTTCATTTTCAGGTGCAGAATCCTCCGCACCTTCAGGGGCTAGTCCGGCGCCGGCGGGGAAAGAGAACATGGGGTATCCATGAAGAGATTTCAATTGGTCAGACCACTATCTCCAGTTAAATGCTAAACCTACGTCAGGTCTTACATCACTGTTGCACACATTTAGTCTAGGGTAGAACTGTAGACAATGTGGAGATTCACACATAACAGCAGGGTCAAATTGTTAGTGTTGCTCACCAAGGCTCCCTAGGCAGCACCTTCCAAACCCACGACCACTACCGCCTAGAAGGACAAGAGCAGCAGATACCTGGGAATCCCACCACCTGGAGGTACCCCGCCAAGTCATTCATCACCCCGACTTGGAAATATATTGGCCGTTCCTTCAGTGTCACTGGGTCAAAATCCTGGGACTCTCTCCCTAACAGCACAGTGGGTGTACCTACACCACAGGGATTGCAGTGGTTCAAGAAGGCGGCTCACCCGCCACCTTCTCAAAGGCAATTAGGGATGGGTAATAAATGCTGGCCTAACCAGCGAAGTCGACATCCCGTAAAAAATGAATTAAAATAAAAGA
Source organism: Scyliorhinus torazame (assembly GCF_047496885.1). Lineage (NCBI taxonomy): Eukaryota > Metazoa > Chordata > Chondrichthyes > Carcharhiniformes > Scyliorhinidae > Scyliorhinus > Scyliorhinus torazame. The sequence goes on along the minus strand of NC_092728.1, from coordinate 102,450,119 downwards.
AAGGCAGCCAAGTATGGCCACTGGAAATGCAGACTCGACAGTCAGGCAACAAGTGAAGGAGAAACTGAGGGGTTAACACCGAGACGTGGAGTAAGGGAGACGTGGAGTAAGGGAGACGTGGAGTAAGGGAGACGTGAAGTAAGGGAGACGTGGAGTAACACCGAGACGTGGAGTAAGGGAGACGTGGAGTAACACTGAGACGTGGAGTAAGGGAGACGTAACACTGAGACGTGGTGTAAGGGAGACGTGGAGTAAGGGAGACGTGGAGTAACACCGAGACGTGGAGTAAGGGAGATGTGGAGTAACATCGAATGTGGAGTAAGGGAGACATAACACTGAGACGTGGAGTAAGGGAGACGTGGAGTAAGGGAGACGTGGAGTAACACCAAGACATAGAGTAAGGGAGATGTGGAGTAACACCGAGACGTTGAGTAAGGGAGACGTGGAGTAAGGGAGACGTGGAGTAAGGGAGACGTGGAGTAAGGGAGACGCGGAGTAAGGGAGACGTGGAGTAAGGGAGACGTGGAGTAAGGGAGATGTGGAGTAAGGAGACGTGGAGTAAGGGAGACGTGGAGTAAGGGAGACGTGGAGTAAGGGAGACGTGGAGTAAGGGAGACGTGGAGTAAGGGAGACGTGGAGTAAGGGAGACGTGGAGTAAGGGAGACGTGGAGTAAGGGAGATGTGGAGTAAGGGAGACGTGGAGTAAGGGAGATGTGGAGTAAGGGAGACGTGGAGTAAGGGAGATGTGGAGTAAGGGAGACGTGGAGTAACACCGAGACGTGGAGAAAGGGAGACTTGGAGTAACAACGAGATGTGCAGTAAGGGAGGCGTGGTGTAAGGGAGACGTAAGTAACACCGAGACGTGGAGCAAGGGAGACGTGGAGTAACACCGAGACGTGGAGAAAGGGAGACGTGGCGTAACACCGAGACGTGGAGTAAGGGAGACGTGGAGTAAGGGAGACGTGGAGTAAGGGAGACGTGGAGTAAGGGAGACGTGGAGTAACACCGAGACGTGGAGTAAGGGAGACGTGGCGTAACACCGAGACGTGGAGTAAGGGAGACGTGGAGTAAGGGAGACGTGGAGTAAGGGAGACGTGGAGTAACACCGAGACGTGGAGTAAGGGAGACGTAACACCGAGACGTGGAGTAAGGGAGACGTAACACCGAGACGTGGAGTAAGGGAGACGTGGAGTAAGGGAGACGTGGAGTAAGGGAGACGTGGAGTAACACCGAGACGTGGAGTAAGGGAGACGTGGAGTAAGGGAGACGTGGAGTAAGGGAGACGTGGAGTAAGGGAGATGTGGAGTAAGGGAGACGTGGAGTAACACCGAGACGTGGAGTAAGGGAGACGTGGAGTAAGGGAGACGTGGAGAAAGGGAGACGTGGCGTAACACCGAGACGTGGAGTAAGGGAGACGTGGAGTAACACCGAGACGTGGAGTAAGGGAGACGTGGAGTAAGGGAGACGTGGAGTAAGGGAGACGTGGAGTAAGGGAGACGTGGAGTAACACCGAGATGTGGAGTAAGGGAGACGTGGAGTAAGGGAGACGTGGAGTAAGGGAGATGTGGAGTAAGGGAGACGTGGAGAAAGGGAGACGTGGCGTAACACCGAGACGTGGAGTAAGGGAGACGTGGAGTAACACCGAGACGTGGAGTAAGGGAGACGTGGAGTAAGGGAGACGTGGAGTAAGGGAGACGTGGAGTAAGGGAGACGTGGAGTAACACCGAGATGTGGAGTAAGGGAGACGTGGAGTAAGGGAGACGTGGAGTAAGGGAGACGTGGAGTAAGGGAGATGTGGAGTAAGGGAGATGTGGAGTAAGGGAGACGTGGCGTAACACCGAGACATGGAGTAAGGGAGACGTGGAGTAAGGGAGATGTGGAGTAAGGGAGATGTGGAGTAAGGGAGACGTGGAGTAAGGGAGACGTGGAGTAACACCGAGATGTGGAGTAAGGGAGACGTGGAGTAAGGGAGACGTGGAGTAAGGGAGACGTGGAGTAAGGGAGATGTGGAGTAAGGGAGATGTGGAGTAAGGGAGACATGGCGTAACACTGAGACGTGGAGTAAGGGAGGATTGAACAAAAACAGAAGACTGGCAGGGCAATGTCGACAGTCCCAATAAGGTTCTGGTGAAAACAAATGAATTAATAAATGCACATTCGGAATGTGGGTGGCCAGGCCATTTCCTACTAACATTACAAAATTGTCAAATATGGGTCACTGCCAATAATACTGAAAGAACTGTATTTCAACATTCAGGAAAATCTCATTGAAATAAATTGAGCAATGTTACTGGCTGGACATTGTCAATGGGATATTACATTTCATTCATTTTCCACGCTTGGCAAATTCTTGTGTTTATTTACAGGTATTCACAGCGATATAAATGTCAGGGTTTTTTCATAAATCCTGGCTGGAAATGTAACCGTGCATAAGTAACAGCAGCACGGTGGCACAGTGGTTAGCACTGTGGCTTCACAGCGCCAGGGTCCCAAGTTCAATTCCCGGCTTGGGTCACTGTCTGTGCGGAGTCTGCACATTCTCCCCGTCTCTGCGTGGGTTTCCTCCGGGTGCTCCGGTTTCCTCCCACAAGTCCCGAGAGATGTGCTTGTTCGGTGAATTGGACATTCTGAATTCTCCCTCCGTGTACTCGAACATGCGCCGGAATGTGGCGACTAGGGGCTTTTCACAGTAACTTCATTGCAGTGTTAATGTAAGACACTAATAAAGATTATTATAACCAGTGCCTCATTTCCACTTTACCCAGTGTAACAAACGGTGGTACGTCCCCAATGTTGCTCCAAAATTTAAATTTCACAACAAGACCATTGGCTGCTATTTGCGATGAATGCAGCGAGTGGTTAGGATCTGGGATGCGCGGCCTGAGAGTGCGACGGGGGCCAGATTCAATCGACGTTTTCAAATGAGAATTGGATAATTATGTGAAGGAAGACAAATTGCAGGGTCACGGGGAAAAGGCGGCGTAGTGGGGCTGGGTGAGCGGCCCTCTAAGAGACAGCACCAACATGACCAAGGCTGAAAGATCCCCTCTTGTGCTGTAACCTTTCTATGATTCTGTGCACAGGGACAGGCAGGTATTTTGGGAAGCATTCAGAACACTGAAGATTGGTCCATCCATCTCCCCCTTATGCACAACAGCTATACTATGGTGCCCTGCATAGCCTGCGTCAGTGATGTACCTCTGGGGCAAGATTCTCCGACCCCCCGCCGGGTCGGAGAATCGCCGGGGCAGGCGTGAATCCCGCCCCTGCCAGTTGCCGAATTCTCCGGCACTGGAGATTCGGTGGGGGCGGGGATCGCGCCGTGCCGGTTGGCGGCCCCCCCCCCGCCATTCTCCGGCCCGGATGGGCCGAAGTCCCGCTGCTGGAATGCCTGTCCCGCCGACGTGGATTAAATCACCTCTCTTACTGGCGGGACAAGGTGGCACGGGCGGGCTCCGGGGTCCTGGGGGGGGGCACGGGGCGATCTGGCCCCGGGGGGTGCCCTCACGGTGGCCTGGCCCGCGATCGGGGCCCACCGATCCGCGGGCGGGCCTGTGCCATGGGGGCACTCTTTCCCTTCCGCCTCCGCCACGGTCTCCACCATGGCGGAGGCGGAAGAGACTCCCTCCATAGCGCATGCGCGGGGATGCCGTGAGCGGCCGCTAACGCTCCCGCGGATGCGCCACCTAGCAATGTCATTTCCGCGCCAGCTGGCGGGGCACTTCCGCCAGCTGGCGGGGCGGAAATCAGTCCGGCGCGGGCCTAGCCCCTCAAGGTTAGGACTCGGCCGGTCAAGGGGCGGAGGATTCCGCCCCTTTGGGCGGCGCGATGCCGGACTGATTTGTGCCGTTTTTGGCGCCGGTCGGCGGACATCGCGCCGATACCGGAGAATTTTGCCCCGGATATCAATAAATGAAAGCAAATATCCAAAAATATTCAAACAATATTTGATTGGCAAACGTATAAAATTATATTGGAGAGTGCATTTGACCCCAGCATGAGTCAAATGGAAGGGCAGATGCTACTCTTAAGACAAATGTCAGATTAATATTGAGCGAAATTCAGCTCGCTCAGATCTAGTCCATTGACTGTGCAATTGCTTAGTTCTATTCATCACATGCTGATTCCACTGTTTGGTACACAAGTAGTTCTGGTGTTGGTGTGCCACCAGGTTGACTTCTCGTTTATAGGTTTGTGTGGTGCTGTTCCTGGCATCAGGATCAAGCCCCTGGCTTGTTGGTAGCGGTAGAGTGGGGGCTATGCCGGGCCATAAGGTTACAGATTGTGGTTGAGTACAACTCTGCTGCTGCAGACGGCCCACACCGCCTCATGGATACCCAGTCTAGAGTTGCTAGATCTGTTTGAGTCTATCCTATTTCGCACGTTGGTCGTGTCACACAACACGATGGTGTGTATCCCCAATGTGAAGATAGGACTTTGTCCCCATAAGGAAACTCAGTATAGGCCCAATTTACTTCGTTTCTCATGGTAGGACGACTCCCAGGAGCCAACCTACTGAACCTTGCTGCCCCACCTCCGATGCAAGTGTATCCTTCCTTAAATATGGAGACCAAAACTGCACCCAGTCATCCAGGTGCGGTTTCATCAGAGCCCAGTACAATTGTGGTAAGACCTCCTTATACCTATACTCCTTCCTTACATCTCCACTCCAATCCCCTTACAATACGGGTCAACGTGCCTCCTTAACTGTGCCTGCAAGCTAGCATTCCTCGTACAAGTCCACCCAAGTCCCTCTGAACACCAACATTTCTTTGAGTGAAGAAATGTTTCCTCGTCTCCCGTCTTAAAGGTCCTAAAAACAATTGTGGGCGGATAGTAAAGAGGAATGGTTGGAGCAGGAAATGGAAGCAAACTATTCTGCCGACATATTAAAGCACACGTGTCCACTTACTGGGCTTCCGTCCACGCCTGGCGATCCCCTCTCCCCAAAATTTCCTGGAAATCCCTGCGGCGAAACAGAAACGCATTATCAGCACACACAAAAAAAAGAGAAAACCCGTTTTGCAAGAAAGAGCAACAGTGATTTTCCGAACATTTCAGTACAGCCGCCGAGAACATCATTAGTCAGGTTACTGCAAAGCAATAGCTTTCCGATCTGGTTCTAAAAATAATTTCACCAATCAGGTGCACCATTTTCCTTGGCGGACTGGGGTGATGACCCAGTTCAAAAGTTCAGTTTGGTCCCCCCCTTCCCCCAAGTGATGACATTGGTTAATGTCCATATGCATAGGGGTATTAGGGGTATCATTGCCATGGGTGAGGTGGGGGGGGGGGGGGGGGGGGGGGGGGGGGGGGGGGGGGGGGGGGGGGGGGGGGGGGGGGGGGGGGGGGAGTGGGGCTGAAGAGCCGGTCTGGCCAGCAAGTTCAGCTCCCCAGTGATGAAAATAATTCTAAGTGTGGGCCTGACCTGGGAGAAAACCCCAGGGCCCCCCAAAATGTCTATGGTTGGATAGCAGTCAGAGAATTTACAGTGCTGAAGGAGGCCATTCGACCCATCGAGTCTGCACCGGCTCTTGGAAAGAGCACCCTACCCAAGGTCAACACCTCCACCCTATCCCCACAACCCAGTAACCCCACCCAACACTAAGGGCAATTTTGGGCACTAAGGGCAATTTATCATGGCCAATCCACCTAACCTGCACATCTTTGGAACACCCAGCAAGAACCACCACAAACGACACTGAGAGCTTTTCCGTTCGATCGCGCCCAATGTCCTTTCAGTAACTGGGTGATCAGAAATACACAAATGGAAAGTTCCGACAACCCTTATAGCTGAGGTGATTTTCAGGAGACAGATTGAAATGTTTGCTTTTGACAAATAAGCAGTTTTGATCAATAGAACATCTTCCCACTGAAGTGCACAGGACGACAGTTCAAATGCTTTTTGGGAGCCTTGTTTCCTAGTCTCATGATCATTTTTATTTGGCATGGAATGATAAAACCTTGACAATATTTTCCGAAGTAGTGTAAAATTGGGTGCCTATTCACGATGAGCCCCATAGTGGGCTGCTGCCTTCGACAAAAATCTCAACCCCCCCCCCCCCCCCCCATTGTGCTTTACTCAACTCGCTGGGGGTCGTGTTGACTTTTGAGTGCCAGCTTAAAATGGCCACCGTCAGCACAGCTGCCATTTTTATGGGTCTCACAGTTTTCATTTCACTGACTTCCAAAGTAGATTTTCGGAGGGGTGATCAATCGCTTGAACGAAGAGACGGAATTTTAGAAGGCGGGGCGAGAGGTGGGGAGCTTTCGGTAGGGCTTTCCAGAGTTTGGGGTCTGGGCAGCTGAAGGTGCGACGGCCAAGGATGCGACAAAGGCAGGGGGCCTCCGCCATGGCCTCGCCCGCGATCAGGGCCTACCGATCGGCGGGCTGGCCTCTCGGGCTGGGGGCCTCTTTTGCTCCCCGCCGGCTCCGGTAGCCCTAGGCCATGTTGCATCGTGGCCGGCGCGGAGAAGGAAGCCACCGCGCATGCGCGCATTCGCGCCAATCGCAGATGCATGCGCAGACGTGCAGCGCCCATTTGACGCCAGTATCGGCAGCTGCAGCGGCGTGGGTCACTCCAGGGCCATGCTGGCCTCCTGTAGGGCGCAGAGTCGCTGCTCCTGGGGGCCTGTTGACTCCATCGTAAAACGCGACGGCGTTTACGACGGCGTCAGCACTTAGCCTCAGGATGTTGCAGTACGACCTCTTTGATGAAAGCTATCAAAGATTTATGGGCATGTGACTGAACCTTTACACATGTTAATCGGTCGAGGATCAGAGTCGTTCACATGTCTGATCAAAACTTAGACTGAACCAACTGTCAGGGTGCGACGTTTAGAGACACAGACAGGATGGGAAGCACACAAGGAACGAATTTGACAGTTCCACCAATCTCATGGAGTCATCGAGTTTTACAGCACAAAAAGAGGCCCTTCAGCCATCAAGCACCTAGCTATTCTAATCCAGTTTTGCAGCACTTGGTCCCTAGCCTTGCATCTCATATATACCCGTTACTTTGAAGCAGTACTTGAAGTCATTAAAATGTGAACGTTTTTCTATCCTCTGATCCACAGCACTATGGCCTCTGCTGTCCGTGTGGGGATTGCACAGTACTGGGTGGGACCTCCTGTCCAGTTGCGGTCAATATGCATTATTCCTGATGGACCATAAGAACTGAGGTAAATTGAGAGATCACCGGAAAGAAACGTATCCCGCGTCAGTGCCCGGTGCCAAATAAGCAGCGGAGTCGGAAGGTGCACCTTGAAACGCGAGCCAAGCCCAGTTCACCTCCAGCGCCTCCTCGCCTGTGGCTGGCAAGGTGGAGATGAGTGGAGAGCCACTTCGGGTCCGCTGCCCCGCCCTGACGTTGTGTGCTCGCTTCACCTGCACGGAGACAGTGGACTGCGTTGTGGAGATGGAACGACAGCAGTTTGTGAGGAGTTTGTGCAACATGGCAATGAGATGAGGATACATGTGATCGGTGACTGGTCTGACAGGAATACGAGGAGGTGCCTCTACGGAGAGGGATGGGGGCGCCTGCAAGATGTGCTGAAATGAGCAGTGATGCTCAGAAGAATGTTGGAAAAGGCAGAGTGAGAGGAGTCTTTGAATATGTAGCGCCACCGACCTTTCCTGCCCTGACCGGGTCATTAAACTTCTTGTGGCACAATGTTTAGGAGCGAGGCACCGCCCTCCTTGGCCCGCAGCCCAGCTGTGCCTGCTCGCTTTCAGTAGCTACCGTCATCCTCCCATTGAAAGGAAACACAATGCCCCTGGAGGCACTTACACCATCCCCTCCAGGGACACGTTGCTGAAACGCGGTGTGCCTTGCCAAGTGGAGCTTCCAGCCGTGCTGGTTATTGTTGCCAAAACCCCCACCATCCTGATCTTTACAGCGTTCCTTTAAATGATTGAGCCGTCGCATCCGCCTGCTTCAATTGGTTGGGAAACACCAAAATCAGGTGAGCCCCCAGTGGTTGGTTTGAAAAGCCAGGGAACCCGCCGTGGGGGTGGGGGGTTTGCCTTTGGTCTGACTGGAAGACCCTGCCGACGGCAAGGGCTGGGAAATCTCACCTGAGGCACGTGATTCTCCAGCCCCGTCCGTTGCGCGACACAGGCCGAACGGGACATTTGGCGCTCCAGCCGAAACTCCGTTCACTTTCAGCGGAAAATCCCAGCCGGGCGCGAGGACGGGAGATTTCGGCCTGTAACTCCGACCACCCCAGCCGCGGGCGAGGACGGGAGATTTCGGCCTGTAACTCCGACCACCCCAGCCGGGGGCGAGGACGGGAGATTTCGGCCTGTAACTCCGACCACCCCAGCCGGGGGCGAGGACGGGAGATTTCGGCCTGTAACTCCGACCACCCCAGCCGCGGGCGAGGACGGGAGATTTCGGCCTGTAACTCCGACCATCCCAGCCGCGGGCGAGGACGGGAGATTTCGGTCTGTAACTCCGACCACCCCAGCCGCGGGCGAGGACGGGAGATTTCGGCCTGTAACTCCGACCACCCCAGCCGGGGGCGAGGACGGGAGATTTCGGCCTGTAACTCCGACCACCCCAGCCGCGGGCGAGGACGGGAGATTTCGGCCTGTAACTCCGACCACCCCAGCCGCGGGCGAGGACGGGAGATTTCGGCCTGTAACTCCGACCACACCAGCCGGGGGCGAGGACGGGAGATTTCGGTCTGTAACTCCGACCACCCCAGCGCGGGCGAGGACGGGAGATTTCGGCCTGTAACTCCGACCACACCAGCCGGGGGCGAGGACGGGAGATTTCGGTCTGTAACTCCGACCACCCCAGCGCGGGCGAGGACGGGAGATTTCGGCCTGTAACTCCGACCACACCAGCAGCGGAAAGATCAACAAAACAACCAGCTGCTGCACACCTGGCCTATTTTCTCTGATTCCCTTTTCCTCTTCTTTCCTATATTCTTCATATGTTTACTCTTCAATGTGTAATTATATTTCTATTAATGAATAGTCTGATGAATGTAAGAATTGCAGCTATATTGGGCGCGATTTAAAAAGAAACAAAGGGCACGGTTTTCCGACCCCCCGCCGGGCCGGAGAATCGTCTGGGGGCGGCGTGAATCCCGCCCCACTGCCCCGACGCCGGCTGCCGGATTCTCCGGCGCCGTTTTTCAGCGGGGGCGGGAATCGCGTCGCGCCGGTCGGGGGCTGTTGGCGGCGCCCCCCCCCCCGGCGATTCTCCGCTCCGCGATGCGCCCAGCGGCCGCCCTTTTTCGGCCAGTCCCGCCGGTGTCAATCAAACAAGGTCCTTACCGGCGGGACCTGGCTCTGCGGAGTCCTCGGGGGAGTGCGGGGGGATCTGGCCCCGGGGGAGCCCACCGATCTGCGGGCGGGCCTGTGCCGTGGGGGGCACTCTTTCCCTCCGCGCCGGTACTGTGTAACGGTCCGCCATGGCAGGCGCGGAGAAGAACGCCCCTGTGCATGCGCTGGGATCACACCAGCCAACTCGCACCGGCTGGCGGAGGCCCTTTGGCGCTGGCTGGCGCGGCGCCAACCTCGCCGGCACCGGCCTAGCCTCTGAAGGTGCGGGGTATTCCGCACCGTCTGGGCGGCCCGGCACCGGACTGGTTCATGCCACACCTCATCGCCAGTACGGCCCGGCCCGCCGGAAAGCGGAGAATCCCGGCCAAAGAGTCCCATTTTGGGTGCGTTTAGCGGGGTGCTTCTTGGCACCTGCAGCATCGCGAACGATCCCACTGTGAAACGGGCACTCTTTGTTTTGGTGAGGGATGTCCTGCCAAAGCTGCACCTATCTTCATTTCCCGCACTGACAAAGAGAAATGCTGCCCCGATGTCCCCGATCTCTGGACCTCCTCCCATTGCCCCAACTCACCTGTGTGGGATCCTCGAGCCCCCCACTCATTAGGTTAGGACGCCACAGCGTCCAATCCCTGGCAATGCCAACCTGGCACTCAAGCACCTTCGGACTGCAAGCCTGGCAATGCCAAGGTGCCCAAGTGACAGCGGGAGTACCAGGGTCGCACCGTGCCCAGAGGCCCCCCCCCGGGGCCTACAGTGGCCTGGGAGTCCCCCCCCACGGGACCTACAGTGGCCTGGGAGTCCCCTCCCCTCCCCCCGGGGCCTACAGTGGCCTGGGAGTCCCCCCCCCCTTGGGGCCTACAGTGGCCTGGGAGTTCCCCCCCACCCCAGGTGCCGTAAAGCCTGGTGCATGTTTGTGTGTACCAGTGCTAAATGGTGCCACAACGAGGTCTCCAAGGCACGGGCGTCCGTTCCCTGGTCTTGGGAGAATGTGGCACAGATATATTTAAGAGAAACTAACTGCTCACTTAATTATGCAAACCCGGACCCTGCCCAGTGAGGGCAAGTTCCAGAGCGTAATGTCTCGCGAGATCTCGTTAGATCACGTGAAGCATCCGGAGCGTCACAAATCTTGCAAGAGGCCTCTTGCGAGATTTAACGACTTCATTGCTCCCGGGTCACGTGCGACAAGGCCGTTCGATCAGGCCCATTGTAGTACAGGTATTTGGTGCACTAAGGGTTAGCAGTTTGGGTTAGTGTGTGTGACTGCTGCAATCATGTTTTTTTTAATATAAATTCCAATTAAGAGGCAATATAGTGGGCGGGATTCTCCACCCCCACGCCGAAGTGGCCGTGCCGTCGTGAACGTCGTCGAGGTTCATGACGGCGCGGAACGGCCCCGGTCCCGACCGATTCAGGCCCTGACAATGGGCCAGTATCGGGGCCGCATCATCTACCCGCGCCAGGCCTTGTCACCCACGTAAAAGCGGCGCCGCATAGATGACGCGGCCGGCGCCGCATAACGGACGTCATCCGTGCATGCGTGGTTGCCGTCCTGTCCAAATCTTCCCCGCAAGAAGATGGGGGACGGATCTTGCGGGGCCATGGAAGGAAGGAGGTCCTCCTTCAGAGAGGACAGCACGATGATCGGTGGGCACCGATCGCGGGCCACCTCACATTCAAGGTGAAGCCCGGTGCAGGATCCCCCCTTGCCCCCCCACAGGCCGCCCCCCCCCCCCCCAGCGTTCACGCACCGCCCACGACTGCAGCGACCAGGTGTGGACGGCGCCGGGGGAAACCTGCCGTTTTGGCCTGGCCGCTCGGCCCATCCGGGCCTCAGAATCGCCATTTTGGGTATCTCCGTCAATTCTCCGGCCTGCGGCCCGCGAAACTCGACCGGCCTGTTCCCGGCCCTTGGGAGAATCGCGGGAGGGCGTCGGACCGGCGTCCCCGGAAATTTTGGCGGCCCAGGCGATTCTCCCAACCGGCGTGGGAGTGGAGAATCGCGCCCTTTGTGTCCATTCTACCTACCTTGCACATCTTTGAGTTGTAGGAGTGAGACCCACGCAGGCACGGGGAGAACGTGCAAATTCCACAAGGACAGTGATCTGGGGCTGGGATCGAACCCGGGCCCTTGGCATCGTGAGTGCAGTCATATTTTAAAAGAATCTTGGTGTGAAAGGCTGGGAGCCGGGGTGCTATTAAAGCATCGTAAAAAACTTGGGCTAATTGAATTTTGTTTTAAGGGTATTCCCTCTGGAGTTACTTAGATTTCAGCATGGTCAGATGATGTAATTTCTGGGTGGAGCGAAGACATCAGGCAATTTGAGAAAGCAGTTCAGTTCTGATCTGAATGAAGCCGTGTCCAGTTTTGCTGTCATTGCAGTTTAGTTAAAAGAGATTAACAGTATTTGAAGCGGTGGAGACGTGTCAGAACAAGAGGGAGCTGAACCAAGCTGAGAAACAGCTCCTGAAGACATACAGCCAGAGTTTCTGCATGGGTCTGACAGGAGTCTGGGGCGACATTCTCCGACCCCCCGCCGGGTCGGAGAATCGCCGGGGGCTGGCGTGAATCCCGCCCCCGCCGGTTGCCGAAGTCTCCGGCACCGGATATTCGGCGGGGGCAGGAATCGCGCCGCGCCAGTTGGCGGGCCCACCCCCACTCGATTCTCCGGCCCGGATGGGCCGAAGTCCCGCCGATAAATTGCCTGTCCCGCCGGCGTAAATTAAATCACCTACCTTACCGGCAGGACAATGCGGCGTGGGCGGGCTCCGGGGTCCTGGGGGGGGGCGCAGGGTGATCTGACCCCGGGGGGTGCTCCCACGGTGGCCTGGCCCGCGATCGGGGCCCACCGATCCGCGGGCGGGCCTGTGCCGTGGGGGCACTCTTTCCCTTCCGCCTCCGCCACGGTCTCCACCATGGCGGAGGTGGAAGAGACTCCCTCCACTGCACATGCGTGGGAAACTGTCAGCGGCTGCTGACGTCCCGCGCATGCGCCGCCCGGAGATGTCATTTCCGCGCCAGCTGGTGGGGCAACAAAGGCCGTTTCTGCCAGCTGGCGGGGCGGAAATTCCTCCGGCGTCGGCCTAGCCCCTCAATGTTGGGGCTCGGCCCCCAAAGATGCGGAGCATTCCGCACCTTTGGGGCGGCGCGATGCCCGTCTGATTGGTGCCGTTTTGGACGCCAGTCGGCGGACATCGCGCCGATACCGGAGAATTTCGCCCCTGATCTTTTCTTTAAAGCAGTGTCAAGACATCGCTCTTTCTCAAAGAATATCTCTAAAACAAGTATTGCTATGTGCCAGTGGTAGTTAAAGTGGATTGATGGCTGAGATGGTTTTGTTTCTTGTTGTTTAAGGTGGACTAAAGATAGCAATTAAGAGCCTTATATTCACTGTGCTGAGTAGCATTGTTTAGGAGGTAATTGTATGTTTATATTCACTGTGCTGAGTAGCATTGTTTAGGAGGTAATTGTATGTTATTTTCTCATGTGATGTGAAAGATATTTTAACACTCTGTTAGTAATAAAGTTTGTTTTAATGTTCCATATCCCGATTGTGTGAAATCACCCCTGGAGTGAGGTATCCTTTCCTCACAGTCTTACAAAAGTAAAATAAAATATTGGGGTTCCTGTCCAGTATCCCCAGCACTGTTGGGGTCGGTCTGGGATCGTATTAATAGTTGGTTGAATAAATTTCCAATCATACCCATTGGGTCGATTTCCATGTCTCCATCAGGCAGGTGGAGTGAGTCTGACGCACGCCCGAGGAAAGTGATCTGAAGTCTAGGTTACCTTTGCAAATCATTTTGTCGGCTTCAGCCCGGAGCTCAGCTGGGCAGGCAGGTGGTCCTGAGGTAGGGTTTTGGTTGACCAGGCAAGCATTGGGGTTTGGCATCAATTTCCAGGCTGAAATATTCCGGTCGTTCCCGGCACGGAATCTTCGCGGTCGCCGACGGCAACTCCCCACCACCCGCAACCCCCCCCCCCCCCCACCCCCCCCTCCGGCCAGTTCCCCCGCCAGCAGAGGGCGCTAACAATGGGAAAGCCTATTCGTGGCGAAGAACCCGCCGCTGGCCAATAGCGGGCTTCCTCTGCTGCTGCAAAACACACCGGGGGGCGGGGGACGGGGACGGGGGTGGTGGGGGGACGTGGAAAATCAAGCCCCTTAGCTGTGGCTCAGTGGATAGGTCTCTGGCCTTTGGGTCAAAAGGTTGTGGGTTCAAGCCCCCACTCTAAAGACTGACAGCTCAGTGCTGAGGAAGTACTGCCCTGTCACAGGTGCTGTCTCGTGGGTGAGATGTTAAATTCAGACCCCGGGCGCACTCTCAGGCAGATGTGGAACATCACAAAATTCTGGGCACGATTTTACCGAAAATCCCGGCCAAGTGTTGACGCCGCCGTCAAAACCGGCGTGAGCGACGCCGGGGTCAATGGGCCTTCAGGCCCAGTCATTCTGCCCTTCCTCGGGGGCTAGAACGGCGGCGGAGTGCTGTGCGCTGCTCCGGCGGGTCCGCCCATGCGCGCCACGGCCTTCTCCGCGCCGGCCCCCGGGCAACATGACGGAGCCCTACAGGGGCCCGGCACGGAGGAACATAGCAACCGTCTCCCCGGAATGAGCTGTCCACCGATCGGTAGCCCCCGATCGCGGGCCTGCCCCCCCCCCCCCCCCCCCCCCCCCACCCCCCGGAGACGGCTCCCCCCGCCCCCCCCACCAGGACGGCCCCCGCAGCCAGAGCGCCGAGGTCCCGCCGGGTAGGACCATACGGAACGTCTGTCGAGGGCGGAGAATCGCCGCAGGGGCCCCGACCGGCGCCGCGGCGACCGGGCCGGCGCGATTGGCCCGGCCTCGGAGTGGCATGGCGGGATTCGCGGCCCCCCCCTGGCAATTCTCCGACCCGGCGCGGGCTCGGGGAATCCCGCCCCCTATGTCCGGTTTTGGCTGCGCTTTAGCTGTTGTGAAACACCCCGCTTTTCAACGGCACATGGCTGTTTTTTAAAATAAATTTAGAATATCCAATTATTATTTTTTCCCAATTAAGGGGAAATTTAGCGCGGCCAATCCACCCACCCGGCACATCTTTGGGTTGTGGGGGTGAGACCCACGCAAACACGGGGAGAATGTGCAAACTCCACATGGATAGTGACCCAGAGCCGGGATCGAACCTGGGACCTCAGCGGTGTGAGGCAGCAATGCTAACCCACTGCGCCACCGTGCCACCCCACTTTGCCGTTTCTTTGGGCCTTGGGGTGTTTCTCTCGGCCGAGGCCGCACTGAGAGTGATTTCTTGCTGGGGAGCTCGAAAGGGGGGTTCCATTGAGCAGCAGGTATTTTCATCGTGCTGTTCCTCCACCCCCGATGAATACAATAGCATCTAATAAATGGCATCATTTTGGTCGTAAATGTTCTCCAGTTGTTGACGCTCTCCCACACGGTGTCACTTTCACACCCCCAAAACTCTGCCCAGCCTCCGCTCCTCGAGAACGGTTTGATGATGGCGCCATGAGGAAAAACATTTGTTTTGCGCAGCGAGTGGTTAGGATTTGGAACACACTGCCTGAAAGGGTGAGGACACACAAGAATCTAAGAATTACATTCTTGCCGAGGGAGGCACGGTCGCACAGTGGGTAGCACTGTGGCTTCACAGCGCCAGGGTCCCAGGTTCGATTCCCGGTTTGGGTCACTGTCTGTGCGGAGTCTACACGTTCTCCCCCGTGCCTGCGTGGGTTTCCTCCGGGTGCTCCGGTTTCCTCCCACAAGTCCCGAAAGACGTGCTGTTAGGCGAGTTGGACATTCCGAATTCTCCCGCCATGTACCCGAACAGGCGCCGGAATGTGGCGACTAGGGGCTTTTCGCAGTAACTTCATTGCCGTGTTAATATAAGCCTACTTGTGACAATAATAAAGATTATTATTAAAAATTAGGAGCAGGAGTAGGGCATTTTCCCCCTCGAGCCTGTTCCACCACTCCATGGCTGATCCGATTGAGCCTAGACTCCACTTTCATGTCTCCCCCCGGCGCCCCCATAACCCTCGACCCCCCCTTGTCTATCTCACTCAACCCTGAATAAATTCAATGACCCAGACTCCGCTTCTCTCTTGAAAAGAGGGTTCCACAGAAAACCATCCTCTCAAAGAGAAACATTCTCCTCATCTCTATCTTAAATGGGGCGGGACTTGCTCATTTTGTGTCCCAGCGTTAACTCGGGAAGGAAAAGCGGTGTGCAACCCGCTGGGTTTCCCCGCCACATTTGTGAACACTTTGGAAAGAGAAAATCACCGAGGTGGACCCCACCGCGTCACGCTGGCAGGGTGGGCTACGGCAACATCAGCTTTCAAAAGAGCGCCCTGATGTAACAAATCAATGGGGAAAAACACCGGCCCCACGGAAATCATAGAATTTACAGTGCAGAAGGAGGCCATTCGGCCCATCGAGTCTGCACCGGCTCTTGGAAAGAGCACCCCACCCAAGCCCACACCTCCACCCTATCCCCATAACCCAGTAACCCCACCCAACACTAAGGGCAATTTTGGACACTAAGGGCAATTTATCATGGCCAATCCACCTAACCTGCACATCTTTGGACTGTGGGAGGAAACCGGAGCACCCGGAGGAAACCCACGCACACACGGGGAGGACGTGCAGACTCCGCACAGACAGTGACCCAAGCCGGAATCGAACCTGGGACCCTGGAGCTGTGAAGCAATTGTGCTATCCACAATGCTACCGTGCTGCCCACAAATGGAAATGGAAACCATCAATGTCATTGAACCCCCCCCCCCCACCCAACCACGAGGGGACCCCCCCCTGCCTACCGCCATGGAATCCCCCACCCATCACCATGGAATCCCCCCCCCCCCCCACCCCTCGCACAGCGCCCACCAGCAGCACAGAATCCACAACCTCCCACCATGGACACCAAAATCCCAGCACCTCCCCCACGCACTCCTGGGGACCGCCAGGGTACAGCCCCAGCATGACCCCTCCCCCCCGGGGGGGGGGGGGGGGGGGGGGGGCGGGGGGCTGTACTTACCTTTGCCCCCCTGGTGGGTTCCATTCTCCAGCTCTCCGTTTTTACAAGCCTGTTGTAAGGGACGTTGTCTACTTGGATTACTCATTGCACGGCTCGGGACAATCCACTCCCATTCGAGTCAGGCAGACTTAGAACATAGAATCCCTGCACTGCAGCAGGAGGCCATTCGGCCCATTGAGTCGGCGCTGACCCTCCAAAGGAGCACCCTACCGAGGCCCACTCCCGTCTTATCCCCAGAACCCCACCTAACCCGCACGTCTATGGACTGTGGGAGGATCCCACACAGTCACCCGAGGCCAGAATTGAACCTGGGTCCCTGGCGCTGAAAGGCAGCAGTGCTAACCACCGTGTCGCCTCATGGAGCCGGGAATGGAAAATATCGTGAGGAGGCGTTTCATTTGGACGTGACGGCAGGATGCGATTGTCCCCTCCCCCCGTCAGTGACGGGCCGCGAGTCCTGCGTCCAACATTGGGAACCTCATGGTAATAAATCAGCATCTCATTATTGGGCCCATGCCCCATGTCAAATAATAGGTCCATAGCGGGGCGATGTCAGAATGGCGGGAAGCACGACTGGTCTCAGAAGACCATACGACATAGAAGCAGAATTAGGCCACTCGGCCCATCGAGTCTGCTCCGCCATTCAATCATGGCTGATATTTTCTCATCCCCATTCCCCTTCCCCCATAACCCCTGATCCCCTTATTAATCAAGAACCTTTCTATCTCTAGGCGCACACCTGGAGAGCAGAAATCTCGGGGGGGGGGGGGGGGGGGGGGCGCGGAATTGAGCGCAGTGCCCACGGGGGCAGAGGGTCGTGCCAGGGTAATGCCAGAGAGGTGCCAGTTCGATGCCAGGGTGGTGCCAAGGGATGCACCTGGATGAGGAACGTTTCCTACTGCGCCCGCTGTGAGCTGGGGCGAACTTTAAAACACCCGGATCGTCGAATCGCTGGGTTGATGGCGGGGTGGGCGAATCAGAGGCTGCCCGCCGGCATCGTGGAACCACCCCCATCTGCCTTCAAAGTCTTGCTCTATATGCCGGATAATGCCGCCTCTGCAATGGTGGCCTCAACGCCCGACATCGATCTTTGCCGATATCGGAGAAAATCCCACCGATGCGGTGAAAATGATGGGAAGTGATGACGTTGGACTGAATGGGAAATAAAGGGGCACCGGGGAAACAGAGAAGGATCATGAAGCTGCCTCCATGATGCTGAACTCTGAGAGAGGAGGAGTTCTCCAAGGGAAGATGAGCCAGAGATTAGCTCCCATTCGCCACCCCTTGAAGTGGGACACCTCACTGGGCAGGCAGATTTACAAGGCTTCGGAAATATGTGCGTTTACATGTCAGGCAACGATCTGGGTCGCTTCTCTCTTCTGAAAAAAGAACAGTAAGAAGTCTTACAACACCAGGTTAAAGTCCAACAGGTTTGTTTCGATGTCACTAGCTTTCGGAGCGCTGCTCCTTCCTCAGGTGAATGAAGAGGTATGTTCCAGAAACACATACATAGACAAATTCAAAGATGCCAAACAATGCTTGGAATGCGAGCATTAGCAGGTGATTAAATCTTTACAGATCCAGAGATGGGGTAACCCCAGGTTAAAGAGGTGTGAGTTGTCTCAAGCCAGGACAGTTGGTAGGATTTCGCAGGCCAGATGGTGGCGGATGAATGTAATGCGACATGAATCCCAGGTCCCGGTTGAGGCCGCACTCATGTGTGCGGAACTTGGCTATAAGCTTCTGCTCGGCGATTCTGCGTTGTCGCGCGTCCTGAAGGCCGCCTTGGAGAACGCTTACCCGGAGATCAGAGGCTGAATGCCCTTGACTGCTGAAGTGTTCCCCGACTGGAAGGGAACATTCCTGCCTGGCGATTGTCACGCGATGTCCGTTCATTCGTTGTCGCAGCGTCTGCATGGTCTCGCCAATGTACCACGCTTCGGGACACCCTTTCCTGCAGCGTATGAGGTAGACAACATTGGTCGAGTCGCACGAGTATGTACCGCGTACCTGGTGGGTGGTGTTCTCACGTGTAATAGTGGTATCCACGTCGATGATCTGGCACGTCTTGCAGAGATTGCCATGGCAGGGCTGTGTGGTGTCGTGGTCACTGTTCTGAAGACTGGGTAGTTTGCTGCAAACAATGGTTTGTTTGAGGTTGCGCGGTTGTTTGAAGGCAAGTAGTGGGGGTGTGGGGATGACCTTGGCAAGATGTTCATCTTCATCGATGACGTGTTGAAGGCTGTGAAGAAGATGTCATAGTTTCTCCGCTCCGGGAAAGAAGGCTGAGGGGTGACCTAAAATTCTGAAAGGTTTTCAAAGAGTGGGTACAGAGAGAATGTTTCCTCTGTGGAGAAGAGAATAACTAGAGACGGTGGCGCGGCGGTTAGCACTGCTGCCTCACAGCTCCAGGGTCCCGGGTTCAATTCCGGCCTCGGGTGACTGTCTGTGCGGAGTCTGCACGTTCTCCTCGTGTGTGCGTGGGTTTCCTCCGGGTGCTCCGGTTTCTTCCCACAGTCCAAAGATGTGTAGGTTAGGTGGATTGGCCATGATAAAT
This sequence comes from Scyliorhinus torazame, assembly GCF_047496885.1. Taxonomy (NCBI): domain Eukaryota; kingdom Metazoa; phylum Chordata; class Chondrichthyes; order Carcharhiniformes; family Scyliorhinidae; genus Scyliorhinus; species Scyliorhinus torazame. The sequence goes on along the minus strand of NC_092728.1, from coordinate 102,431,238 downwards.
CGCCCCTCAGTGTCTAAAGGTGAGGTGGGGTTCGGGGATAGGGTGGAGGCGTGGGCTTGAGCTTAAGTAGGGTGCTCTTTCCAAGGCCCGGTGCAGACTCGATGGGCTGAATAGTCTCCTTCTGCATTGTAAATTCTACAGTAAGATCGTCACCAAGAAACCCAATAGGGAATTCAGAAGAAACCTCTTCCCGTAAAGGAGTAGTGAGAATGCGGGACTCACGAACACAGGGAGTCACGGCATCGTCCCAGCACAGGAGGCCATTCAGCCTGCCGTGTCCATGCCGGCTCAGTGCAAGGGCAGCTCACCGAGTCTCACCCCTTTCCCTTTCACCGTAGCCCTGCAAAGGTCTCCCTCCAGATAATGATCCAATTGCCTTTATGAAAGCCTTGATTGAACCCTCCTCCACCACACTCTCAGGCAGAGCATTCCAGATCCTACGTGCTGCACAGAAGTACTGTTCCTCATGTCACCACTGCTTCATTGAACAGTATCGATGCCTTTAAGGGGAAGGCAGATGAATTGGTGAGGGAGAAAGGAATAGAGAGGTTACTGCGATGGAATTAGAAGAGGATAGTTGGGAGGAGGTTGGAGTGAAGCACAGGCACCAACATGAAGCAGTCAGAGCTCCGGGACCCCTCCCACCCCCCCGCAATGGTCTATCCCCCCGATGCCGCAGCCGCCCTCCCTTCTAACCCCCCTGAGTGTCCCCTACCCTCCCACCCCAGGACCCTTTTCCAAGAGTCCGGGACTTTGTTTCTTAGTTTCAGGCAGAGTGCTGCAGTACCACTTATGGCCAACGCTGTGCCTGGACGGGTTGAAGAACTGTCGGCCATTCTCGGCTGTCCGGAATCCCGCCTACTGTTAATCAACGCTCAAGTGAGTGCGAGACGGCAGTGGGAGTTTGAGAGTCGCGGCTGCACGTTAGGTGCCAAAAGCTCACCATCCTTCAAGCTCCACTCAATATATTTCAATAAGATCACCTCTCTTTCTTCTAAACTCCATGGAATATAGGCCGAGTCTATTCAACGTCTCCGCTTGGGTAACCCCCCTCCCAGGATCCAGTCCAGTGGACGTCCATTTCCCTCCCTCTAGGCCTTCCATAGGGAAGGAGACCAAAACTGTGCTCAGCACCCTGGGTTTGTGAGGGTTGCCAACCCTCCAGGATTGGCCTGGAGTCTCCAGGAATTGAAGATCAATCTCCAGGACACTGCTGTTGGGAACCCTGGAGAAAAGTCTATGGGGACATGAAAAAAACATGTTTTGTTTTTTTTTGTCATTTTGTTTGAGCATTCCTGTTCACCAGATGTAAATGTTGAAAATGAGGGGGAAACGGCTGTTTGTCTGACGGTAAATCATCGCCCATTTGCGTATTGAGTCCTTTTACTTTCTACTTGTCGTAGGGAGGCTGTGGGCCACAAGGACGGACGTGTTGACCAGCTGGTGGGGGCAAGTCATGTGCTGAGACCTCCAGGACTACACGAATACAGTTGGCAACCGGACTCACCAAAGCTCTGCATAATTGTACAATGTCTTTATTCATGCACTCCAGTCCCTTCAATAAAAAAAGCTAGCGTATCATTTGGCTTCTGAACTGTTCCCTGTACCGCCATGCCAACCCTCTGTGATTCCTGTGCAAGGGGCACCCAGGTTCCTTGGAGTGGAACAGTTCCCAGGCAGCAGCACGTCCGTGGGTCTGTCTTTTTCCTTCAAGTATTTGTGCGCCGTGAAATTAAAAGTTTAACATTTTAATTTCCCGTCTTTAGTACTTGTAGTTTTTCGGCATCCTCCCATGGGCCGCTATCGGCCGACCACCCGCCTAAATTGAACCTCCCTACGTGACATACGGATTAGCAACAAGAATGTGTCATCCAGTCCCTCGCACCAGCTCCGCCATTCAAAAAGGTCGTAGAATCATAGACTTTACAGTGCAGAATGAGGCCACTCGGCCCATCGAGTCTACCCCGGCCCCTGGAAAGAGCAGGTCACTGCCGACGCGATTATGGCCTCAACTCCGCATGCTGCCACCTATCCCCAAACAAGGCACAAAGGAGGTTTCCTGCTCAAAACTATAAAACATCAGAATAAAGGAGAACTGGTAAGCCAGGTCACGGCCGGGATACTCCGAAATCCCGGCCAAGTGTTGGCGCCGGCGTAAACACCAGCGTGGAGCACACCGGGTCAACGGGCCTCCTGGCCCAGCGATTCAGCGGCCCTCAGGGGGCCAACACGGTGCCAGAGTGCTACACGCTGCTCAGGCGCCGATACCCGGCCCTGCACTGCTCGCCGCAGGTCCACGCATGCGCGCGACGGCCGTCTCCACGCTGGCGTCACGCAACATGGCGGAGCCCTACAGCGTGCCCACGTGGAACTTAGAGCTTGGATTAGTACTTGGAACTATGATGTTGTTGCCATTACAGAGACCTGGTTGAGGGAAGGGCAGGATTGGCAGCTAAACGTTCCAGGATTTAGATGTTTCACGCGGGATAGAGGGGGATGTAAAAGGGGTGGCGGAGTTGCGCTACTGGTTTGGGAGAATATCACAGCTCTACTGCGGGAGGACGCCTCAGAGGGCAGTGAGGCTATATGGGTCGAGATCAGGAATAAGAAGGGTGCAGTCACAATGTTGAGGGTTTACTACAGGCCTCCCAACAGCCAGCGGGAGATAGAGGAGCAGATAGGTAGACAGATTTTGGAAAAGAGTAAAAACAACAGGGTTGTTGTGATGGGAGACTTCAACTTCCTCAATATTGACTGGGACTCATTTAGTGCTAGGGGCTTGGACGGGGCAGAGTTTGTAAGGAGCATCCAGGGGGGCTTCTTAAAACAATATGAAGATAGTCCAACGAGGGAAGGGGCTGTACTGGACCTGGTATTGGGGAATGAGCCCGGCCGGGTGGTAGAAGTTTCAGTAGGGGAGCATTTCGGGAACAGTGACCACAATTCAGTAAGTTTTAAAGTGCTGGTGGACAAGGATAAGAGTGGTCTTAGGGTGAATGTGCTAAATTGGGGGAAGGCTAATTATAACAATATTAGGCGGGAACTGAAGAACCTAGATTGGGGGTGGATATTTGAGGGTAAATCAACATTTGACATGTGGGAAGCTTTCAAATGTCAGTTGAAAGGAATTCAGGACCGACATGTTCCTGTGCAGAAGAAGGATAAATACGGCAAATTTTGGGGACCTTGGATAACGAGAGATATTGTAGGCCTCGTCAAAAAGAAAAAGGAGGCATTTGTCAGGGCTAGAAGGCTGGGAACAGACGAAGCCTGTGTGGGATATAAGGAAAGTAGGAAGGAACTTAAGCAAGGAGTCAGGAGGGCTAAAAGGAGTCACAAAAAGACATTGGCAAATAGGGTTAAGGAAAATCCCAAGGCTTTTTACACGTACATAAAAAGCAAGAGGGTAGCCAGGGAAAGGGTTGGCCCACTGAAGGATAGGCAAGGGAATCTATGTGTGGAGCCAGAGGAAATGGGCAAGGTACTAAACAAATACTTTGCTTCAGTATTCACCAAAGAGAAGGAATTGGTGTATGTTGAGTCTGGAGAAGGGTGTGTAGATAGCCTGGGTCACATTGACATCCAAAAAGACGAGGTGTTGGGCGTCTTGAAAAATATTACGGTAGATAAGTCCCCAGGACCTGATGGGATCTACCCCAGAATACTGAAGGAGGCTAGAGAGGAAATTGCTGAGGCCTTGACAGAAATCTTTCGATCCTCACTGTCTTCAGGTGATGTCCCGGAGGACTGGAGAATAGCCAATGTTGTTCCTTTGTTTAAGAAGGGTAGCAACGTTAATCCAGGGAACTACAGGCCGGTGAACCTTACGTCGGTGGTAGGGAAATTACTGGAGAGAATTCTCCAGTAAACACAGGTGGAGAAGGTAGTCAAGAAGGCATACGGCATGCTTGCCTTCATTGGCCGGAGCATTGAGTATAAGAATTGGCAAGTCATGTTGCAGCTGTATAGAACCTTAGTTAGGCCACAGTTGGTGTATAGTGTTCAATTCTGATCGCCACACTACCAGAAGGATGTGGAGGCTTTAGAGAGGGTGCAGAAGAGATTTACCAGGATGTTGCCTGGTATGGAGGGCATTAGCTATGAGGAGCGGTTGAATAAATTTGGTTTGTTTTCACTGGAACAAGGGAGGTTGAGGGGCGACCTGATAGAAGTCTACAAAATTATGAAGGGCATAGACAGAGTGGATAGTCAGAGGCATTTCCCCAGGGTAGAGGGGTCAATTACTAGGGGGCATAGGTTTAAGGTGCGAGGGGCAAGGTTCAGAGGAGATGTATGAGGCAAGTCTTTTTACACAGAGGGTAGTGGGTGCCTGGAACTCGCTGCCGGAGGAGGTGGTGGAAGCAGGGACGATAGTGACATTTAAGGGGCATCTAGACAAATACATGAATAGGATGGGAATAGAGGGATACGGACCCAGGAAGTGTAGAAGATTTTAGTTTAGAACGGGCAGCATGGTCAGCACAGGCTAGGAGGGCCGAAGGGCCTGTTCCTGTGCTGTACCTTTCTTTGTTATTCTTTGTTCTTTGGAAGGAGGTAGCCCCCCTCCAGATCGCGGGTACCCGGCAATCGGTAGCCCCCGATCATGGGCCTAGACGCTGCGGAGGCCCCCCCCGGAGTCTGATCCCCCCGCCCCCCACCAGGACGGCCACCGCGGCCGCAGGTCCGAGCACCCACCGCGTGGTACCAGGTTGGAACCACGCCGGCGGGACTCGGCGGGAATTCGGCCAGTCGACCGCGGAGAATCTTTCAGCGGCCCCCGACCGGCGCCGCGCCGACCGCACAGGCGCGGTTGATGCCGATTCTCCAGTCGCCGGAGAATCGCGTCCCGGCGTCGGAGCGGTGTGGCGGGAATTTCCCACGTCACCGGCGATTCTTCGATGTGGCGCGGGCTGGGAGAATCCCAGCCCTATCTGGAACAATGTGAGCTTTTATGGTCCCCTTTATTTAAGGGAAGATATTATTTCATGGGAGGTGGTTCAGAGAAGGTTCACTAGGATGATCCCCAATTCAGAGGGATTGTCTTATGAGCAAAAGTTAAATAGGTTGGGACTCTACTCATTTGAATTTGGAAGAATGAGAGGCGATCTCATTGAAACATACGCGATTCTTAAGGGGCTCGACAGGGTAAATGCTGAGAGGCTGTTTCCACTCGTGGGAGAGTCTAGGACCAGAGGGCAGAGTCTCAGAATAAAGGGGGGGCCAATTCGAAATTGAGATGAGGAGGAATTTCTTCTCGCAGAGGGTTGTGCATCTCTGAGAGCTGTGGGGACAGAGTCCTCGTGAATATTTAACGCTGAGACAGATAGATTCTCAATCACTAAGAGAAACAAGGATTTGGGGAAAAGGGATGGAAAGTGGATGTGCGAAATGTTGGATCAGCCATAATCTAATTGAATGGAGGAGCAGGTTCGAGGGGCCGAATGGCATACCTCTGCTCCTATTTCCTACTGGGGCTGTTTAGCACAGGGCTAAATCGCTGGCTTTGAAAGCAGACCAAGGCAGGCCAGCAGCACAGTTCAATTCCCATACCAGCCTCCCCGAACAGGCGCCGGAATGTGGCGACTAGGGGCTTTTCACAGTAACTTCATTTGAAGCCTACTTGTGACAATAAGCCATTTTCATTTCATTCATTTCTATGTTCTTGTTATTCCAATTCACTCCATTTCCGTCTCCTAACTCTCAAGCATTAGTGCCTGAAAATTAAATATTCCAGTCACTCCAGTTTTATTTCTTTCATGCTACTAATGTGCTCATTTTTAATATTATTCTCTTCTATTGCAGTCCTTTCCCTGTTCCTTCTCTACCTCTTTCCCTTTCGTATTAATTTCACTGTGGCACATGCCTGTTGGAGTAAAGAAGTAACACTCGACTGCCAAGAAAAGAGTCCAGGAAATCCTGGCATTATTCCACCTCTGTGCTATTTTCATCCAAAAATAGGATTGAATTCTCTCTGGCTGAGGACCAGATTTTAGAACAAGTTCAAGGACTGTTTGAAAATGCTCGTCGTGCACATAAGACAAAAGGATTTTTGCCAATATTCTACTTGAGGTGAAAGCGCCTGCCTAGTGTGGGGCTTCAGGGGCGAAATTCTCCGGTATCGGCGCGATGTCCGCCCACCAGCGCCAAAAACGGCGCAAATCAGTTCGGCATCGCGCCGCCCCAAAGGTGCGGAATCCTCCGCATCTTGGGGGGCCGAGCCCTAACCTTGAGGGGCTAGGTCGGCGCCGGACTGATTTCCGCCCCGCCAGCTGGCAGAAAAGGCCTTTGGTGCCCCGCCAGCTGGCGCAGAAATGACATTGCCGGGCGGCACATGCGCAGGAGCGTCAGCGACCGCTCACGGCATCCCCGCACATGCGCTGTGGAGGGAGTCTCTTCCGCCTCCGCCATGGTGGAGACCGTGGCGAAGGCAGAAGGAAAAGAGTGCCCCCACGGCACAGGCCCGCCCGCGGATCGGTGGGCCCCGATCGCAGGCCAGGCACCGTGGGGGCACCCCCCGGGACCAGATCGTCCCACCGGTAAGAGAGGTGGTTTAATCCACGCCGGCAGGGCAGGCATTCTAGCAGCAGGACTTCAGCCCATCCGGGCCGGAGAATCGCGGGGGGGGGGCAACCGGCGCGGCGCGATTCCCGCCCCCGCCGAATCTCCGGTGCCGGAGAATTCGGCAACCGGCGGGGGTGGGATTCACGTCAGCCCCTGGCGATTCTCCGACCCGGCGGGGGGGGTCGGAGAATCTCGCCCCAGGGGCGCACGGTGGACAAAGGAAGTATTGTTCCTCGTGGTGCAGTACGGTGTCTCGAATCCGGCTGCCCAGGAACCAGAGTTGTCTGAAAACCGGACGTTTATCGAGTGCACCATGCGTCCAATTCAATTGAGCGAAACGAGGAAATACGAACACACCTGGACAATTCGGCCAAGTACCCCATCGGCCCGGCCTCTGTCCCTGGATTGCCTGTTTTGTGACACTGCGCCCGCACCTCTCTTGCTGCACAAAAGATCCCAGAGAACCATTGTTCCGACCCAGCCTCAATTTGCCTCCCATCTTACAGCAAGCTCAAAGATTAGGGCAGCAAGCTTTTTCACTGAAGATGTGACTTGGTCAAACAGGTGTTGTCTGAGCTTCAAGCCCGACAGTCGCCTGGTGTGGTTCTGACTCACGCAGCTCAGGAATGTGACAGATTTGCTCCTTGTCCCAGACTGATTAATAATAAAGGTGTTACCATTGGCAACTGGATAGGCAAAGCCGCAGTAAAGCCCTTTTCTTGACCAACCAAGGAAACGTGGATATTGAACACGTGGAGTGGGTATAAAAGATCCCAAGGCACTATTATCCCCTGTTTCCTGGCCAATATTCATCCCTCAACCAACATCATGGAAATAGATTATCTAATCATCGTCATTTTGTTGCCTGTGGGAGTTTGTCGTGTTCAAACTTGGCTGCTGTATTTCCGACATTTGGAATGGAAATGGAAATCGCTTATTGTCACAAGTAGGCTTCAAATGAAGTTACTGTGAAAAGCCCCTAGTCGCCACATTCCGGCGCCTGTTCGGGGAGGCTGCTCGGGATACATTTCAACAGCAACTACATTTCCGTGGTGGCTGTAAAACACTTTGGGACATCTTGGGGCTATGAAAGGCGCTGTTGAAATGCCAGCCTTTCTTTTCCCTTTCTTGTTCCCCTCAGAGCGAAACAGTGAGTTGCTACTTGCCGTTCATGATTACAGAGAAGCGCAATCTCAACAGGGTGATTGCCAGAATGTGACAATATCTGGCCTGCATAATTACCCACGCTTTGAAGCAATCAGATTTTTTTTTTTTAATGCCAATTTACTTAACTTGGAATGTTTTTAGTGATGAATGGATTATTTCTGGAGTGTAAGCAGTAGAGACATTTCCAATTGAGCTGCCGTGAGTGGCTACACTCATCAGTCTCCCCATAACATGCAATATTGTAATCCGCAGCATCTTAACTTGATGTCAGTGGAATATTAAAGCACTCAGACTGCACAGCTACAATAACAGTTCAGCAGTGAATCATCGCTTTTGCTGATGGCCAAGGTATTCGGGCAGCATGAAGCGTAACAGAGCAAGCATCTTATATTCCAGCTGTAGTTCTTTTCAGTTAGTGTGGCAAGGGGCTGGAACCCCCACCACCGGCCTCTACACTCCTTGGATGAACAATCAAGAACAGTTCACCTGAGCGGTACACTGAGGCGGCGGGCACCTGCCACATTGAACCCTGCCTGGGCAGTGGGCAGAAAAACAAATTAGCAGCTCAGCAAGAAGGTGGCAAAACCTTTTCTTCTGCAAGTCACAAAGTGACAATTTTGTTGGGGCTGATCGCAAATGGATATCGATGACACAAAGAAGCAAGTGAGCCAGAGCTGCAGATGTGGATTGTGGAGAGGGCACTGGCGATAATATTTGGAATAGGAGTTCAGCTCATGAAAGGGACTCACTGATAAGTTGGAATTGGGAAAGGGGACAAACTGGCTAAACACGCACACAAGGAAATAGGGCAACAGGGTGGGAATGATCAGGGATCAGGTTGCAGTCAACCACCAAATCACAGTAACAACCTGGCAATAGTAACCATTGAAACACTCTGAAGCGGGGAGAAAAGAGTGGCAAGGTTTTTCACGGTAACTTCATGGCAGTGTTACTGTAAGTCTACTTGTGACAATAAAGATTATTATTATATTATTATTCAGCCTGGCACATTTGGAAGGCACACCGAAAATTGAATAGATCACCATGGACACTGGTAGTGACTTTTTGCCTCGTGGAAAATATTCAGGAAGTTTGGATCCAGGAATATCACAGTTAACTGGGAACTAAAATCAACAATCAGTTGGACAAGCCAGTTGTGGGTTGCAGGAATGGTTTGGTGTGTTGTACTGACAATTTGCTGCGGTGCATCTTGTAGATGGCACTCACCACTGTCACTGTGCACCAGAGGGAGTGAATGCTGAACATGATGGATGGGTTGCTGATAAAACGCGTTGGTATTTCCTGAATGGTGTCAAGCATCTTGAGTGTTACTGAAGTTGTACTTATTCAGATAAGTGGAGATAATTCTATCCCATTCCTGTCTTGTGCCTGGTAGATGGTGAACAGGCTTTGGGGAGTCAGGAGGCGAGTTCCTCACCACAGAATTCCTTGCCTCTGAATTACACTTGTAGTCACGATATTTATATGGCTGGTCCAGTTGCACATCAGTGAACATCCACACTCTTAATAATCTTTATTAGTGTCACAAGTAGGCTTACATTAACACTGCAATGAAGTTACTGTGAAAATCCCCTAGAACTGCGGGCTTTAATCTGCTGAACCATGAATTTAAAAGAAGTCAACGTTTAACGTGCAGGGGTAGAATGTTACATCTGTTACCCGACCCCTACCCAGAAGCACATTAAATAATGCATGATTACATCATCACGCACTCGCTAAGGGGAGGC